>NC_030678.2:16047174-16369174 GCF_000004195.4 Xenopus tropicalis
CAATAGCTAATAAGCTGGAAAGGGAAAGCAGCGAACAGAGACTGTAAGGCACTTTTACTTACGTACAGTGTACAAAATGCAGTCTTGTGATACAGTCCTCCGTCATTTTTTTTCACAAAATTCTAGCATCATTGCGGCTCCAGGCAGAGTTGCGTCTATTGTGAATCGGGTGCAAGTTGCGGTTAGTAGGCAAGGGGATGTTTGCTCTACTGGAAATATGCTGCTGCCCCGCTACAGTGGGCAAAAATAGTCCGTGTAGATCCTGCGCCTAAAAGTGGACGCCATTATTCACGCCAGAAAGAGGAGAACATGCCTAAGAGAAGCTCATACCAGAGATAGCTTCGATATTTTTCACTTGACATTAAACCTGATGGATATCTTTGTAGGAGAAAAATAATTTCCTGTTGTCAAATAAATATGGAAACAATGTTTAGGGTGGGGTGACTTGTGTCCCCCTATCCGCATTTATATTCAGGCTTATATTGCAGCACCAATACCAACAGAAAAGTCATATAAATACGTTTATATTCTGTATATAGTGCCTGATACTTCTTTACAATAAAAATGTTACTGAAAATGCCAGAATAGTTTAGGATTTTGCCAATAATCTCATAAGGGTTGTCGTGATCAAAATGAAGGCTTTTAAAAGCCACAAAATCACTGTAGAATTCAGCTCTGTGATCAAAAGCCACTTTTTAGTGCAAGTAATGTGCTGCCTTAATCTAATACTGGTATGGGATCCATTATCCGGAAATCTGTTATCCAGAAAGCTCCCCATTACTGGAAGGCCTGTCTCCCATAGACTCCATGTTAAACAAATAATTCAAAATGTCCTTTTTTTCTGTATTAGCAAAACTATAACATGTACTTGGTCCCAAGCTATAACTAATCCTTAATAAAGGCAAAGTAATCCTATTGGATTTATTTCTTGTTTAAATTATTTTTAGTACACTTAAAAAATGGAGATCCAAATTATGGAAAGATGCTTTATCCAGAAAATCCCAATCATTCTGGATAACAGGAATTCTCAATGTAAAAATGATAATTTTGGGCACCACAGTGACAGGGCAGGAACAGCACTTATCATATGCAACAAATCTATTGGACATTGATTGGTACTCATCAGGGTGAATATGTATATCCTAGGCCAGTGATCCCCAACCAGTGGCTCAGGGGCAACATGTTGCTCCCCAACCCCTTGGGTGTTGCTCCCAGTGCCCCCAAACCAGGGAGTTATTTTTGAACTCCTGGCTTGGGGGCAAGTTTTGGTTGTATAAAACCCAGTGTAATTGCCAAACAGAGCCTTCTATAGGCTGCCAGTCCCACATAGGGGCTACCAAATAGCCAATTATAGCCCTTATTGGCACCCCCAGGAACATGTTCCACTTTTTCCATTTGAATTCGGCTCATGGGTATAAAAGGTTGGGGACCCCTGTCCTAGGGTGACAGCTAAATGCTCCGCACGTTCCAGATTTCTATAAAGAGACTAATCGTACATGGATTTGTAATTCCTTGCTTTATTGCTCACGTTTCTGCATGTTTATTGGTGATTTTCCAAAAATATATCACTTTTTTTAAATTTAGGCAGAGCAATTAAACTGAATCACCATATGCAAAGGCTGGCTCCACCTAGCAGCGTGTATAAGTGTGCCGCGCTGCTGCCTTAGTCACCCCATAAAGAATGTAATGACACATCCAGGTGATATCATGTGAGCCAGCTGGTTTATAAAAACCCATTCCCAACAGGAGCTCTCTATCATTTGATATTAGGAAATTCCCAAGGGAAGAGCTTCGGTGTAGCCACGGCAATCCCGTTAGTCTGGTTGGTCTGAAGAACCAAGATCTGAAGAACCAAAGAAAACCACAAGCCATAGTGCAACAGACACATCTTTTTAGATCTCTCCGAACTACTTACTGAAGAGACATGGCCTACTTCATTCTGCACATACTTGGCATCATCCTGGGGGCAATTGGTGTGCTACTTACCATTATTGTCACATCAATGGCCCAGTGGAGGGTCTCCTACATGGTGGAAGGCAACTCCATGAACTGTGATAAACGAATTGATGGACTGTATCTAAGTCGCTGGGATGGCTTATGGGTGACCTGCGTGTCCAAGCACCAAGGCAGCATGCAATGCAATAACTACGATTCCCTGGTGTCCATCACTACGGACTTGAAGACTGGCAGAGTGCTGATGTCCTTCGCGGTGGTCATCGCCATTATTGCTTTCATCATTGCCATTGTCGCTTTCTGCTTCTCCCGATGCTGCAGAGGAGGAGAGGGGAGCAGATACTGCCTGTTTATAACAGCTGGAATTGGATTTATTTTGACCGCAATCCTTGTAGTGATCCCAATAAGCTGGACAACCAGCAACATCATCTTCGCCATTAACAACCCTCTGTGCAAAACGGTGCAACGACAAGAAATAGGGGAAGCTTTGCTCCTTGGCTATCCCACTATCCTCTTCCTGCTCATCACAGGAGCCATATTCTGTTGGCCATACCCACGTCAAGAGAGATGCAACAGTATTGATTCCTGTTCAGACTCTTCTATCCCAAAACCAGCGTATATACAGTGCCAGACCCAGGACAGAATGCCACCCCAAGCTCAATATTCCCGAAGCCAATACATCTAAAGTGGACAATTACCTGTTCCTTCTTGTAAGCCGCATACTCCCAAAGATCTTCAACAGTGAAAGAAACTCCACACATTACACCACTGGGCCTAAAGCCTTCTCCCATGCAGAAAGTTCAACTGAAATGTGACTTGTGGGTATTCACAGACTGAATGTACAAAAATGTCTTTATTATTATTAGGTTTTCCCCTAGTAGACCACAGAGAAGCCTTTTTTGCACACGTATTCTACAGCCATTGTATTTTTAGTATAAGTTATTTAAATTATTTTGATGTATTTTTGGTAGAGTAGATGTTTCCATGCCATAGTGACCAGCCATGGTGACCCCCATCACACAACAGTAGAGTATACATGGGGAATATTTAATGGAGGGGGGGGGGTATCTGTGTGATGGGAACTTGGGTAGTACTTGCAGATGTTTTTGGTTTCGATGTTTATTGTAAACACAACCACAGACTGCAAAAACACGGAATGGAAATATCTCCTCATACCTGTAGAAGAGGAAGGTCTAGAGATGTGTAGCATCATGTTCTAGAAAGAAACATTTCACATGAATAAAATGTATTTTTAGTATTTTCTAGATTGTATTATATTGTATAGGGATATTATTTTACATGTAATAAGAAAACAACACAGTAATATTAACATGATAATTGTCATTTTTACTCAACCAATGTGGAAGAGCTGTGGTTGACCCATAGGGTTTCTAGGCTGTTCCTAAAACCGTAGCCCTGTAGGTGTAGGTGAAAGCCTCTTGCTCTCAGTGCATGGAGCTAGATGTTCCTCAAGCCCACTGGCTCAGTTAAGTATTTAGACAATATATCCTTAATGACAAATTACGCTTTTGCGCTGGCTCCTTTGAAACTGGGGACACACGCTCCTCCAGCCAATAAAATGAAAGGAAATACTGAAGACATATAAATGAACTCATTTCAGGAAGTAGGATCTTTCTTTAGTTGTGGGCAGTACCAACAGAACGCCTCTCAAACCTGCTTGGGTACTTACAGTGGCATAATTGCCTGCTGCCCCACAATTAAAGCATTTATAGTGGATAATTGCCTGGGATGTGAGCAGTAGTCAGATTTTCCCATTAACTTTAGTTAGTTATGTTGCCTAATAACCTTTATGGCAAAACAGGTTTTGTGTATGATCGCAATGGAAGTGTTCTTAATAAAATGCTATTTATTTGCTGTGTTACATTGCTATATAATTGTGTGCATAGTTATGTTATATACAGAGGTATTTATGTATTTATATGGTGCCACCAGTGGATAGAACAGCTTATGGTAGGGATCTCCAACCTGCTGACCTTCATATTGTACAGGTATGGGACCCCTTATCCAGAAAGCTCCGAATTACAGAAAGCCCATCTCCCATAGACTCCATTTTAATCAAATAATTCAGAATTTTAAAACTGATTTTCTTTTTCTCTGTAATAATAAAACAGTACCTGTACTTGATCCCAACTAAGATATAATTACCCCTTATTGGGGGCAGAACAGCCCTATTGGGTTTATTTAATGGTTAAATGATTCCCTTTTCTCTGTAATAATAAAACAGTACCTGTACTTGATCCCAACTAAGATATAATTACCCCTTATTGGGGGCAGAACAGCCCTATTGGGTTTATTTAATGGTTAAATGATTCCCTTTTCTCTGTAATAATAAAACAGTACCTGTACTTGATCCCAACTAAGATATAATTACCCCTTATTGGGGGCAAAACAATCCTATTGGGGCTAATTAATGTTTTATTGATTTTTTAGCAGACTTAAGGTATCAAAATTATGGAAAGACCCCTTATCCGGAATACCCTTGGTCCCGAGCATTCTGGATAATGGGTCCTATATCTGTACTTTTATGGTGCATTTGGCTCAACACTGCTCAATGTGATACATCCTTCTATGATCCATCCACTGTAGTCTATATCTGTCCATAGAACTCTAAACACAGAAATTTAGACACACAGAGAACCTTATTGAGGCATCTGGTGCCTATGGTGTCTATGGCTCAGTCTCTATATTGAAATTAAATTGCAAATCTTATATTCTTCATACTGGGAAAAAACTCATCTTGCACTACTCAGCATTCTCCCCATAGAGGAAAATCTTTTAGGTAAAGAAATGTATAAATATAATAGAAATGTTTGCTTTCTTTAGTGGCACCGAGTAGTTTTGGGCGCAATGTACCGTAGAAACCATTTTGACATGAATATGTAATATAAGGTATGTATTGGTTGAAATATATTTAATGTCTATTTATTGTACAAATAAAGAAAATAATTGCATCATGATCCAGCCTATTTTCTTTATGACATCACATATTTAGCCATGGAGACCTTTGCGATTGGCTGAAGTTTGCCCAGCATGGATTCCTTGCTTCCTTCCTATTGCCTAGTGGTTCTCATTGCTTTCCATTCCTTCTTTTCCTTTTTATCTTTATCTTTTTCTACCACTTCTTTTCCAAATCCCCACTCTTCCTTCATGCATTTAATTTTCACTAACAAGTAATTTTTCCAATCATATTGTACCCTTTCTTTTTCACTATTGTTTCCTGCTCATCCTGCTTTTGCTTTTCTATTTTACTTCTTGGTTTCCCTTGGTAACCGGATAAACCCAGCCCTTCCTAATGGCCTGTCAACTATAATTAATCTTAAAATAGGCAGGTAGTCTGTGGGCTATTTTATTTACCTTGTAATACTAGAGTAGTGAGTATTGTTTATCTTACTGCCTGTGAGTAATATTCTGACTATGCAGTTTTAAGTCACTTCCGAACTGAATAATTCCCAAAGTATGACTTGAAGAAACAGAAGAAAATATTGTTATGTAGAGATGTAGCGAACTGTTCGCCGGCGAACTAATTCGCACGAAAATCGGGTGTTCGCAAGTTCGCGAACTTTTAGCGAAGTTCGCAATTTTGGGTTCGCCTTAGCTGGAGCCAAATTTTGACCTCTCACCCCAGAGCCAGCAGATAAATGGCAGCCAATCAGGCAGCTCTCCCTCCTGGACCACCCCCGGATCACTCCCTTCCATATATAAACCGAAGCCCAGCAGCCATTTTACATTCTGCCTGTGTGTGCTTGATGAGTTAGCATAGGGAGAGAGCTGTGCAGGGGTTTGAGGGACAGTTTAGGTAGCTTTGCTGACTAGTAATCTACTTTCTACTGCTCTGTATGTAGCTGCTGGGGACAGCTGTCCTGCTGATCTCATCTGCTGTAACCCAATAGTCCTTGTAAAAGCAGTTTATTACACAAGTTTAGAAATGTAGTGTGATTTCTGCCCTTTACAGCACAAAACGCAACGCTGTGTCAACAACTTATTTTTCAGAGACATTTTTGCCCTTGATCCCCCTCCGTCATGTCACTGCCCAGGTCGTGGCACCCTTTAAACAACTTTAAAATCAGTTTTCTGGCCAGAAATGGCTTTTCTAGCTTTTAAAGTTCGCCTTCCCATTGAAGTCTATGGGGTTCGCAAAGTTCGCAAAAGTTCGCACTTTTTGGCAGAAGTTCGCGAACGGGTTCGCGAACTTTTTTTGTGAGGTTCGCTACATCTCTATTGTTATGCTGGCAGCAAGGAGTAATATTTTATTATAATACACAAGAGCTATGAATATCCTGGAATTTATAAATGGTGCTCAGTGATGTCATCAGTTATAATCAGTGTAAAAAAAATAATAAATAAAATATCCCCTGTTGAAAAAATATAAGGATGTTAGAAGTCATCTCGAAGCTCCGTGGCCTGTATAAAAGCAAGTGGCCTTGGGCCTTTATATGGCTATGGAACTACTCATGACTATAATAACCTCATATTTTTTCAACGGGGGTATTTTTACTGTACATAGCATAGGTCAACATTTGCCTATTAAAAAGTGGGACCCTTGTCCTCTATGACCTTGTTCGGTTAAGCACGCCCCATTTTTGACACCTGCCTGCCACCCAAGAGCACAGCCTGGGTTCTAAGATCTAACTAAGATCTACCGAAGGTTTATTTGCCCATATTTAGTCTCCAGTGTCAAACCAGGGTAGTGTAGGCCTACCAGAGAAATAGGTACCAAGGGCCCACCAGTCACATTGTTAGTGCCACAGTTGGTTTATATGGCAGTGGCATTAAATCTTACTTCTATTCAGTCTTCCTTCCTTCTTAATATTATTCCCACCCGCATTCACCTTTCTTTAATGTTGTCTTTCTTTATCCCCAAAATGTTCTCTCTTTGTTTAGCTTTAATTTTCCCTTCAAAATGCTCCCCTTCATCATTGCCTGCCCTACCCTTTTTTCTTTGTATGTATGTATATCTTTATTTATAAAGCGCTACTTATATACGCAGCGCTGTACAGTAGGATACATTAATACAAACAGGGGGTTATTAAGATAATAGATAAATACAAAGTATAACAATACAAATAAATAAAAGATACAGTTGCAATAAGAGTCAAAAACACAAGATGATGGAGGTCCCTGCCCCGTAGAGCTTACAATTATATTTATATTACATTTTTATTTTTGCAATTCCTGCAGCATCATCTTCAGTGAGCAGAAAAGATTTAGGCCACTCAGTAACTGGAGAAGGTGTCAGGAACCTAAATCTTCCTCCATTTTAGCAGTCACCGAGTGGTTGTAATATTCAATTGCACTGAAATTTGGCAGTACAGGGAATGGAACATCATCAAAAGGCAGAATGGAGGGAATATCTGTGGGGCACTCACTCAAGCTATTACAGGTCTACCCTGCCACTAAGTAGTCTTACCATGGTTAGCCTGAATCCACTGGTCCTTGCCATAGAAAGCCCATAGCTTCTGGGCTTCAAAGATGACCATCACAGATGTTATGTTAGGCCAAAAGGCCTTTACCTTCTCACTGATTTCCTATATAGGCTCCAAGTCATACTAGCTTCCATTCTGTTGGAAATATCCAGGGAAATTCTAACCATGTCCACACTTAGGGCTGTATCATAGATAACATTATCTTCGGCTTGTAATTATACCAACTGTAAGATGTTTACCAATCTCAAGTGTTAGTAATTTCCCCAATTAGCAGTTGTTTTAACAAAATCCTTCAGTCATAAGTACCCCAACTAAGATTAGTTTTTACTTAAGGTGCCCATACACGTGAAGATCCGCTCGCTTGGGATCTATCAGGATCTTCTCCAGATATCCCCACCTACAGGTGGGCAATATAGGAGAAAATGTAGGCTAATTCGATTGTTTGGCCCTGGGGCCAAACGATGGAATTATAGTGGCGGCAATGGGGCAATCGGTTCGGGGACCACATCAATGAGCCGATGCGGTCCCTGATCCGACTAAATCTTTTAACCTGCCCGATCTATATCTGCCCAATTTCAGGCCAGATATCAGTCGGGCATGCCCCTCGTTCCTGCTCCTACACGGGTCGATAAGCTGACAAATTGGTCCAAGGGACCGATATCGGCAGCTACAATTGGCCCGTGTATGGCCATCTTTAGGGTTGCAGCTCTCTTGTGATAAACTCTTACATGGGTTTAGTTCTTGAGCTCCTGGCCCCTGGTCCACCTGAAACACCCCCACTTCTATAGTAAACCACCCCTTAAAGTGTTTCTGATAATAAATGTTGCAAGAACACACAACCCCATCATGTTAGCCGAAAACATATGGGTGTCTACATGTGCCAGTTAATGCAATTAACTGGCACATGTAGACACCCATATGTTTTCGGCTAACATGTCATTTTCTTTGTTCTTGGGGTCCCAAATCCCCCAGGCAGTCCTGAAATAATGTAAAACATAATCCTATAATACTATTTCAGTCAACGGCAAGGAAACATCAGACTTTATCAGACCCGTGTATTTGTCTCACACATTAACTCAAGGTGTCAGCTCAGAAGAAGCCTAATCAACCTGAGCATCTTGTGGGAAACAAGTCAAGTGCCCAAACATCTGTTCTCGTCCCAGCTGCTTCCATCAGAATTTATATTTAACTCTGGAATTGAAAATCGTTATTCACCCTAAATGACACAGCACAACATGTTCCCCGAGTCAAACTGTTCTGACAACGTGAAAGAAACCCGAGAGAAGAGAGAACTGCAGAACATAAAGCTACAGTGAGTAAGCATGGCACATTGCCTAGGATCCCACTAGCCAATCCAGGTAGCTCTGGCCATGGATCAGTCACAAGGTAAATACAATTAATCTTATTTCTCAGCTTTAAATTACAGCGCTAAACGCACGTCTTATTAATTAAGAGTATGATATGAGTTAATAGGGTAACAGATGCTGCACCGCCCAAAAGTACATTCCAGAGAGATTCCTGCCCCGTGTATCACCATAGAGCTACGCACTGAGTACGGGGCAGAAAGATGACTGTGTTAGTGTCACGTGTGTGTGTTAAAACTACACATCTGTACATCCTCTGCTATTATTCTTTAACATTCTTTAATACTCTGTAATTAGTGATGAGCGAATCTGTTCCGTTTCGCTTTGTCAAATTTTGAAACGATCCGCGGAATGGCGAATAATTTGCGAATCGGCGAAAATGTTGTGCGGCAAAAAAAATTGTCGCCCGCGGCTATTATTTTGTCGCACGGCTATTCTTTTGTCGCCTGCAGCTATTATTTTGTCGCTTACGGCTATTATTTTGTCACACGGCTGTTATTTTGTCGCCTGCAGCTATTATTTTGTCGCTTACGGCTATTATTTTGTCACACGGCTGTTATTTTGTCGCCTGCAGCTATTATTTTGTCGCTTACGGCTATTATTTTGTCACACGGCTGTTATTTTGTCGCCTGCAGCTATTATTTTGTCGCTTGCGGCTATTATTTTGTCACATGGCTATTCTTTTGACGCCCTCGACTATTCTTTTTTGACGCCGGCGACAATTTTTGGACGTGCAGTGATTTTTTCCATGGCTAATTTTTTCATCCATTTCGTGAAACAATCCGCCAATGGCAAAACATGGAAAGTCGCCGCAAATCCATGCCTGGCGGAACATTTCGCCCATCACTATCTGTAACCTCTTTTTGGCTGTAATACAGACAGGTCCAGCTAGGGATAGGTTAGAGCATGTAGTACATAGAGACTCTTTCGAAGGATGGGCCTTCGCTATGTGGAAGGATTATCATGGAGGGTGTTGTTGAAATACACCTCCCACTGCCAGATGTAATAAAGTAGATGTAAAAGAAAGAAGGACGCCAGTAGCTCTTTGCAGCAAAAACAGAACAGAACTGGGTTTATTGTCCCAGACAAATGATCCAATGTTGTCAGTACTCATAAAGCCGATGTAATAGAATTGCGAGTTCAAATGATGGTAAAGGCAGAACCGTGATGCACCACTGTGGAGAGAAGTTGGTAGGCAATTCTTTATCCTTAGGGTTTCCACCTTAAGTGGTCCAAATCCCTAACAGCAGACGTGTATCAGGTGAATACTCTAAGCCTGATACCCTTGTCAGTACTGTAATCTTTTCACCAAGGCAGCAGAGCCTGTAAAGGAGAATACTCCCAGCTATCTCTCCTGGTTGGAGCAAAGAAGCTGCTCTTACTAACTAAAGCTGACTATCTCACTTTCCTAGATAGTGTTACAGGTATTGGACCTGTTATCCAGAATGCATGGGACCTTGGGTTTTCCAGATAAGGGATCTTTCTGTAATTTGGATCTCCATAACTTAAAATATTTAATATTTAAATATTGAATAATATTGAATAAACTCAGTAGGCTTGTTCTGCCCCCAATAAGGGGTAATTATATCTTAGTTGGGATCAAGTACAGGTACTGTTTTATTATTGCAGAGAAAAGGGAATCATTTAACCATTAAATAAACCCAATAGGGCTGTTCTGCCCCCAATAAGGGGTAATTATATCTTAGTTGGGATCAAGTACAGGTACTGTTTTATTATTACAGAGAAAAGGGAATCATTTAACCATTAAATAAACCCAATAGGGCTGTTCTGCCCCCAATAAGGGGTAATTATATCTTAGTTGGGATCAAGTACAGGTACTGTTTTATTATTACAGAGAAAAAGGGAATCATTTAACCATTGAATAAACCCAATAGGGCTGTTCTGCCCCCAATAAGGGGTAATTATATCTTAGTTGGGATCAAGTACAGGTACTATTTTAAATTTACAGAGAAAAAGGAAATCATTTTTAAAAATTAGAATTATTTGCTTAAAATGGAGGCTATGGGAGATGGCCTTTCTGTAATTTGGAACTTTCTGGATAACGGGTTTCTTGATAAGGGATCCCATACCTGTGAAACAAAAATTCCTGCATTTACAAAATCTTTGGTCATGGGTTCCCTGCTCCCCGACTAGAGACTCCCTGACTAGGGATGATAGGGTTTTCTAGGGCAACATGAGGCTTTACTGGGGCCTTGTTGATCCCAGGCTCAGGGGAACATCCATCTGGTTCAACAGATGCAGGCCAAAGAGGAAGTACCCGCCTCGTTCTGAACACTATATTACGGTGTGCAGGAAGTGGTCATAAAGCTTATGACCAATAACGAACAGATATATAAATAGGAAAATAGATACATGGGCCACTGCCTGCTAACAGTAAAACTAGGAAATGTAGGGTTTAAAGCTATAGGGATTGTTAACCCTACAGGTCCCTACAAATCCTTTAGATCTCCTGCATGAAGCACAAGACTTTATATATCATCTTACCCATAGTTTTGTTTTTTTCCCCCTTTTTAGCTGTCTTTTAAAGAATTTTTCGATCAAACTGAGCACATTTGCAATTTACTCTCATTGTTTTTCCAGATGTTGGTTCATTTTACACTGCTAACAATACATTTGAACCAACATCACCACCTGCTGCGCAATTTGTCCGACTGGACACTAGAGATGTAGCGAACTGTTCGCCGGCGAACTAATTCGCGGGAACATCGGGTGTTCGCGTTCGCGCAAATTTGCGGACTTTTGCCGATGTTCGCCACTTTGGGTTCGCCGTGTTTTTTTTTGGCGCCGCGTTTTTTCGCCTTGGTTTTTCCGCCGCGTTTTTTCGCTTCGTTTTATCGCCTATGCATATACATAGGAATAGCTTGTGTTTTTTTTGGGGGGGCGTTATTTTTTGGCGTTTTTTTTGGCGTTTTTTTTACAAAGTATTTTTCAGAGAAGTTTTTGCCCTTGATCCCCCTCCTGCATGCCCCTGTCCAGGTCGTGGCACCCTTTAAACAACTTTAAAATCAGTTTTCTGGCCAGAAATGGCTTTTCTAGGTTTTAAAGTTCGCCTTCCCATTGAAGTCTATGGGGTTCGCAAAGTTCGCGAATATTCGCGAGTTTTGGCGAAAGTCCGCGAACATTTTCGGCGATGTTCGCTACATCACTACTGGACACAGTCGTCAGAAATTTAAGTTAGTGAAAAAAGAAACGCCTTGTGATGTCGCGCTGCTTAAAACTTAACAGAGAAAAGTCAGACGACTCCTCTCTGCTCACTGGGGGTCATTTCTAAGCACTGGACAAATTTGCACCTGGGCAGTAACCCATGGCAACCAATCACAAGTTTGCTTTCATTGGTCAACCTGCAGCTGGCTGGAAAAATCTAATTAGAGACTGGTTTCTGCCCAGGTGCAAATTTGCCCAGTGTTTATAAATGACCCCCACTGACTTCATTTTCTCAGCAGAGCAACATCTATGTCAGAATTATTACAGATGGTGAAGAGTCTGCTCTGCAGTGAAAAGTTGGTAGGAATCTATATTGAGAAATGTTTTTACATTACATGTACATTTGGAGGTTTCCCATAGCGACAAATTAGATCTTTACTTTTATTTTCTAACTTACATATGAGAGATGTGTTATCCAGCAATCCATTATCCAGAAAGCTCAGAATTACAGAAGACCATATCCTACAGAGTCCATTTTTATCAAACAATTCAAAATTTTTAAAAATAATTTTGCTTTTCTCATTAATAATAGAACAGTATCTTGAACTTGATGCCAACTAAGATTTAATGAATGAATCCTTATTGAAGGCAGGGTTTATATAATGTTTCAATTATTTTTATTGGAGTAGTGATGAGCACAACTTTTTTTTGGCCTGTGACTTTTTTTGTTGTTGTCGCGATCATGCCCATTTTGCTGCGACTGCGGCTTTTTTTGGACGCACAACAAATTTTTATGTGACGAATTTTCACTTGAGCTTCGCAAAACAATTTGCAAATGGCGAAATGTGCAAATTCGCTTTGAATCCATGCTGGTAAAAAAAATTCGCTCATCACTTGTGTGGAGATCAAAATTATGGAAAGACCCATTATCTGGAAAACACCAGGTCCTAAGCATTCTGGATAATAGGTAGTGATGAGCGAATCTGTCCTGTTTCGCCGAAAAATTTGTGAAACAGAAAATTTCTGGAAATGAATCCATGAAACGCGTTTGTAGCGTGCATATTTCTTGCCACGAAAATGCCCATTTTGCCATGGCAGTGCCTATTTTGAAAACAAATTTTTGCGCGCCAAATTTTCGCGGAAGTTTCGCAAAACAATTCACCAGTGGCAAAATGCAGAAATTCCCTGCAAATCCTTGCTAGTGAAAAAATTCGCTCATCACTAATAATAGGCCCCATACCTGTATTAGAATTTTTGGCCTAAAAAAGTCTCATTTAAGGCTCTACCTATTTACTAGCACTTGTGCCCCCCAGAGTTGTAGCTGACTGCAATGTGCGCTGGGTCTAAAATCTGGTGCTTTGAGTTGCACAAGGTGGGGGGGCTGTTTATGTGCCCCCCCCCCGCCTGTCCCTTTCTCTGTGTTCAGAGCCTGCGGCTGTTTGCTCAATGCAAAAACATGGCTGATTTTGGCCTTCCTTGGCACATTGCGCACTGCATGGGGCATTGTAAATGAACCTTATAACATTGTAAAGGCAACTAAAATCCCTGTAACATTCTTTGCTGAGTAGGATTAACTTTAATGATTTTGATGTAATCTTTATCTCACTTTAACCTGCCCTTGCATGTTAGGTACAGTCTGTAACACAGCCTGGAAGAGTAATTCCCTCAAATCAGCTTTAATCCAGTAATTATCCAATGATGCATTTTATTATGCCATATAAAATATGTTTCAATTGCAATATTATGAGGTTAGTAGTCTTTTGCCCATTTGGCACTGGGTTACAGAGTGTTATACAGGGAGAGATGAATCCACTCTTGTAATGACATGAGATCTGTCTTTAGAGCTGTCATTTCATGAATGAAGAAAATGAAGAAAATAAATCATTTAGAAAACACAAATAATGATATCATCAGAAGCAATAAAATGTGTGACCTACAGAGTCACATATATTATATACAATATATTAAATATTATATAATTATAGTGCAGTATTATTACAGTTGCTTTATGTGCCTCCTTATTTGTTTACTTGACCTGAATTTGACACAAGTGGCTGGGAAAACATTGAATAGTAGTGATATGTGGGTCAGTTAAAGCTCATCCGGCACCTGAGCCTAAAGCCGGCCATACACGCATCGATATTATCGTACAAAACCTTGTTTAGTATGATATTCGGTGCGTTTATGGCTGCTCGAAGAGGCGACCGATATCACAAAGGCTGCGGATATCGGTCGACTCGATGATCGACCAGGTTAAAATCCCAAGCCCAAGCAAAATCTACGTTCAGGGCTGAATTGCCAGGTGGAGGTAGAATTTCTATTGTTTCTACCTCCATATCTAACAATTCAGCCCTGAACGTCAGTGGAGGGTGGGAAAGATCTTTCCTGCAACCATTGGTCACACGAAAGATCATTATTGCTATGTGTATGGCCACCTTTACCCAAAAAACTATTACCCCTGTAGGACCCACTCCCAAACTGTACCTGTAAATACTACTTCTGTGCATGCCTTAGGTTCCAAGACAGGGAAACTTTTGGAGCAGAGGAAGAGTGTACTTTCCCATTTTTACCTGCACCCAACCCAAACCTGTAATGGTCGCCCACATTTCAACCCTAACCTGCCTGCCCTAAGGGTAAGCCTGCGGGCCCCATCGGTTGCTGGTCAACCCACACATCACTATTGAGCAACAGGGAGTCATTTACAGAACATCTCTTTTGGGACAACTATAGATGCTGTAACATTTTGGTGGGATTTACTTCCATTTAGCCTCAAGCGCATTCACAACATTGGGGATCAGGCCTGGCTTACATTTGGAGCTCCAATTCATTGCATAGGAGTTCAGTTGGGTTGAGACCAGGGCTCTGGGCAAGTCAGTCAGGTTTTTCCTCTACCATCTCTTTTGCTCATGGTGACATTTTTGTCCTGACTCTATTGCTGTAGCTTATTTTTTAATTTTTAAGTTTATTTTTGTCTGTAACTAAGGGTCAAACCACCAAAAAATAGCAATCGCTAGTGTAGCCCCATCCAACTGTATATTCTCCACCAGTCTGTACAGTTGGCATTATGCTACTGTTCTCCTGTCATTTGCCAAACGCCACATTCATCTGTCAGTATTAAGGTGCAGTTTATCGCATCAGAGAATTTGTGGGCACTGCATTGGTTGCAACCTGTACAATAAGCCAGGCCAAGTGTAGTGTGCATTGGGAATTGTGATGTTAGGCTTGTATATAACGGCTATCCCATGGTTACGACCAAGATCTTGTACTTCACAGACAGTTTGGAACTTTGCATTGTTGTCCCAGCTAAAGAAATGGGCTTTATTTTCCGAGATCCTTATTGGTGAGGCTGTCACTGTCCTTACAAATAAAATGTATGTGTTTTTTTTGAGTTGCAAACCCTTCTTGCCACAATTGACCTCCCCATGGGTAAAAGACCGGCTGAAATTGCACCCAAACCCAAGATGTATACTAGTGAGTAGCAAAGGAGATTTTTGTGTTGATGGATGCTTGCTCATAAAAAACCCACGCACCCAATACTGTACTGATGTTGCTTTCAGAGAGTTTGGAACTAGAAATGCCCAAATACTTGTATCTATATACTCTGCCCACAGTACCTGAAAAATCTCCCCCTAAAGCACAGAGCTTTACTGCCCATTATCTTCTCACACCTGATTAGCGTTAGTAATAGAAAACGCTACTTGCGCTTATTTTTTAATATATTAAAAAAAGGTTGGTACCTGCAATTGATGTAACAACCATGCACCACTAGGTGGCATTATTTGTGCCCCCAGCTGTATTGTAACTGCTCATCTATGCAGGGCATTTCTAAGTCTGATATTAGTCACCAGTGTGAGTTTGTGGCAGCTGTAATAAAACAAAATGGTAGACACAACATTACCGGATCCTTTGGTTAGGATTAAGGAAACTGGGTTAGATAAAATATCCATTCCAGCCACACAGTCATTGAAGAAATAGATGTGCCCATGTGGCTTACCCTGCCCCACCCAACCCAGACTGAATTTCTCCTGTTATAGCACAGTGAAACCCTGGTACCACAGAACAACATGGAAGCTTTGTGGTGTTGGGAGCATGTGGCAGGCAACCATTTTATCAAATCATTTCACTGTCCAAGTAAATATTATGGATTTCTCCTTCTTCTCTTGTGAGAGAGTCATTAGTAACTCCATAGGCTCAGGAAGCCGATTCCATCTTCTTAGAATGCTGGGAGCCTCTTTTTCCTGATAGAAGATGTAATGCAGGGATCAGACTGGTTTTACTTAAAACTCAATATGGAATTATAGACATATACAAAGTTTTTCATCTTACCCAAAACTCATCCTCAAATAAACCTGGCTTATTTAAAGTAGTCTTTGCAGCCATAACCTCCATAGGTTGTCCTCTGGTTCTTCTACCTTCTCTCCCCTGCACCTTCCCCAACCCTCACGTGTACTTTGACGGGGGGGGGGGATGCGATGGGTCATTGCCCCCACCGCGTAATGACAAGCGGCGAGGGTAATGACAAAGGAGCGGGAACTAGGGGAAGGCAGTAGCCTCTCCTAATCCCCCCCAATCGTTGTACCCTAGGCAGCTGACTCTTCTGCCTACCCCTAGTTCCAGCCCTGCGTTAGAGTTGTAGGTTCTTAGGTGCTTAGGGCCACTCTGGGCAATGTGCTGTACTATGATGGATCACTGCTACTGCTCTCCCTTATGGTGTATCCACAGCTTTCATCACTTATGAGTGTGCCACTTTGACTTGGATGACTTGGATACAGGCCGAGCAGGTTGTATTGGATTTCATTGAACTAACCTCACAAGGAAATGAGGTATAGTGTAATTACTATGTCAGTAGAGAATTAATGAGTTTCAACTTTATAAAATTAACTCCTTATGTGACCAAAATCTGCCAAATGTCATCAACTCTTTCTCTGGGTTAAAGATAGGATCAATGGATTCCATTGCTGTCCCTCTGCCCTTTGCCACTAGGGAGTGACACACGGCTTGTATTGGGAATCTGGGGGGGAAGGTCAAGGCTGTGGGGGGGGGGTGATAATAGAGCTCAGCAGCTGCTGGCAAAATATAGAAATACCATGGGGGGGAGAACAGGCAGCGGAGAGGGTTTACATGGGGCTCCAAGTCTTCTGATAGTAACCCCAAGAGGAAGGAATAAGCAATGATGTTTTTAGCTATTAATAACAACTAGCATTAAGGGCCATTTTTACCGCTCAAGCCAGTTACTGGTCAGGTGGAAACTCTATCTATAATGACTCAACCTTCACTGATTCCTAATGGGAACCCCTAGGGAAGTAATGATAGAGAGAGCAGACCCTCTGACTGATAGAATGCCCAGGACTATAAAGGGCCCAATGGGCCCCTGACTCATTAGTATTTCAGTATATGTTAGCAAAAAAGACCATGAGTACCATTGTTTGTAGTGGGGCTAAAATGACTTTGCTGCGAGGCCCAATTCCTTCTCATTACAACAATAAAACCCTTACTGGGTTACTTGGGAATGTGGACAATCTTCTGTTCAGCCATTGGAAAACCATGTTGATGTTTCATAAACAGAATCTCCCAGGACACAGCATGACTAAAATGAGTTGTTTTGTTGTGTTTAGTATAAGCAGTTATGGTCTCTGATAGGTTGACCACATCCACTCTTATATCTTTCCATAGGCCTCCTATTGTGTTATAATCCAAATACAATAAAATAGCAGTCATAGTAAGTACATAGCCATAAATGTCACTCTCCATACCAAGTACATCATTGCAGGATTCTCATAGCTTGTATAGGGAGATGCTACAATGTTTATAGCTTATAGAGCGGTTTTGGGTGTTCTGCACTCCATTTTTAGAAAGTTGTGCCACTGCCC
Source organism: Xenopus tropicalis (assembly GCF_000004195.4). NCBI lineage: Eukaryota > Metazoa > Chordata > Amphibia > Anura > Pipidae > Xenopus > Xenopus tropicalis. The sequence goes on from NC_030678.2 coordinate 16,064,971, forward strand.
TAAATCTGTGCCAGCACAGGGATTTCCCGCTACTAAGCACATGTAGGAACACCCGTACATAGAGGTACCATAAGACTGTACTAGTATAGATGTTTCTCTTTGCTAAGCACAACAAATCATCCTCCCCAAGGTTTGGCAAAACTCAAACGGTGGTATTTCAGCAAGTGTTGTGTTTAAAGGCCAGCCTCCCTTGCTTGGGGCCCAATTAGACTCCTTGCTCCTTATGTTTGCCAATGGCTACTGCTTACTCCTTGTTTAAAGGCCAGCCTCACTTACTTGGGGCCCAATTAGACTCCTTGCTTCTCATGTTTGCCAATGGCTACTGCTAACTCTTTGTTTAAAGGCCATTCTCACTTGTTTGGGGCCCAATTAGACTCCTTGCTCCACCTGTTTGCCAATGGCTACTGCTAACTCCTTGTTTAAAGGCCATTCTCATTTGCTTGGGGCCCAATTAGACTCCTTGCTTCTCATGTTGCCAATGGCTACTGCTAACTCCTTGTTTAAAGGCCAGCCTCACTTACTTGGGGCCCAATTAGACCCCTTGCTCCCAATGGCTACTGCTAACTCTTTATAGAAACAATTTGCCAGAACATTACATTCCAAATAGTTCTCATCATAATAAGCAGCATGGAGTAAGGTATTTAAAATGCCAGGACCAAATGATTATATCCTTAATGGCATAAAGTTGGCCGCCATCTTTAGCGCTGACTATTAGCTATAGTATGCTTTGGGCTGTGCTTTTGAACTAATAAACAAGCCACAAGCTGAAGATTCACATGTTGCACACACAGTTCTACTCTTTATAATGAGTATTCACTGGCCTATGAACCTACTTTATTTAACTGCCCTTTAGTATTTATATAAACTCTGGCTGAGCTGCCCATGTAATTAATGGCAACTAATTATGCACAGAGAGGCGGCCATTTAAGCATTTTGTGATCATCAGTGTGACCGTTACGCTGACGCCAAATCTCTAAATTGGCGGTTATATAAAAAAAGCTCAGTAACTACCCTACTGTCATTCCCCTTGCTGTATTTAGAAGATGTCCCCTCTGTATCTCACTTCCAAAGAATGTTCCTTACAATAATAGCAGTTATTCTGCTTTATGATCTCAGTTCTGATTCACTCTGTACCTTAGTTACTGAAGTTGCAATATCATAGCCAAGACCATTAAGCATATAATTTAGGGTACTTTAGGGAACCTTTTGCCCCATTGTAGTGCAGTTTTTATATGGTGCATAGGAGTAATAGTGCACTGTCCTTGGAAAATTACTGTCGTGTCTACATGTCTTCATGTTATGATTATATGTAACAGACCACGTGAATTCCATAAAGGTATTCTATATCATGGTAATAGAGTCGCCCTACAGAGTCATAAGGCAAAGTTGTACCCGGACCATATTGTATTATAGGAGACTTACATTAAATGGTATGTTTTGTCATGTAGAGCAGAGGCTTTAAATAAGCACAAATAAGCACTCACCCCAAATCCCCCCCTAACTGGCCTTCAGGCTGCCCCCCCTTAGCCCATAACAAGGTTACAGATATATAGAAACATTGGGGTAACAGTCACCCTGCTATAGTTCCAGGGGTACCCAGGGCACAAATAAGCACTCACCTCAAATCCCCCCCTAACTGGCCTTCAGGCTGGGCCCCCTTAGCCCATAACAAGGTTACAGATATATACAAACATTGGGGTAACAGTCACCCTGCTATAGTTCCAGGGGTACCCAGGGCACAAATAAGCACTCACCCCAAATCCCTCCCTAACTGGCCTTCAGGCTGGGCCCCCTTAGCCCATAACAAGGTTACAGATATATAGAAACATTGGGGTAACAGTCACCCCGCTATAGTTCCAGGGGTACCCAGGGCACAAATAAGCACTCACCCCAAATCCCCCCCTAACTGGCCTTCAGGCTGGGCCCCCTTAGCCCATAACAGGGTTACAGATATATAGAAACATTGGGGTAACAGTCACCCTGCTATAGTTCCAGGGGTACCCAGGGCACAAATAAGCACTCACCCCAAATCCCCCCCTATCTGGCCTTCAGGCTGGGCCCCCTTAGCCCATAACAGGGTTACAGATATATAGAAACATTGGGGTAACAGTCACCCTGCTATAGTTCCAGGGGTACCCAGGGCACAAATAAGCACTCACCCCAAATCCCCCCCTAACTGGACTTCAGGCTGGGCCCCCTTAGCTCATAACAAGGTTACAGATATATAGAAACATTGGGGTAACAGTCACCCTGCTATAGTTCCAGGGGTACCCAGGGCACAAATAAGCACTCACCCCAAATCCCCCCCCTAACTGGTCTTCAGGCTGGGCCCCCTTAGCCCATAACAAGGTTACAGATATATAGAAAAATTGGGGTAACAGTCACCCTGCTATAGTTCCAGGGGTACCCAGGGCACAAATAAGCACTCACCCCAAATCCCCCCCTAACTGGCCTTCAGGCTGGGCCCCCTTAGCTCATAACAAGGTTACATATATATAGAAACATTGGGGTAACTGCCACCCTGCATTAACCTGAAGCACAAATTTCAATTGTGAAAAAATAGGTACAAAATAGGAAAGAAATTTACATTGCTCAGTTGTTTTCTCTTATTGCCCCTAGTGTTGCTTGTATTTTTGTATAAGCTGAAGGAGATTTCTGAAGTTTAGCAGTATCCTTATAATTTGACTGACAGATCTATAACCCCTTTTTCCAAAAGAACTAACAGTCTTTTCCATGGCTCCATTCTCAATTACCACTTTCTTGGGACATCTCCCAGAATGCCCCTGGCACACACTGAGTAACACACAGACTGCAGCCTGTCAAGAGCAAGGTGAACAAATATCCTTTTATTGTTGTCTCAATACAACTTGTCATGGCTCAATTAGCTCTTTATTAAGCCCCCAACACGGTACACTTTCAGGATTTTGTTTGTGTCTTTTGGGACCTCTCCACTCTCTATTTCTTACAAATAAAAAAATAAAAAATAAAAGCAAACCTTAATCCCTAAATAATTAAAACGGTTTGATGATTACAAAAGATTTGAGATTGTTAGAGAGCAAATGAGCATGAAACCTGTTTGAGTTTGGAAACATACCAGTTCTATGGCAAATGCTTCCCTGATGACTGGCCTGCCATGGTTAGAATATGCCAAATTTCTGCCTGTGTAGTGTGCGCCTAAATGGGTGGAATTTATTTTTAGAGTAAACAGCATTTAGGGTACTTTACTGCCAGAAGGAACAAACTGAAACTGTAGAACCTTTTCAAGTAACCAGGCCCAGATTTGTGGAAAGGCCACAAAGGCCCGGGCCTAGGGCGGCACAAATTGGGGGGTGGCATGCCGCCCCACCGCATCAAAATATTAAAGTTGTTCTTGCATATGGAGCAATGGGGACCTCTCCCCCACTGCTCCGTATGCGACTGTAAAGACCTGCGCATGCGCGATCGCGCTGGGGGCGGGGCGACGGACAGGGGGCCGCCTCGGGGCGCCCGGCTTACATATCCGGCCCTGCAAGTAACAGTGGTATGGAATATAGTTATTCTGTCCAACCTCTTTTGTCAAGAGGAACATGTTGCTCACTACCCCATTTGATGTTGCTCCCAGTGGCCTCACAGTAGGTGCCATTTTTAAATCGCTTGCTTGGAGACAAGTTTTGGAAACCCAGAGACACAGTTTTACTCCAAGCAGAAACTCCTGTAGGTTAGCAGTCCACAAGGGGCTACCAAATAGCCAATCAGAGCCCTTATTTTGCATCCTCAAGGAACTTCTACATGTCTGTGGGGCTCACCAACACATCTTTCTTCTCAGTGTGGCTTATGAGTTATCATGGCTTATCATTATTTAGGACTGAGAATCCAGTCTTAATTGGCTACTATTGGTTTATGTTAACTGAAGTACAGTACCTCTCCTTCTGTGTACCATATGGTGTGTTTATTTGTCCTTGAATCAATGTATGGCCTCTTAAGACATCAGTGTCTACCTGGTCATCTTATGGGATTGAGTGCCATCTTGCCAAGCATGAAATATTGCAAAAAGTTGTTTGGAAAAGGACCCAGTTGGTTTGCACAAGAATTAGGCTGCCATGAAACAGGGTTCTATACTTATCTGATAACAAAAAGTAAATGACTAAATCACTGTGAGGTTATGAACATCTTTACTAGTACAGGCGAAGAAAGCTTTCATGGTTCTTATGTATGTATGTATGTATGTATGTATATCTTTATTTATAAAGCGATACTTATATACGCAGCGCTGTACAGTAGGATACATTAATACAAACAGGGGGTTATTAAGATAATAATAGATAAATACAGAGTATAACAATAAATACAGATAAATAAAAGATATAGCTGCAATAAGTTAAGAGTCAAGGACACAAGAGGAAGGAGGTCCCTGCCCCGTAGAGCTTACAATCTATATAGTATAAATATCAGTATATAATCACTCCGCTTCACTGTATGTACAGCTAATTGCACCAACATAGGTGTAATAAAGGATAAGTATTTACATATATCAAGACTGTTAATCTTAATCATCAATAATCATTAGTGTAAATTTGGCTTGAGCTGGATCTCAATCTGGCCACGCCTGGGATGCCTGCCAGCCTGGGCAAGATTAACCTATATGGCCTGACTTTTTGAATGTACACAAGCTGATTCCATTGAGCTTTATCATTGGTAGGTGCAAGCCTGAGGCATGTGAATCAGCCAAAAAATTGCCCTGATTATGATGGTGAGTTCTATGGTGCCATGTCGCCTTCTGGCTGCCTTGCTGAGATGATAGCATCAGGAATGAGGTGTAGGGCAGAGAGTTCTTGAGTTCCCTAGATTAAACCTTTGTTTTCTGCTGTGCCGTATGCCCACAGATACTCCATTTTGTTCCTAAAGAATAGCCCTTGGCTGGGGGTGCCCACATGCCATCCATTACATGATGGAAGCAACTTGCACCTAGATATATGCTATTCTCTGACAGGTAGGGGGTAATTAGCTAATTATATTTTCTTCTGGACCTTCCCAAAATATTTACAGTATTCTATTTGATAAGGGGAAATTATTATTTTGTGGAATAGGCCTTCATAATCATTGCTGAACACACAACCAGGTTAAATGAAAAAAATATGGTGATCATGAAATTAAAGTCACAAAGTATGAACTGGGTCTAGTAACTCATAGTTGTAGGTTGCATTTACTTGTTCAAAAGCAATGATTTTGATTGATGAATGATTTGGTGCTATTAGTGATGGGCGAAATAACTTGCTTAGGCATGGATTCATGGCAAATTTTCACGTTTTGCCATTGGCAAATCAGGCAACAAAATTCAGTGCATAAAAATTTGACATGCAACAAAAAATTGTCACCTACGTCAGTTCCTTTTAAAAAATTTGCGAATTTTTCGGCGAAGCGAAACTGAACAGATTTGCTCATCACTAGTTGCTATTGATATCTAGACCTTATGGAAAGGTTGTAATTTTTACAATTTTACCCCTTTTATATTTTTGGACGTAGGTAGGCACCTGTGTAGTGCGAGGGTCGGACTGGGCCGCCGGGAAAATACCCAGTGGGCCCCAGTGGCCAAAACCCGACTCTATTGGCGCTTCCCTTGCCGCCGATGTCCTCCCCTGATGAGTTCACATATGCGCATTCAGGGGAGGACGTCCAGCAGGGGGGGGTTATGGGTGCGCAGCGGGGGCCCCTGCAGGGGACGCGTACCTTGGGGGGTGGGCCCCGTACCCCCCAGTCCGACCCTGTGTAGTGCTATTAATCACTTATTTTATAGATGACATGAAAAAAGAGCAGAATGTAACCCACTGCTTTTTACTTGTTTCTTATCAATTGGACACCTGATTCTAATCTATGTTTGTTATAGGTTAGTTTTCTATGAAACTTTAAATAACTAATTTGTTTTCTTTCCCTTCTTACTCAGCTTGCAACATTGCAAACTGAAACCTCTGGACAAACACCTTTTACAGATGAGGCCCCATTTCACTCAAAACCACTTCTCAACCATTCTCAACCACTTTCCCAATAAGCCCCACTCTTAGGGGCTGATTTACTAACCCACGAATCCGACCCGAATTGGAAAAGTTCCGACTTGAAAACGAACATTTTGCGACTTTTTCGTATGTTTTGCGATTTTTTCGGATTCTTTAAGTTAAGTTTTAACGCTACGAAAAATGCGCAACTTTTCGCGTAAGTTTTAACGCTACGAAAAATGCGCAACTTTTTACGCAACTTTCGTAATGGATAGGAAAACTCGCGTTTTTACGCAAAAATCGTATTGGTAACGAAAAATTCGTAAAGAATCCGAAAAAATCGCAAAACATACGAAAAAATCGCAAAATATCGATCATTACGAAAAAAACGCAATCGGACTCCATTCGACCCGTTCGTGGGTAAGTAAATCAGCCCCTTAGATTTGAGATTCACCCAATCACTCACTTTCCCCTTCTCACCCTCCATTAACTTGGATTAATTCAGATTTACCTCCCCTACATTGCCAATGGAACTATTTTATTTTTATTGCATCTATAAACCAATTTCCAAGCACAAACAAAACATTTTACTGTTTAGGGGAAACCACACTTTTGCTCCAAGTGAAGAAAGAGGCCAAACTCCACCATTCCCAACATTCCATAGTCTCAGCCTATTGACCAGATAAACTCACACTGCTCACAGGGAGAGAAGCCTGAGTTTGGAATAAAATGTACTTGTAGGCTGGAAATCCTTCATATTGTTCTGAGTGTAGCGTTTCTCTTACCCATATATACCCGAGCTATTATTTTTTAAGTAGAATACAATACAAGCATTCCATTTGGGTTCTATCATGTTGTAATTATACATCACCTCGGCAAATTATACTCTGTCACTCTATTGTCTGAGGCACGTGACTGGTCTATACATAAATATATCTCAGTCATCTAATACTGCCACTTTGCACGGAACAAGTTCTCAAGCACGACAAAAGAGAGGTCTGAATCCTTTGCTCTTGTCTCCTAGAGAAAATGGCTTGTTTTTTGGTTCGGATCATTGGAGTCCTCTGTGGGAGCATCGGCATGATCCTAACTTGGATAATAACATTAATGCCTCAGTGGAGGATATCGGTCATTGCCGAAAACAATGGACAGACAATTAACCGTATCGATGGACAATGGATCAGCCGATTTGATGGCCTGTGGATAACCTGTGTCAATAATGGCCACATGTCACAGCAGTGTAACGGCTATGATTCTGTGGTTTCCCTCACAACAGACTTAAAAGCTGGAAGAGTGCTGATGAGCTTTGCCGTGACATTGACCTTTTTAGGGTTTCTCTTCTCCTTCGTTGGCATGCTGATGTCCCAATGTGTAGAGAATACCAAGCACGGCAAGAGATGTCTACTCCTGACATCAGGAATCTTTTATATTCTGAGTGTCATTCTCATCATTATTCCCGTAAGCTGGACAATAAAAAATATTATCTCACATAGTTGTGATTCCATTGTGTGCAGAGGAGCACTGAGAATCGAATTAGGAGAGGCCTTGTTCCTGGCTTGGCCAACTGTTGCCTTTCTCCTCATTGGTGGGATAATTATGTGTTGGGTGTGCCCATTTAGTCGCCATGAAGAAAGGGGCACCTACGCACCACCCAGGGATCAAGAAATGGTGTGTAGAACACGTCAAATTGAAGAAGAGCTGTCGAGTTGTAATGATGACCCGCCCCACATTTAACTGCTTTTCTGGACTCCAGCCAGTTGCCAAAGGCAGAGACAAACACTTGATGGACAGACATGTTAACACTTATCTTGTAATTATGTATATATTGCCTTGGTGGCTCGTATAATGGAATATGACCTTTATTTGTATAGTAAATACATATATTTTTAATTTAAACTAGATATATTTTTGTTTTTTTTTATATCGCAGTGCACAAAGCGCCCATATAAGTGGTAGAGCAAACTGGGTGGGTGGAACATTGGGCAGTGGGGTAACTAAATCTGAACAGAATATGTACTGATCTAGGTAAGATCCTACATATTTGCCACCATTCAGTTGAAATGTACCGGCAGATATTTAGAGGCTAAAAAGTTCCCTTTTGAGGCATTGTTTATCCTTCACTGGAAATTCTTTTTTAACCCCTTTTCAGGAGCATTTGGGGTAAATTCTACTTGGACCCTAATAGGTGTGGGTGTGAGTTTAGTTGGTCCAAAAGTTAAATATCACCTGTCGACAACTTGGGAGTTTGTAAATAAAACATATTTGCAGCTATTTGCCAGTGAGGGGGATGTTGTTAAAGAAAACATAGGAAAAATACCAAACCATTTAAGTGCTGTTGTGTGTAAGATAGAGGGCTTGGGTTGTATTATTTAGGGCATGGGAATCTACTATCCAGAAAGCTCCAAAATATAGAAAGGCCATCTTTTATAAAGTCCATTGCAGGCTAATAATTCTAATTTATAATGATTTCTTATTGCACCGAGTGTTGTATTTAGGTCCAGTGCCACCCCAGCTCCTTAAGACACTTGCTGTGTAAATCTGGCTGCAACTGGGAAAATGTTTCATTTTTTAAAAAATTTTATTTTTAAAAAATTTATCATAAAGGAGCCCCCCCCCAAAGCTGAAACCCTCTGCACGAGCCCTTGGGTGCCTTTATCTAAATTCGGCCCGGACTACTCTATAAAAATCAACAATACTGAAACCACTCAGAAAACACTCAGGATGAAGGCATTTATGTTTAATACTTTTCCTTGCATCCCTCAGGAACATCTAAATACATAACATACAAAACACTGAATCAGTGTCGGACTGGGACCCCAGGGGCCCACCAGAAACCCTTAGACCATAGGCCCGCTTTACATACTATTTTTCCTGCTTTCCTCCCCACCCTCTTTATTCTCCTAGTCTCTTATTTCCATGCTAGCATCTATTCTTCCATCTATTTCTCCACTTTCTTCCCATTCACAAAAAGGGAATGGCCATGAAACAGGCCAAATGGTCAGGAGCAGGAGGGCCCACTGACACCTGGGCCCACCGGGAGTTTTCCTGGTATCCTGGGGGGCCAGTCCGACACTGCACTGACCAGAGATCTGAGCCCACTTTAATTTCTTGCTAGATTTTACTGATGGCTTGTTACTAATCACTCTCGACTATGATTGTCTATTTTTCCAAAACCAGTTACCATATTGAATCAAGGCCTTATACTTTCCCGTTCCCTATCACTGGAAGCCACCCATCTTTGCTTTAAATTCCACTGTTGGCATTAGGGGGCACCTCTTCCAGCCCATCAGGTGCGCTATAATGAGCATTCTCTTACCCCCCACCATTAGTGGGCCTTCTACTTTTCTACCTCAAGAAACACTGATCCCCAGGTCTAGTAACCCACAGCAACCATTCAAAATAATTTAATGGGCACCAGGTTGGATTTAGGTTAAGACAGCAATTTTATCAGTCTACAAAATACAGGGAGTAGAAAGCAGGTAACTGAAATTGACTTGTAAAGCCTCTGAGGGCATATAAAAAACAAGTACGATTTAGGAATAAATGGAATATTGAGGGAACACCTTGCTGGGACTTGGTAAACGCATGTACCGTACATGTACTTTGCCAGCCCCCAGGCTACACTTTGTACCCTGTTCTAAGAACACAAGGTGCAAGGACCCATCTTTGCCAATGCCTTGATAAGTAGGTGGTGAAATTTTTTTTATGGTAGATCTTCCACCCCACCTAGATTAAATAGGGTGGATGATATTAGCCTCCTCACCTTAACAGAAACAAACAGGGAAAAAATAGCTAGAAATGAAGACAAATTTTGCTTAATCCTTTACCCAAGCAGCCAGGGTTAGGGAGAAGGACCCATCTTTGCCAATGTCTTGATAAGTAGGTGGTGAAATATTTTTTTATGCTAGATCTTCCACCCCACCTAGATTAAATAGGGTGGATGATATTAGCCCCCACACCTTAGTAGAAAAAAGTAGGGAAAAAATAGCTAGAAATAGAAGCAAATTTTGCTTCATCCTTCACCCAAGCAGCCAGGGTTAGGGAGAATTAATTCATGACCACCATAGTGTAATGACACTTAGTTAAAAGGCCAGAAGTGAATACTATCACCCTCATCTATTCATGCCTAACCTTATGCCTCAATACATGGTGGTCTACAATATCTTGTTTAAAACCCCCATCCTACCAGGTACCAGAAAGACATCTAATAATCTGTCCCAGCTGAAATAAGTCTGAATTGGGAGCAAAATGATCCAAGGTCTTGATTGGCAGAACAGCTTTGAATATTGGTGGGATTTGCAGCCCAATAAGATCCAAGATAAGGAGACAGGGGTGTATTGAGACTTTATTAGGGTACAGTAATGGGCTGTATCTTCATACCTTGCTTATCGTATTCTATGTACCGCCATTAGTGATGGGTGAAATGTTTCTCCAGGCATGGATTCCCAGTGAATTTCCGCATTTCGGCATTGGTGGATTGTTTCGCGAAATGGATGAAAAAATTCATTGTGCGTCCAAAAATTGTCGCTGGCGGCAAAAGAATTGTTGCGAGCAAAAGAATTGTCGTGGGCGCCTTTTTTTTTTTTACGCGTGACATTTTCGCCGTTTCACGAATCTTTTGAAACGTGACAGATTCGCTCATCACTAACTGTCATCCTTTACTGCTAAAGCAAACGTTATATTTTCCAATAATTTTTTACAAAACAATCCACTCTAGAGAGATTTCCCCACATTAATTAATAATAAACATTCCGCAAACTTAAAGAAAGAGGCAACACTTCTTGTGCAATGTATTCATTATCATTTATTAACAGGCAGACCAAAATGTTTATCAGAGTCATTTCCTCAGGTCCAACCTCAGCTGGAGGCCATGATGTAGATGTTTCAGCCGGGCAAGACATGTGCATGTTTAGGATAAAACTACAATGTTCCGGATCAGATCCTTCTATTATGGCCTCGCTATTATAGCTTGCCCATGTGCTGGTTGGGTCACTAGAACCGGTTTGGAGCTGGAATATGATTTGTACTGTTATTCCTTCCACTCAGTACTTCCTGTAAACACTTTTCACTCAGGATTTTTATGTTTTTGGGGAGACTGCGTAGCATATTCAGAAAAGGTTCTGATAAGGGTCAGCAGCCCTCAACTGCCATCGTTCCACTGTGGAACCCACAGCCATGTGTATTTTATTTATTTATCTTTGTTTCATTTTTTTAACGACAAATATGTAGTGCAGCAGTGCGGGAGCGGCGGTGGCTGAGGGGGAGCAGGAGCGGCCATTGCTGGGTGGTGGGCTCTCCTCACTCCCTGGATTCCCCCTTTCTAAATTAAAGCTTTGCAATAAGCATATGAGCTTTAAAAAGAGTAAACCAGATGTGTAGCCAAGATTTGACCTCTACATAGGCCAACTAATACTGTAATATAAAAAAAAAAGTCGATGAACTTTAGGTGGATTGGGCCACATTTTTTTTATGATTATTCCCATGAAAACAAGATTTAATTTGAGGAGAACAAACTTTTCTCCTAATTCATGTCCAGTTTTTTCCCATAGGCCCAGATTCAGTTTGATGAGAAAAGCATATCTCCTAACTCCGAGCCAGATTTTCTCATGGAGCCAGATGCAATTCAATCAGAAAAAACTTTTCTCCTCGAATTGAATCTTGTCCACGAGTTTTCACATTATAAACCGCAAATAACTTTTTCTCACTGAATTGAATCTGGCCCGAAAACTGTATTGACTCTGGCAAAAAAACAGAAAAACTGCTGCTTATCAGGTGAAAACTATTAAAGTCTAAGGGAAATAACTGATATTGAATTAAGAGAAAAGTTTGTTCTCCTCAAATTAAATCTTGTTTATAAGTTTTCATGGGAATAATCATAAAATAAAGTTCTTATGAAATTGAATGTGGCCCAATCCACCTAAAGTTCATCAACTTTTTTCAACTCTTAATCATGAATCTCACCCATAAGTTTTCAAATGATAAACCCTAAAATAACTGAATCTGGCCCAAAAACTTTATTGAAGTCTATGGGGCCAGATTTGGTTTGAGGAGAAAAACTTATTTTTTTATGATATACCATGACCTGGATGAATGAAAATCTTCATTGTCTTATCTTATTATGTTTTATCATGTGAAAACTCTTTTAAAAAATTCTCCTAGTTCAATTCCATTTTTTCCCCATGGACTTCAATAGGGTTTCACATGATGAATGTGAGATAAGTTTTTCTAAACTGAATTGCATCTCAAATTGAATCTCGTCCATGAGTTCTTATGGGATAAACTATTTTCTCACTGAACTGAATCTGGCTCATTGCGTGCTACCCCTGTGTTACCCCTGTGCCCATTGTGTGCTACCCCTGTGTTACCCCTGTGCCCATTATGTGCTACCCCTGTGTTACCCCTGTGCCCATTATGTGCTACCCCTGTGTTACCCCTGTGCCCATTATGTGCTACCCCTGTGTTACCCCTGTGCCCATTGTGTGCTACCCCTCAGCCCCTCCCCAGGGGAAAGGTTTATATTTCCATTCTTGATATGTTTTTAATATCTTCTATACAGTATGGAATGTGTTTATGGACCATATTTCAGCCCACTCTATGTTAAAACTGCTTGTGTTATCAGCAGCTTCCAGGCATACCAGGGATGTTTCCGTGACATAACACATCTCTTGATGCAGTCAGCAATTAAACCTCACATGTTCTAAGCATGCAGTTCTTCAGTTATTCATCCCATTGTTTAACGTACATATATAAATGAACGCAATCTAGGGTTTCCCTCATCAGTATCATCATCGCATCAGGTCTCCAGCTCTGCACTTGTGCTTCCTAAGTTAGGTCTTTCCGTTGTCCTGTCTGGAAGAACATGGCTCATTTAGTCCTGCGTATCATTGGATTTCTCTGTGGGTGCATCGGCATGATTCTTGCCTGGGTGATTACACTAATGCCTCAGTGGAGGGTGTCTATCATTGCTGAAAACAACGGATCTCAAAATATCCGTCTTGATGGACAGTGGATCAGTCGCTTTGATGGCCTGTGGAGCACCTGTATCAATCAGGCCCAGAGTGGACAACAGTGTAGCAGCTATGACTCCATGATTTCAATCACAACAGATCTGAAAGCTGGAAGGGTACTGATGTGCTTTGCCGTTATATTGAGTTTTCTAGCATTTCTGTTCTCATTTATTGGACTCATGCTCACTAGATATCAAGATAAGTACGGGAAACATTGTCTAATTCTCACAGCGGGAATCCTGTATATTGTGAGTATTGTTCTGATGGTTATTCCAGTTATCTGGGTGACTAGCAACATTGTCACACAGGCCTGTGAGCCTTACTGCAAAGGAGGAATCCGGATTGAGCTAGGAGAGGCCTTGTTCCTTGCCTGGCCAGCTGTTGGATTTCTTCTCGTCGGAGGGATAATATTATGCTGGGCTTGTCCAAAAAAACATCGAAAGGAAACGTGTATCTATACCACACCTCAGGATCAGGAAATGGTGTACAGAGTACGTCCGACAGAAGGAGAACTGAGAAATTGCTACAACAAGAATGAATATATTTAATTGCCAAATGGATTGCTGAAGAACCAACAAGGTACTCTATGGTGTGGAAACACATATTTGCTTTTCTAGATAACCCCGCAAGCTCATCTTGAAGGTCAATTATGGAGAGTTTAGGGGTAAAAACTTATCCGCTGCCTGGAATATTCTTGAAATTATTGACAAATTGCTGATAGTGCAAAGCTTTCTCATATCTGTAACCTTGCTATGAGCTAAAGTTGACCTCTTCATATGGTGAATATCATAATGGGGCTTGATCCAAAAAGTAAACACTGTATTAAGGTATAGAATGTTATAACATGGGGTACATTTTTATTTAAGTCTGGTAACCCAGATCAGCCATAGCAGTGTTTATATATCTATGCTCAGGCATTAAGAATGCTATTGTATTCTAGCCCAAAGCCTAAGATGTAGACACATGAAGGTTATAACAGGTCCACACATAGGATAAGGATGTACCTTATTCATTGGCCAGTCTTTGGACTTTCAGATATTACTGGTCTGCAACTACATGTGACCAATATCTGAAGGATGGAGGATCCAAAATACCCAATTGCTAATTTGAATGTATATTTATATGTTTGTGAAGATTCTCATTCATCCAGGTCATGGTCTATCTGTAGTAATAAGTCAAATCAACTGGACTTGCTGTGGGTTTTGTTGAAGACGTTTTGCCAGTCATTGAGAAAGCCAGTTGGACGACTGGCGAAATGTCTTCAAGAAAAAACCCAGCAAGTCCAGTTGATTTGACTTATTCCTACAGATATGTTTATATGTACTGATGATATGGTGTTGCAGGTATATTTAGCAATAACGTTTGCCCCCAGTGTAAAACCAATTTACCAGTTACCAATTTAGCAATAGGTAATGTCCCAAAGGTAACAAGTAGGGATTGGCTTAGCAGAAATCATGGGAAGATCTATTTTTCCAAATAACAAGAGAAGCCCAAATTATTTCATTGTGTTTTTCAGCAAGGGAAGTATACTTGAAACTGCTGAAGTTTCAGAGAGGCCCTTAACTACCAAACAGAATAGCTTCCTGGGGGTCTTAAAAGTGTTTTTGGCCCTGTTACACATAGTTACAACATTGAGTTATCAGGGTCTGTATTTATGAATTATGTTACATGTACGCTGCATGCGGATGATTGGATTGCTATTAAATGTCTAGATCAGGGGTGGCCAAGACGTTGATCGCGGTCCACCAGTTGACCCCCCCCCCGTGGATTTCTGGTGGACCGCGACAAAGCCGGGGGATGCAGAAGTGAATGCGTACGTATGCTGCGTCTTGGGGGAGGAGTCATCGGTCAATCGCCGATGGAAAAAGTCTGGCCACTCCTGGTCTAGATGATCTTATTCAACTTCATGAAAAGCCCTTAGTACTTAAGTACTTAGTACACTAGTAAAGAAAGTGTATTTTTATGACAAATGTTTATTTAGATGCATCAGGGCTTTACATATAAGTTGTTTTATGCAATAGATTTTTATAGAGACCTACATTGTTTGGGGGTATCCATAACAACCAATGAGCAGTTAGCTCTTACTCTGCTGACCTATGATGGCTGCTGGAAAGCTACATATAGCAATTTAAGACCAGCCAATCCCATTGAAGAAAAGCTACAGAAACACGTCCCTTTTCATTCCTTTCCACATGAATGATTCTGTATTTGTGCTCACTATGTTTCACTCTAATGAAGACCTCTCTATGTACATCATACTTTATCTCTTCAAATGAGTATTGATGTTTAATTAAACAAATAAAGAGCAATAAAAAGACAAATACATAATTTTGTTTGGCACGAGGTGAAACGTGTAGAATTGTAAGTATGTTCAGACAGATGACACTATGTACATAACATTTCCTGTAGCCGAGGCTCCATGATGAAGGCATTCCGTGAATTCCTTTATAGCCAGAGAAATCAGCTCCGTGTAATAAATGTTTGACACGTGTTCAGATTACATTAGGCTGCAGGTCTTCATTCATTTCTATGGTGCTCGTGGCCAAACAAAAACAGGATATGATTATCCTTTAGTCATTGCTCCAAGTGAAGTCACTCGTCTTCCTTCCAAAATGTAATCTGTTTATTCCTATGCATCTCGGTTTATTCCTGTGCATCTTGGTTTATTCCTGTGCATCTCTGTTTATTCCTGTGCATCTCTGTTTATTCCTGTGCATCTCTGTTTATTCCTGTGCATCTTGGTTTATTCCTGTGCATCTCTGTTTATTCCTGTGCATCTCGGTTTATTCCTGTGCATCTCGGTTTATTCCTGTGCATCTCGGTTTATTCCTGTGCATCTTGGTTTATTCCTGTGCATCTCTGTTTATTCCTGTGCATCTTGGTTTATTCCTGTGCATCTCTGTTTATTCCTGTGCATCTCGGTTTATTCCTGTGCATCTCGGTTTATTCCTCTGCACCCAGTGTTTTGCAGTGTCTGTTAGATATTCTTACTTGAATAATTACATCTAAAAAAGTGTACGGGTATGGGATCTCTTATCTGAAAACCTGATATCCAGACAGCTCTGAATGATGGGAAGGCCATCTCCACTGTAAACAAATAATATAATTGTTTTAATGGTTTCCTTTTTCTCCATAATGATAAACTTTTACTTGATGGTAACTAAAGGTGGCAATACAGGGGCAGATTCAGGTCCTGATCCGACAGCTTATCTGCCCATGTATGGGGACCCCCAATGGGGCTACTGATAGCTGGCCTAAAATTGGCCAGATGTTGATCAGGCAGGTTTGATTTTCTCATTGGATTGGGAACCACATTGGCTCATTGATGCAGTCCTGGCTCCGACGGGTCCTATTTCCATTGTTGTAATTTGCTTGTTTAACCCGATGGCCAAAGATTAGATTACTCCAACATCCAGGGCCATTTTAATAGATGGGCAAAAGGGGCAATTGCCCAGGGCCTGCCAGGCTTGGGTGCCCCCCTACCAAACCTGCTATAACTGTTGACTATAAATGGCAGACCCCTCATTTTAATTAGCTGGATGAGCTCAATGGAACCATTTACTTTAGCTTTCTGGTCCTTAGGGATTTTTTAACAATAAAAGGCTTGAATTTGTGATTAAAGATTATCTGTTTGCAACATTGTTGGCACAGGGTGGCATGCCTGGTTCTCATGTCCCCTTCACTACATATAAGCTTTTCCTTTATTTCCTGCCTATCTTTATATTTAAGTTATCCTGCTTCAGGGTAGTCCTTTTATAAATATCTTGGGGCAGCTGTGGGAGCCCACCAATGAATTCATTGCCCTGGGCCCTCTGGTACCTTAAAGTGCCCCAGCCAATATCGACCACCTAACGAGTCGCATGTTTGGCGACCACACCAAATAGGTAGCTGTTATAGTGTATGGCCACCTTTATCTGCATGAATCCATATTTGTGCTAAAACAATCCTATTGGCTCTATTTAACGTTTAAATGTCTTTGTTTTAGCAGCATTACAAAACAGCTCTTATCCGAAAAACAGATCCCAGGAATTCCATTAAATCAGGGTTCCCCAACCTTTTATACCCGCAAGCCACATTCAAATGAAAAAAGTGTCGGGGAACAACACAAGCATGAAAATGGTTCCTGATGGTGCCAATAAGAGCAATAATTGGCTACTTAATAGCCTCTGTGTACACTGACAGCCTACAGAAGGCTCTGTTTGGCATTATACTTGGTTTTTATGCAACCAAAACACCAAATCAGGAATTCAAAAATAAGCAGCTGCTTTGAGGCCACTGGGAGCAACATCCAAGGGGTTGGGGAGCAACATATTGCCCCTGAGCCACTGGTTGGGGATCACTGCAGTAAATGGTCCCATACCTGTGTTATTTCTAAGTTGGTTTAACCTCCTGTTTTTATTGATCATAGTTTAAGAAATTATCTTGGCCAAGTTGGGGCCCAGCCTTGACAGAAAGTGGCCAAGTTGAGAAATGAATATGAAACAACAGATTCTGATCCTTTTCTCTTTGCATATCCTTACAAACCGGTTGCAGCTTTGGAGATAATGTCATTAATACTCAGCCGATAGCATTTACATTAATGGTCCCTCTCCTATTCTTCTAGGATCTAGATAGTAAATAAGCAATGGACCTCACCTAAAAAACATGACGCCATAAAGTTTGAAAAATAGCTCCGTCTAATCTTTATGAAATACAGCAGTGCCGGTTTTGGGTCCAAATCCATAAAAAGCTCTAGTTGATGAAACTGCCATCAGCAGGAGCGAGCGCTGAAAGGACTAATAAGGTTTTTCGTCACCATCACCCAACGATTAACAACCAAGAGAACATTTAGATGAAAGCACAGTGGCTTCAAACCAATTTGTAACATAAATGTCAGCCTCGTTGCTTTAATGATCTGTGGCCAGGTGCTTTATAAAGAAAGCGCTTTCTGCGAATTAAAACGCGAGAGTTAATTATTCCTGTGTTACAGCAACAGGTTCCATCCTTCATTTGAATGAGCTCCTTTTGCTTCTCCGCCCTACCTGATCCCATTGTGGATTATTGTAATTAATCAATGAGGATCACCAGCGCTACTCCTAATAAAGCAATAACAGCAGCTTATAATTGGCTGTGCATCACTCATTCCAACAATACAAATGGCTTTGCTCATCTGGGAACACAATGCCGCGTGATTTCTGTTGATGAAGAAGATGTTGACGGGCAGGTGGTGACAACTTAAAGCCACGTTAGGTCAGGGAGCATGGCACAGACAAAACAACATATAAACACAACACAAAAGTGAGATAAAATATACAGGTATGGGACCTGTTATCCAGAATTCTCGGGACCTGGGGTTTTCCAGATAAGGGATCTTTCCATAATTTGGATCTCCATAACTTATGTCTGTTAAAAATCATTTAAATATTGAATAAACCCAATAGGACTGTTCTGCCCCAATAAGGGGTAATTATATCTTAGTTGGGATCAAGTACAGGTACTGTTTTATTATTACAGAGAAAAGGGAATTATTTAACCATTAAATAAACCCAATAGGGCTGTTCTGCCCCCAATAAGGGGTAATTATATCTTAGTTGGGATCAAGTACAGGTACTGTTTTATTATTACAGAGAAAAGGGAATCATTTAACCATTAAATAAACCCAATAGGACTGTTCTGCCCCAATAAGGGGTAATTATATCTTAGTTGGGATCAATTACAGGTACTGTTTTATTATTACAGAGAAAAGGGAATCATTTAACCATGAAATAAACCCAATAAGACTGTTCTGCCCCCAATAAGGGGTAATTATATCTTAGTTGGGATCAAGTACAGGTACTGTTTTATTATTACAGAGAAAAGGGAATCATTTAACCATGAAATAAACCCAATAGGGCTGTTCTGCCCCCAATAAGGGGTAATTATATCTTAGTTGGGATCAAGTACAGGTACTGTTTTATTATTACAGAGAAAAGGGAATCATTTAACCATGAAATAAACCCAATAGGGCTGTTCTGCCCCCAATAAGGGGTAATTATATCTTAGTTGGGATCAAGTACAGGTACTGTTTTATTATTACAGAGAAAAGGGAATCATTTAACCATTAAATAAACCCAATAGGGCTGTTCTGCCCCCAATAAGGGGTAATTATATCTTAGTTGGGATCAAGTACAGGTACTGTTTTATTATTACAGAGAAAAGGGAATCATTTAACCATTAAATAAACCCAATAGGACTGTTCTGCCCCAATAAGGGGTAATTATATCTTAGTTGGGATCAAGTACAGGTACTGTTTTATTATTACAGAGAAAAAGGAAATCATTTTTAAAAATTAGAATTATTTGCTTATAATGGAGTCTATGGGAGATGGCCTTTCCTTAATTCGGAACTTTCTGGATAACGGGTTTCTGGATAAGGGATCCCCTACCTGTATAATGCGAGCATACAGAGACCAATTAACTCTGACTCGGGTGGTTGAATAAGGGTTGAGTATTTTTTTTCCCTAAAATAAAGAGTTTTTTGAGGAATAAAAATGTAAAGATGTAAATGATCCTTTCAAGATACAATTAGTTCATAATTATACTGTATGTTCTGAAACAGAATCCACAGGTTTTGAGTGAGATAAAAAATCACTTTGGTCTAAAATGTTCAGGGAACATGAATTCCTTATTGTTATATAACACAATACAATAATAAAAAGAGTGAATGGAGTAGAATAATAAAGGCTGGGGAGTTGCCTCACTGTAATACTGTATATCAGCGCTACTGCCAACAATCACAGCTGCTCCTTTAGAGAAGAAATAAACAGGAGGATACAGTAGGCCGGGTCACAGCACGGAGCAACTAAACCATATAAACACTGGCGCCTGTATAATGATGGAATTAATGGAGGGGGTATTACACAATGTGGGTATTACACACAATTAAAGGGGAAGTTCACCTTTAAGTAAACTTTTAGTATATTATAGAATGGCCAATTCTAAGCAACATTTCAATTGTTCTTTATTACTTTTCATAGTTTTTTAACTATTTACCTTCTTCTTCTTCTAATTCACTGACCCCGGCAGCCAAAAAACTATTTCTCTATGAAACTACAGTTTTATTGTTATTGTTACTGTTTATAACTTCTATTTCTATTCAGCCCCTCTCCTATTCATATACCAGCCTCTCATTCAAACCCAGGGCCGCCATCAGAAATCACAGGGCCTCTCACAACAAACTTTTCTGGGCCCCCCACAGGGCCCCTCCCCCAATGCCCAATCCCATACACAGTGCCCCCCATACTCTATGGTGACTATGGCCCCCCTAATTATGCTGGCCAGGGCCTCCCATCCACAGTGCCCCCCATCCACAGTGCCCCCCATCCACAGTGCCCCCCATACACAGTGCCCCCCATACTCTATGCTGACTATGACCCCCTTAATTATGCTGGCCAGGGCCCCCCTAATTATGCTGGCCAGGGCCTCCCATCCACAGTGCCCCCCATACACAGTGCCCCCCATACACAGTGCCCCCATACACAGTGCCCCCATACTCTATGCTGACTATGGCCCCCCTAATTATGCTGGCCAGGGCCTCCCATCCACAGTGCCCCCCATACACAGTGCCCCCATACACAGTGCCCCCATACTCTATGCTGACTATGGCCCCCCTAATTATGCTGGCCAGGGCCTCCCATCCACAGTGCCCCCATACACAGTGCCCCCATACACAGTGCCCCCCATACTCTATGCTGACTATGACCCCCTTAATTATGCTGACTATGGCCCCCCTAATTATGCTGGCCAGGGCCTCCCATCCACAGTGCCCCCCATCCACAGTGCCCCCATACACAGTGCCCCCATACACAGTGCCCCCATACTCTATGCTGACTATGGCCCCCCTAATTATGCTGGCCAGGGCCTCCCATCCACAGTGCCCCCATACACAGTGCCCCCATACACAGTGCCCCCCATACTCTATGCTGACTATGGCCCCCCTAATTATGCTGGCCAGGGCCTCCCATCCACAGTGCCCCCCTAATTATGCTGGCAAGTGCCCCCATTCACAGTGCCCCCACACACAGTACCCCCCATCAACAGTGCCCCCACACACAGTACCCCCATCCACAGTGGCCCCCTAATTATGCTGGCCATGACCCCCTTTCCAGAGTGCCTCCCATACACCTCCTCCTTTGGTTTCTTCGGGCTCCTTTGTTGGTTTCTTTGGGCTCCTCCGGTGAGGTACTATAAAATACAAATTATTACTCTCTACATCATACTAAAAGTTAACGCAAAGGTGAACAACCCCTTTAAGAAGACACAACAATAATGATTCATTAATAGAATGTGCTTGTCTCACAGACACAATAAAAACATACATTGCAATTTACAAAAATTCCTGTGAGCCACTTACAGGAGGGGTGAGGAGTTAATATGTTTTTATTGGGATCCCGGGAGAGGATGAGTAAAACTGGCCAAACATGGACAGACCCTCACAGAACTAGTGGATCTTTGATGAATGTGGTCAACTAGTTTGGCTCCAGGGCAAATGACTGGATCCCATGGGTGCACCAAGCAGAGGAACAGACCCACAGCCTAATGGGGCCCTTGTTTTCCTGCCCTCGGCTATATAACAGCATCCCAAGTATTTTATATGAAATCATTAATTCAGGATATAAATTATATATATAAAAGAAATAGGAGCCATTCCTGAGTGCAAAAAGTATTCTGAAAGATAAAACAATAGAAAAGTCAGAAAATAGGGTGAATATCTAGATAAATACACTTTTAAACGGAATGTTCAATTTCAGGAGCTATCTGGTTGCTATGGTCTTGTTTACCTTAGCAACCAGACAGCGGGGTTAAATGAAAGACTGGAATATGAATAGGAGAGGGGTCTGAATAGTAAGATGCGTAATAAAAAGTAATAATATTAACAATATTAATACATTTGTAAGCGCACAGAGCAATCGTTTTTGGCTGTTGGGGTCAGTGACCCCGTTTTAAAAGCTGGAAAAATGTAGAAGGGCAAATAGTTTGAAAACGAAACAAACCAACTGCAAAGTTGCTGGGAATAGGAGGTTCTATAACACACTATTGCTTGGCTCTCTTGCCCACAGAAGGATTGGTCTGTATGGCGACCATCAAGACTATGGCATATGGGGCAGTCTGATAACTTCTGCCCAGTAACTCAAAGCTCCAGGGATTTCTACATATTAACATTCTTTGGATGGACTCCCCAAAGCGTTATTGTTTACCGTTTTCTAGTTGGCAATCACAGAAGGCTATCTGCATGTCTGTTAAAAACAATTGTGAACAAATGTTATTTTTATGTTCTTTTTGTGTCTGAAAAGCCTGTATATTGCAATGTCTGAGTCACTGAAGATTTGAAACAAATCCATATAATCCATTTTCTATTAATATGTAGGATAACCCTTATCAGTACATTCCCATTGCCTTTACACAGTCACACAGTAACACCGGCTACACAAGTGCCCCTTGAGCTTTGTATGGCTCTAGAGAAAGATGGGTAAGTCTTGTTACCTGTGCAGCGCTGCCCTCTGTGGCTGGAGAGATGTACTGCAGGGTGAGTATTACATTCAGAATTTCAGGTGCACAAATGATATCATGCAAATTTGCTCCTTCCTCCATAAAGGGTGCGGCTGCAATTACCCTTGGTCTTCCACATCCACAAAATCCCAACCTATATTTAAGTGTTATTATATTGGAATAAGCAGCTGAACAGTCATTGTTTCCTGTGATTGAACCATGTTGTCATCTCCAGAGTCATCAGAGTCACGTATGAGGAACCCCCACTCCCCACATAGGGAACAGACAACAGGTGACATATTCTGGAAGTGCAGACATGTAATTAATTGGGCCTCTGTCTTTATGTAGGGTCTGGTAGGTGATAGAGACATAGATAGATGATTGATAGATAGATAGATAGATAGATAGATGATAGATAGATGGATAGATAGATAGATAGATAGACAGATAGATGGATAGATGATAGATAGATAGATAGATAGATAGACAGATAGATAGATAGATGATAAATAGATAGATAGATAATTGATGGTATATAGATAGATAGATCATAGATAGATAGATAGATAGATAGATAGATAGATAGATAGATAGATAGATAGATGATAGATAGATAGATAAATAGATAGGTAGATAGATGATTGATAGATAGAAAGATAGATAGATAGATGATAGATAGATAGATAGATAGATAGATAGATAGATAGATAGATGATAGATAGATAGATAGATAGATAGATAGATAGATAGATGATTGATAGATGATAGATGATTGATAGATACTAGATAGATAGATGAGAGATGATTGATAGATAGATAGATAGATAGATAGATAGATAGATAGATGGATGGATAGATAGATGATAGATAGATGATAGATAGATGATAGATGATTGATAGATGATAGATGATAGATAGATAGATAGATAGATAGATAGATGGATAGATAGATAGATAGATAGATAGATAGATGATAGATAGATGATTGATAGATAGATAGATAGATAGATAGATAGATAGATAGATAGATGATAGATGATTGATAGATGATAGATAGATAATAGATAGATAGATGATAAATATATAGATAGACAGATCGATCTACCAATAGATACAAAAGCAACATGGCACCACTTAGACTTACAACATACTGATGCCATCACTGCCCCTGCCTGCAACCACAGCAAGTTAAATGATTACTATGTTCCCCTCCCCTTAGTAAGTTGCCCTAGGCAACCACACAGGTGGTAAACCCATAAGGGTTCCAATAGCCATAAGGAATGATTCCCAGGGGTAGAATATAGTGTGGGAGCCCACAATAGCTGCAATGTGTATGTGGGATCCTGTCTTTGAGTGTAATTAACCATTCATGGTTTAACCATGCATTTACCAATCAACAGAATCGGGAAAATCCAAGGGAAGGGGTATTTTGATCAATAGCTCCTTGCTGACACCCTAAGGGTAAGAACCCACAGAGTGAGTTACTCGCCAGTGATAGATCTCTGCTATCGCGGATGACTAAACACTCCAAAAAGGCTTTCCACCTGCAACGATAGAAGTCACCAGTGGAAAGCCCTTCGCATCCCTTCAATAATCTGAAGTCACAGGACGTTTCCTCCTGCAGGAAACTTCATGTGACTTCACAAAAAAAGGCTTTCCACTGGCGACTTCTATGGTGGAAAGCCTTTTCAGAGCAGTTAGTCACCCATGAT
The DNA here is from genome assembly GCF_000004195.4 of Xenopus tropicalis. Taxonomy (NCBI): domain Eukaryota; kingdom Metazoa; phylum Chordata; class Amphibia; order Anura; family Pipidae; genus Xenopus; species Xenopus tropicalis. Next base: position 16,089,165 of record NC_030678.2, read on the forward strand.
AGTGGTCCTACCCTTATATGTACCTTTTTTCAGACTCCTCTGTATTTACATTGCTGACGGGAAGCACAAAGGTTCCATAAACATATTATGGGTCTAAGGTAAGATTTGCCCCTAAAGTATAAGGCTGCTGCATTTACCAAGGTTAGCAGATATTTATTTGCCAAAAGGATTTTGGAGTTAGAATTATGGAAAAGGTAAAATCTAACTTACATAATAACTTCTAATTCTGAAATACTCCAGGAAAACCCTGCCTTCTATGCCCCTTGGGTAGATCCCAAACCTTCCAACTATTCATGATAATAATAAACCTAAATTGGTTTGACATTTCTGAAGCAGCTGTCCCCTTTATGGAATATTTAGATACACAAAGAGATTGTCAGACAAATAATATACAGGTATAGGACCCGTTATCCAGAATGCTCGGGACCAAGGGTATTCCGGATAAGGGGTCTTTCTGTGATTTGGATCTCCATACCTTAAGTCTACTAAAAAATTAATAAAACATTATTTAAACCCAATAGGATTATTTTGCATCCAATGAGGATTATTTATATCTTAGTTGGGATCAAGTACAGGTACTGTTTTATTATTACAGAGAAAAGGGAATCATTTAACCATTAAATAAACCCAATAGGGCTGTTCTGCCCCCAATAAGGGGTAATTATATCTTAGTTGGGATCAAGTACAGGTACTGTTTTATTATTACAGAGAAAAGGGAATCATTTAACCATTAAATAAACCCAATAGGGCTGTTCTGCCCCAATAAGGGGTAATTATATCTTAGTTGGGATCAAGTACAGGTACTGTTTTATTATTACAGAGAAAAGGGAATCATTTAACCATTAAATAAACCCAATAGGGCTGTTCTGCCCCAATAAGGGGTAATTATATCTTAGTTGGGATCAAGTACAGGTACTGTTTTATTATTACAGAGAAAAGGGAATCATTTAACCATTAAATAAACCCAATAGGGCTGTTCTGCCCCAATAAGGGGTAATTATATCTTAGTTGGGATCAAGTACAGGTACTGTTTTATTATTACAGAGAAAAAGGAAATCAGTTTTAAAATTCTCAGTTATTTGATTATAATGGAGTCTATGGGAGACAGGCTTTCCGTAATTCGGAGCTTTCTGGATAACGGGTTTCCGGATAAGGGATCCCATACCTGTACCATATAATGAAGCCAGATTGGGTATATATATAAAACTCCTTTTAAGAATCAGCATGAAGGCAAAATACAATTGTAACTTTTCTTAAACGTTGTGCCAAAAATAGTTATTTTTACAAGGGCACCTTGAGTGTACAATTAGCCATGTAATGTTCATATATAATTACTTGTACCTAGTTTACAGCATTGAATCTAGTACCGGTATTTACTGGCTGTACATAGAATTACCTCTGTCGTGCCAAGAAGCTAAATGATTTTGCTTAATATACAAGCGACTAACAAGACAATAGAAACCATTGCAAAGTGTCTAAATAACCTACAGTGTGACTTTAATAGGGCTTCCCAGGGAATTGCCCACTGCTCTATGTATAAAGGGTCCCACTATAATGTTGGGTTTGCAGGTAAAACTGTTGCATGTTTCATTTTAGAGTAAAATACACAATGTGCCTGCCTCCCAAAATTTGAAAAAATGCAAAGAGGGACAAAAATAAATGCTGCATGTAGTCTGGCATTTTTTTGACCACACCCATTTTTGTGACCATGCCCCTAAATACCACTCCCATTTTACAAAATTTGGCAAGTTATATAAAGCTGAACACATTTCTGGGGCTTTGTTTTGTGTGTTATTACAGTTTTGCTAAAAAGGTGAAATAGCCCTTTAAGATACAGGTATGGGACCCATTATCCAGAATGCTTGGGACCTGGGGTTTTCCTGATAAGGGGTCTTTCTGTAATTTGGATCTCCTACCTAAAGTCTGCAAAAAACATTATTTAAACAGTAATTAAACCCAATAGAGCTGTTCTGCCCCCAATAAGGGGTAATTATATCTTAGTTGGGATCAAGTACAGGTACTGTTTTATTATTACAGAGAAAAGGGAATCATTTAACCATTAAATAAACCCAATAGGGCTGTTCTGCCCCCAATAAGGGGTAATTATATCTTAGTTGGGATCAAGTACAGGTACTGTTTTATTATTACAGAGAAAAGGGAATCATTTAACCATTAAATAAACCCAATAGGGCTGTTCTGCCCCCAATAAGGGGTAATTATATCTTAGTTGGGATCAAGTACAGGTACTGTTTTATTATTACAGAGAAAAGGGAATCATTTAACCATTAAATAAACCCAATAGGGCTGTTCTGCCCCCAATAAGGGGTAATTATATCTTAGTTGGGATCAAGTACAGGTACTGTTTTATTATTACAGAGAAAAGGGATTCATTTAACCATTAAATAAACCCAATAGGGCTGTTCTGCCCCCAATAAGGGGTAATTATATCTTAGTTGGGATCCAGTACAGGTACTGTTTTATTATTACAGAGAAATATGAAAAATTTGAATTATTTGCTTATAATGGGGCCAGGGGAAATGGCCTTTCCATAATTTGGAACTTTCTGGATAACAGGTTTCCAGATAAGGGATCCCATCCCTGTACATTCATGCAAGAATATATAATAAATATGCTGAAGAGTTAATATGTGGCTCAAGGCATCTCCCTATGAATTAATGCAGACGTGTGAGAAGATTCTGGTTCATTCCAGAAGAACTTACTGGTAACAAGGCACCCTGTTCAGCTTAGTAAGGCTGCGAATGAATGTTCTGATCCAGATTTAACCTGATGAATTCACTCAACACTTGAAACCCCAAGAGCCGTTTTCTGGAAAAAGAGTTTCATGACAATGTATATTTAGTTGGTATATAATGATGGTTGTAACTGATCTCCTAACAGTAGACTCTCTTGTTGTGTTCTGCCCTGATCCAGTCGATCTATCCAGGCTGCAAGCAAACGTTTTTTTTATTCAATAAGGTTTTGTTATGAATTTCAAAATCACTTCGCTACACTTTGCCAATGATCTAGGGCCAAAATAAATGAATAGATTTAATTGTTTCAGGTTGTTCTAAGAAAAAGTCAGTTCTTGGCTATCAACAAAAACCCTGGGCACCTCTATAATGGCTTTGCGGCTGTGACTGCTCTGTGTGCCCCCCCCCACTGTAAAAAAACCCATAATATACAATTACTTATGCATCAAAATCTTTATGTGTACGGTCAACACAGCCATTGCTCTTGAAGGGGAGTGGTCCAAATATTGTATATATATAGTATATCAGTACTGACCCTTTCTAAGCATGTGTTTCTTTTGTATAACCCCCATATGGCTTCCACGTCTAGGCAAACGTTCAAACATGTGCAGGGACCCTTAGGGGGAGATTTACTAATCCACGAACGGTCCGAAGGCGTCCGAAATTTGTACATAGGCCTTTTATACACTCACATATATTGCAACCCTAACTGACCCATTAGGGGCTGCACGTAATGTGTTTCCATCTGATCTAATGGCACAAATAATATTACAGCCATCTCCCCCCACATAAAGGAGTCCTACATGGCTGTAGAGCTAATTGGCTAATGAGGGAGAGTGTTAGTTGGCTAATGAATTGCTCAGCTTGTCTCCACTGAGAACCTCAAAATGCAGTAAATAGCGCAATATGCAAAAACCTGTAAATGCATAAATAATCTCGTTAGTTACAGATGTATTTGCAAAAGTGCTTTATGTAAATATTGATTCTAAAAGATTTTTGTGCAGATTAATGGCCGATATCCGTGTTGGATTCCGGGCTGCGCTTTCCTGCATTAAAAAATAAACAAGGTTTTCCTAATTTTAGCATCTTTCAGCCTGAATACTGGAAATGTAACTTTGATTATCCGCCATCAAATGTACAAAGTTACCTCTGATCTTAGCATCCGATTCAGCTCTCTCTCTGACTGGTTACACAAACTCCATTGGCTTTTAAGATTTCGGAAAGAAAATCTGTCCTGGTAAGTGGTTTCCTACATGTTCCCAGCCCTGTGTGCTCCCACAGCCCTTTGTAGGTTTGTCTTTTATTAGAGTTTTTCTACAGGAAGAGGGGGCAAATGTACATGGGATTGTAGCCCCCAAACCCAGAATTATTATAGTGGGTTTATGAATTTAAAAATGTGTGTTGGTCCTGGAGCTTCTCCCCTATTATTAACCATAGGAAATTGATGTGTCTGCAGCTGAGTGTCAGTATCTGACTGAAGTTTATCTAAATAGTAGAACTGTCTTAGATATCACTTAGATACTCCTTAGATACTTAGATACTCCTTAGACATCTACAGAGCTATGTAGGGTTTCAGTATTCTGTTATAGGCAGGTCCGGACTGGGATTCAGAATTGGCCCTGGCATTACAAGTACACAGAGGCCCAAACAGCCCCCCAGCCCAATAAATAGTGACTGTCTATGGCATCTTACAGCAGCCCCTATGGTATTTGCCAGAATTCACACATTGCCAGTCCAGCCAGGTTATAGACAGCATTTATTTATTATATCCATTGGAAGTACCCTGAAAGCTTTCTCTGCTTTCCCCCCCTTTTCCATTATCCATTCAACAAGTTGCTTACCTTTTCTCTCACCTGTTCCCTGGCATGGCGGCTCTCCGGGAAGCTAGCCCAATGAGGCATACCTGTTACTAACCATAGGGCTCATTCACAATGCCCCAGCAATGTGCAAACTGCATAGGCTGAAATCAGACATTTTTTTTGTACTTTGCCCACTGCATGGGGCATTTTGCAAATAGCTACAGGCCTCTGTGATCCATTTTGGGGTGCAGAGACCTACAGACAGCACTTATATTCCAAAGATATGCTCAGTTCTAAAGGGCCGGGCAGGGGAAGGCATGTAGGCATCTTCCCCTCCTGCCCCCTACCTAGAAAATGCAACCAAAAAAACGCCTATTTACTTCAATGCGTTCTACAAATTTTTGCCATTTCGCAAATTTTCCAGCAAAGTGAAATGGGACAGATTCACTTTACTTGTACTTTACATGTATAAGATCTCCAAATCTAAAATATTTTATTTCTGTTAAGGTTTGGTGGTGGCCTTTTACCAGGGCAGTGCATTTCCCAGACTGTATCATGATGTAGTTATCATGTAGCCCAGTGATCCCCAACCAGTGGCTCAGGGGCAACATGTTGCTCCCCAACCCCTTGGATGTTGCTCTCAGTGTCCCCAAACCAGGGAGATATTTTTGAATTCCTGACTTGGGGGCAAGTTTTGGTTGAATAAAAACAAGATTTCCTACCAAATAAAGCCCCCTGTAAGCTGATAGGGTGCATAGAGGCCCCTAATAGCCAATCACAGCCCTTATTTGGCTCCTCCATGAACTTTTATGGTGCTTGTGTTGCTCTCCAAGTCTTTTTACATTTGACTGTGGCTCCCGAGTAAGAAAGGTTGGGGCCTTTTAATGTAGCCAATGGCCGAGGGGTGGACAATAGCGATTATGATATTTGGGAGGCCCACCCCAATGCCTGTAGTAACTACCTCCTAGCTGGAACTGGATACACCAGAAGAGACCATAATGGAAGCCCTAAAGACCATTCTCAATACCTTGTGCTGGAAATATCTATCAGATAATTATCTGTAATTCCCAGATTGTGATCTGCGTGACTCTGTCCTGTGTGATGTTACATAACTCTCTTACCCAATGCTTCCCACATATTTGTCCCCTTATTAAGGCTCTTGGTAAACAATATAGTGGAAGTTCAAACCATTATGTCATCCAAAAAATGGGCAGGATAAATTCAGCAATATGTTACTATTCTGAGTGAAGCTTAGAAACACCCCAGGGATTTCTGGAGTAGGAAATCCCATCTCTGGCTCTGAATGATGTCACTTGTGTAACGCAAGCAGAATTATTCATATTGCTCACGGATTATTATGGCTACATTGGCCGGGTTGCAGTCAGACACTACCATCGTAATAAACTGAATCTATTTTATTGTGATAAGGGCTATATAAATAATTTTGTGAGATGTGGAATATGCTCTATAAATAATTTGCAGCTGGTCTTTTTTTTTTTTCAGGGGCAATTTGATATCTAGTAGCAATGAGTGAATCTGTCTTGTTTCACTTCGCAGACAAATGATTTCTAGAAAATTTACACATACGTCTTTATTGACGTGACCGCAACTTTTTTTATGCAACATATTTGATGCTGCTGTGACTTTTTTTTTAACTTTTTTGTATGAATCGTATGTCAAGCTCCAGCACCCTGTTGGCACCTAGGAAATAAAGGAATATAATAAATGATTCAGTTGGAGGCATCCTCGCTGCCGGTGGAAGAACTTCATTGCATAATATCCCGTTTTAGCCGGCGCCCAGCCAAGCAGCCAGCGATTCGCCGCATGGAAAGGTCGAACAGAATTGACCCGCAGGAATCCTGTAATGCCAATTAGCGCCACAAAGGATAATCTCACTTCATTTTACCAGCTGTGCCTCTGAAAGAAATCTCTTAACAGTTACAATTGTATGAAATACGCTAAATATCCCAGACGCCTGCCATAATAACCATGTATAAATGTAACGTATTCTAAAGCCTTTGTCATATCAAGGCAAGGACCCAGCGTATATTTATTAGGCATTCTCTTAAATAATAATAAAAATTTAATCAAAAACACTCTCACATTCCGCAATAGAAATATTCATGTTTAACTATATCAGTGCCTAGTTGGTACCGCGCCCAGGCAGTAGGTGGCGCCAACCTGAGATATTCACAATCCCGTGGAATAATCCAGAGCTGGGTTCACTGCTAAACATGGGACATGGTGCCCTGATATCTTTTAGTAATTACTGGGCAAATTAACCCTTAGGGTATGGAACACTGTCCCTTACAAAGGGGACCAGTAGTTGCACACTTAGAGGAGAATAAGATGGAGGTCTACACGGTCTTGCAGTTATTTATGTATATTTGTATCTATATAGTGGTACTTTCCAGGCTGCGGGGCACACCTGTTGGCAGCCTTCCTGCCTCTCACCTCATACTGGGGGCTCTGTACTGTACAGACTGTGGCGCAGGGGTCAGCTTTGCGTTGAGGTTAGGGTTGCCATCTCTCTGGTTTTGACCAGGACAGCCTGTTTTTTCAAGGGGTCAAAACCTTCTGCCATCCTGAAAACCGGGCAGAAACCCTCTGAATTGGCTCCAACAGACGTAATAACCCCGCCCCTCAAATCATCACTCAGTAAGAAATGCCATCATGTGATGATGTTGTGTGATGACATCAGCAGTTTGCATGATGAGTTTAGCGACACAGTGCTGACGTCATCACACACCCATTTGTCTGGGTTTAAAACTTGGCCAAGGTTGCAACCCTAAAAGAAGTACTAGACCCTACCTAACCGAGTTTCCTCTTACTCAGGGCCCCTGTCTGGCAAGGGACCCCCAGGGCACATACAACCCCTTGCTGCCCCTGCCCTTGTCATTGCTGCCCCATGTCCACCCTTTGCCTGCTTGCCCCACAACCCCTAGCTGCCCCTGTCCTTGTCATTGATGCCCCATGTCCACCCTTTGCCTGCTTGCCCCACAACCCCTAGCTGCCTCTGTCCTTGTCATTGATGCCCCATGTCCACCCTTTGCCTGCTTGCCCCACAACCCCTAGCTGCCCCTGTCCTTGTCATTGATGCCCCATGTCCACCCTTTGCCTGCTTGCCCCACAACCCCTAGCTGCCTCTGTCCTTGTCATTGATGCCCCATGTCCACCCTTTGCCTGCTTGCACCCACAACCCCTAGCCGCCCCTGTCCTTGTCATTGCTGCCATTGCTGTGAGTCTGCCTCCCCTGCTCATTATTAGTCTATCAATTAGGATTGCACCCCCCAACAGCACCCTAGGAATGTGTCGACACCTCAGTTCTGGCCCTGGATAATTAAGCTGAGGCACAGTAAAAAAAAAAAAAAAGAAAAAACGATTGAACTCTCCAATAAACAGATAAATACCTGTATATGACTTCAGTGTCTCTAATGTGACAAAAGTATCACAATATTATGACTCTATTTTCAGAATCACCCATTTTCTCCTGCTTTATTCCATGCCAGTCTTTAGGAGAAATCCCCATTGATTCTGCAATGCAAAACTCATTGTGCTGCGCTGTTTGGCGAATGTTAAACAAGCGAATGTCTCCCACTAGTGGCAGGAAAGGGTTACTACATCTCATTGTCTTATTGTCATTTCATTTCTTATTGTCTAATTCACAAAAAGCCACAGTAATGTTTCCCTATCACTGACTCTCATATAAGGGCCATTTAGATGAATCTGACATTGACTTTTATGGAAAATAGTTATTATCCTTTATTATATAACTTCATTATATGTTGTACAGAGATAATACATCATTCCCATCAGTCCCTGCCCCAGTGAGCTTACAATCTAAGGTCCCTATCACATTCCCATCAGTCCCTGCCCCAGTGAGCTTACAATCTAAGGTCCCTATCACATTCCCATCAGTCCCTGCCCCAGTGGAGCTTACAATCTAAGGTCCCTATCACATTCCCATCAGTCCCTGCCCCAGTGAGCTTACAATCTAAGGTCCCTATCACATTCCCATCAGTCCCTGCCCCAGTGAGCTTACAATCTAAGGTCCCTATCACATTCCCATCAGTCCCTGCCCCAGTGGAGCTTACAATCTAAGGTCCCTATCACATTCCCATCAGTCCCTGCCCCAGTGGAGCTTACAATCTAAGGTCCCTATCCCATTCCCATCAGTCCCTGCCCCAGTGAGCTTACAATCTAAGGTCCCTATCCCATTCCCATCAGTCCCTGCCCCAGTGAGCTTACAATCTAAGGTCCCTATCACATTCCCATGAGTCCCTGCCCTAGTGAGCTTACAATCTAAGGTCCCTATCCCATTCCCATCAGTCCCTGCCCCAGTGGAGCTTACAATCTAAGGTCCCTATCCCATTCCCATCAGTCCCTGCCCCAGTGAGCTTACAATCTAAGGTCCCTATCACATTCCCATGAGTCCCTGCCCCAGTGGAGCTTACAATCTAAGGTCCCTATCACATTCCCATCAGTCCCTGCCCCAGTGAGCTTACAATCTAAGGTCCCTATCACATTCCCATCAGTCCCTGGCCCAGTGGAGCTTACAATCTAAGGTCCCTATCACATTCCCATCAGTCCCTGCCCCAGTGGAGCTTACAATCTAAGGTCCCTATCACATTCCCATCAGTCCCTGGCCCAGTGGAGCTTACAATCTAAGGTCCCTATCACATTCCCATCAGTCCCTGCCCCAGTGAGCTAACAATCTAAGGTCCCTATCACATTCCCATCAGTCCCTGCCCCAGTGAGCTTACAATCTAAGGTCCCTATCACATTCCCATCAGTCCCTGCCCCAGTGAGCTTACAATCTAAGGTCCCCATCACATTCCCATCAGTCCCTGCCCCAGTGAGCTTACAATCTAAGGTCCCCATCACATTCCCATGCCTTATGATTTATTTGTGGATTAGTTCAAAAACTGCTAATATCTTTAAAACTAGAAAATAAATCTATACGGCAATTTTACATTCATATGTTTTAAGGGTTTATATTATCTTTTGATAGGCTGGGTTCACATGGAAGAATTTCTATGAATCCCAAGTCACACTAATACCCCAGCTGTATCTAATACACAAGAGTAAGCTTTATACAACTCATTACTCCTCATCTGGGGCAATAGATTATCTGATCTTGCAATGAAACGATGGTGCTCGGGGCATATCTGGTACCGTGATTGTGTTTATGAAGCTCTCTGCACTAATACTTTATATAAGGAACTCTGTACTGTATAACAGTTACCATCTGTTTCTGTGCCCGGGGAATATGAGGACCTTGTATGCTAGAAGAACTAATATACTGCAAACAAATGTGACTCGGGGATCTGTATTCAGTTGCATGTTGCTGAGCCGCCCCCCCGCAGGCAGTATATTTATTAGTACGCTGGGTGTATGAGCGCAGAAGGTGTGAGCTGGGGGGGCATTAGCCATGTCAGCGCTATTAAGTCTACCTAGAAAGCTGGCGAAGCTCCATTCCTGGCTGTACCACTTGTGCTGAGAAGCAAGGGGGGGCTTATTCATTTACTATAGTTGCAGAGACACCATAGAAGTCATTTACAAACAGTGGCATAACTATATATACGGCAGACCCCACCGTTGCAGGGGGCCCAGGCAGCAGGGTCTGCTGTACCTTAGTCCCTTCTCTCCTACCTGGTGGGGCCAGAAGGTACGGTGCAGTCAGGGCTGGGAGGGGCCAGTGGAGGAGGGACGGGTTGCACCGGGCCCTCTTTTCTGCAGGGGGACCCAGCAACACCAGGTTACACCCCTGTTTACAAAAACAGCTGCGGTTCCAATGCAATTCAACTTGTTTTTTTACCCATAATTCAGTGTTTAATCTTCACAATTCCATTGCAACTGTGGGCAAGAGTGGAATTGCATCTAATGCATTCAAATGCACACAACTGCAGTTTTGGGTTTCTATAAATCAGAAGCCTTGGTGTTCAAATTGTCTGCACAAATGAAGTCATTTCCAACGCTCTGCATTAAAGTGACATTTGTTTTTAGGCAGTTACTGTTCCTAGCGGCGCAGCCCACCTTGGGGACGTTGGGATTACTGCCACATTCAGGGTCTGTGATTCATTAGACAGACTGGGCAGGGGAATGGCGCTTGGTACAAATACATATACAGTATATATTAGGGATGCACCAAACCCACTTTTTTGGGTTCGGCCGAACCCCTGAACCCACCCTGAAGGATTCAACCCCCAACTGAATCCGTATCCTAATTCACATACGCTGATTAGGATAGGAAGGGGTTAAAAAACTTTTTTCCCCTGACCATTTAACCATTTCCGAATGCAAATTTATACTAATTTGGATTTGGATTCGGTTCGCCCGGGGACCGTGGATTCAGCCGAAGCCGAATCCTTAAAAAAAAGTCCGGATTTGGCCCGAATCCCGAACCGAATCCGGGATTCGGTGCATCCCTAGTATATATAGTAGTACAGAGTATAGTATAGAGGGCAACACACCGGATACTTCCTTCCACCTTGTGTATTACGGGCAAGTACATTGCCGCTAAATTTGTAATAAAGGTGCCGGCCATAGCTGGTGATTTACTGCCTGGGCCAATCAAATACCGGCCAGGTGGCAGCGCTATTTCCAACAAGTGATGTCAAGGGGCAATGTAGTAAAGTTTGCACCAAGCCTAGTCACCTATAGGAGCCAAAAAGGAGGTAGTATCAACCGGGTAAAAAAAAGATATTTAATTGGATGCTATGGATTACAAGTCCCATCTTAAACATTGTGGTTTTAATTAATTTCCACTCATTTCTAATTATAATGCCGACGTGTTTATAGTAAGCCTGACATTTAAGCCATTATTTGAAGAAAATATAAAAATATATATGGCAGTATATTGCAGCATTGTCTGGCAGATAAAGAGTTAAAGCCACGAGATAGACTCAGACGTGTTACACACGGACTACAGATCGTTGTTATAAAACTCGGCTTTCTATCTTCTTGCTGGAAGTGTATGTAGTGTAAGCATCAGGGGAAAAAACAACAAAAAATGAGCTTTATTGCACAAATCTGCTGTTTTACTGCCGTTAGCGCTATGACATATGTGTTTGGCTTCCTTTTATTGAGAGCGAGTGCGATAATTACAGTGATTTAGCTACAGCCCCAGACTGGGTAAAGTTATGGATGCCCTAAACCTTAGCCGTGATTCATACTTTTGTCTGCGAATGAGCTGCACTGCGGATTTTCAGATGAATACCTCGCTTTCCTTCTCAAATATCCAAACTCAACATATTTGGGTTTCATTGTTCATTTATTTTGGCTGGGAGCTGCCGGAGTCTGGCATCGAGGGGAACGCAGGTTGTTAGCAAGGAGCTTGCATCGTCCGACTGGCCTGCCGGGACACCGGGAGTAAACCTGGGGGCCCCCGGTCCTATTGGGCCCCACTGTCCGGCACAAAGGCAGGCTATGTAGCTCAGTGGTGGAGCACAGTGTCGGACTGGCCCCCCAGGATACCAGGGAAACTCCCGGTGGGCCCAGGTGTCAGTGGGCCCTCCTGCTCCTGACCATTTGGCCTGTTTCATGGCCATTCCCTATTTCTGAATGGGAAGAAAGTGGAGAAATAGATGGAAGAATAGATGCTATCTTGTAAATAAAAGAGACTAGGAGAATAAAGTGGCTGAGTAAGGAAAGGATTGAAAATAGGTTGGAGAGTGGGCCCAGGGTCTAAGGTTTTCTGGTGGGCCCCTGGGGTTCCAGTCCGACACTGGTGGAGCACCTCCCCCCTGGGAGTCTGTAACCTACTGGCATTGGTATTAGATCAGATAACTGGAGAGCATTTCTATGGAATCTGGATCTTTTATCTGGTATGAGTTCAGCGAGACCCTGAATAGAAGGGTCCTTTGAATGATCTTTTGTTCCCCTCCATCTTGGGGGGATCTACATCTATGTAAGTGACCCCTTTAGTATGAATTCCAGCTATAGGACTAAGACTTATGCCCCGAGTTGGGGACAAGACCACCATACAAATGGAGTACATTTTGTTCTGATGGACAAAAAACTGTGATGATGAACTATTAAAGATGGTGGGAGATATGCCCAAAGGCAAATGGCTAAAGTTTGATCCATCTGAAGTTCCTAGATATTGTTGAAAATGAAAATATAGCAGAATGACCCCCTGCAGTGGCATAACTACCAAGGACATAGGGGAGCCTGATGGTACAGGGGGCTTGGTGGTCTTCTCCTTCCTTGGGTTTTGTGGGTGACTACCAAGTTTGCTGCCATCACTGGGGGGGCCCACGACCCCAAAGTTACACCCTAACCCCCTAGCTAGATGCAGTGCATATATTAATATTTATATGACATGTATGCCACTTTCCATAATGAACAAAAGGATAAATTGGCCCATTAGCTATATATAATATAATATAATTCCATATACATCTACAGGTAACACATGGCTTGGTCCTGAGTACTACAGTCCCCCAAAGCCCTACTATAGTGACTGCAGGTCTTGTGGTAATGGGTCACATGGGTAAAGTCTGGTTCACTCAGAAACCAGAACCTGAGGTGCTGTAGGACCAATGAAGACAACCAGTAGGGGAAGGGAACCCTGTGAGCAAGGTTTTAGCCAGATATAAACTATGTTAACAGTAAGAAACAGAGAATACCCAAAGCTCCACTAAATGGTGCTAGTGGGGTGTAGTCAGTGACTATGTTTTTTTTTTTTTAAAAGGTTTTTATTTTGCATTTTTAAACAAACAAAAATAAACAAAGGAAAAACAGATAAAGTAAAATAAAATACTTGGCACTTACATCATCTTTGTCACTAATATATCATTTACATTATATACTTGGTGACAGTTAGAACTCCATGTGGTATCAACTTGTCAAGGTACACCAGGGGTTATGTGCGTATTAGTCAGTGACTATGTTTACTAGTATAGGGACCAACACCCATTGGTCATGGGGTCCTTAGTAAAATAAAGGTCAGCTTCTTTTGCTCATAGTTTTTTTTTTTTTTAAAGTCATTAAGTCTCTAGGGTCAGGGGAGTTTGCATGGATGCTGCAATGCTATATTCATGGGTGTGAGTGGTATGTATACCTTGGAATGCCATCTAGCATGTTCCTTATACTCACACACACATACTAAACAGTTCCAAGAGCCACCGCACCCAGTACAACACTGCTTCTCACTCCCGTACATTAACCGTAATCGAGTCTCTGGCTATTGAGGGACCCCAGGTACATCCCAGGCCGGTTAGAGGAGAGGGGAGCAGTGGAACTGCAGGAAAGGTGGTGCAACCAACAGTTATTGCAAATCCTTACTCACGGAGCAACATGTTTCTCATTTACTAACACAAGTGCTAAATTGCAAGTACAAGTCGGCCAAATAGTAACTAGTCATTAATGAGCTTTAATCACTCTACTGCAAGTTAGGAAATAAAAGCAAACATCTAACTGGTTGCTGTAGGCCATTGGTTCTAAACCTTCCTAATGCCGCGACCCTTTAATACAGTTCCTCATGTTGTGGTGACCCCCAACCACAGAGGAGCGGTGTCTCGGTTCCTAAGACCATCGGAAATATATGTTTTCCGATGGTCTTGGGCGACCCCTGTGAAAGGGTCATTCGACCCCCAAAGGGGACCCACAGGTTGAGAACCACTGCTGTAGGCAAATATACTTATACCGTGTAGCCCCCTATGCTGGTGATTGAGCCCCATTATAGCTTTTGTGCTTTTAGCAACATATTTTACCCCAAGTAGCCCGATACTGCCCCTTCTGTCCCACCATAAAACATGCCAGGACTCTAGAACTTCTGGGTTAGTTGAGGGCAAGAAGAGAGTCTTCCTGATCGACAGTCCCTTATGTGTGCATCCTGAGTAATCCACAGCGTTACGTCCCTGATCTGAGTGACACTCCCCACCTGCCCAGTTACAGAACAATTTGGTTCTACCCGGTTATGTCCCAATTCGCCTCCTTTCCATCAGCCTAGTAACCCTCTATAGGCAATGTGGCACCCTGGGTACACCCTCTATAGGCAATGTGGCACCCTGGGTACACCCTCTATAGGCAATGTGGCACCCTGGGTACACCCTCTATAGGCAATGTGGCACCTTGGGTACACCCTCTATAGGCAATGTGGCACCCTGGGTACACCCTCTATAGGCAATGTGGCACCCTGGGTACACCCTCTATAGGCAATGTGGCACCCTGGGTACACCCTCTATAGGCAATGTGGCACCTTGGGTACACCCTCTATAGGCAATGTGGCACCCTGGGTACACCCTCTATAGGCAATGTGGCACCCTGGATACACCCTCTATGGGCAATGTGGCACCCTAGGTACACCCTCTATAGGCAATGTGGCACCCTGGGTACACCCTCTATAGGCAATGTGGCACCCTGGGTACAGCTTTACCAGCCGACGTTCCTTCAAACAGAAATCAAACCATTTTGTAGCTGCTTTCCTCCCATGCCCGCTTAGAAAACGTGTTTGTGCAATTAAACAGAACAGTCGTAGACGACAATTTATTCTCTCATTGTCAGAAATGTTAATATAATTGCGGAACATTTCTCCCGTGTTATTGCCGTATTGAAGTGCTAATGCATGTGTAAGTGTTTATAATAGCCAGACTTTTAATCAGATGCTGTCATGCAGTGAAATACTTCAGTGTGATATGGAAGCAGAAAATAGTGCTATTATGGGATTCGCAACTTTTTTTTACAGTATCTACCTGCAAATGTCAGGCTAGGGCACACACTGGAGCGTGAAGGGAAGGTTTCCAGACTGTAGGGCATGGCTGACATTAAAGCAATGAATGGGAGGCAAATAACAGTATAAGTGAGGGTATGTCCATTTTGGTCAGCAATAGGGATGAGCGAATCTATCCCATTTTGCTTCACCAAGTCCATTCTATTTGTTTAAGATAGCAGCTGCCATTTTAGCTTGGTCTGACTTCACTTTCTGCCTGCATCCCTGTGCTCTGGGCTCAGATTACAGGAGAGAGGGGAGGGGGGAGGAGGAAAAGGGAGAGGGAGAGAGGAGCAAACTGAGCAGGCTCGTGCCATGCCCTGAAGGATTTTGCAGGGAGCAGGAAGTCTGACACAGGAGATCATGTGTACAGAATAGAAGGACATAAATGTGCTGTTTCTTTTTACTGAGAATTCACAGCAAAAGTTCTGTGAGTGCTTATGGCTGTATTTAAATAGACCTTCCTGATTGGGGGGCAGGGCCGATCGCCATCTTGAAGTCAGGAAGGATTTTTTTGGAGAGGCTTTAGATGGAGGTTTTTGCCTTTCTCTGGATCAACTAGCAGTATATAGAGATGAAAGGTTGAACTCAAAGAACATGCATTGTTTCTCCAGCTATGTTAATATGTAGATAAATGTGACTATATCAGTAAGCTTGTACAGGTATGGGACCTGTTATCCAGAATGCTCAGGACCTGGCGTTTTCCGGATAAGGGGTCTTTCCGTAATTCGGATCTCCTACCTTGAGTCTGCCGAAAAAATGATTTAAACAGTAATTAAACCCAATAGGATTGTTTTGGCTCCAATAAGGGTTAATTATATCTTAGTTGGGGTCAAGTACAGGTACTGTTTTATTATTACAGAGAAAAGGGAATCATTTAACCATTAAATAAACCCAATAGGGCTGTTCTGCCCCCAATAAGGGGTAATTATATCTTAGTTGGGATCAAGTACAGGTACTGTTTTATTATTACAGAGAAAAGGGAATCATTTAACCATGAAATAAACCCAATAGGACTGTTCTGCCCCCAATAAGGGGTAATTATATCTTAGTTGGGATCAAGTACAGGTACTGTTTTATTATTACAGAGAAAAGGGAATCATTTAACCATTAAATAAACCCAATAGGGCTGTTCTGCCCCCAATAAGGGGTAATTATATCTTAGTTGGGATCAAGTACAGGTACTGTTTTATTATTACAGAGAAAAGGGAATCATTTAACCATTAAATAAACCCAATAGGGCTGTTCTGCCCCCAATAAGGGGTCATTATATCTTAGTTGGGATCAAGTACAGGTACTGTTTTATTATTACAGAGAAAAGGGAATCATTTAACCATGAAATAAACCCAATAGGGCTGTTCTGCCCCCAATAAGGGGTAATTATATCTTAGTTGGGATCAAGTACAGGTACTGTTTTATTATTACAGAGAAAAGGGAATCATTTAACCATTAAATAAACCCAATAGGGCTGTTCTGCCCCCAATAAGGGGTAATTATATCTTAGTTGGGATCAAGTACAGGTACTGTTTTATTATTACAGACAAAAGGGAATCATTTAACCATGAAATAAACCCAATAGGGCTGTTCTGCCCCCAATAAGGGGTAATTATATCTTAGTTGGGATCAAGTACAGGTACTGTTTTATTATTACAGAGAAAAGGGAATCATTTAACCATGAAATAAACCCAATAGGGCTGTTCTGCCCCCAATAAGGGGTAATTATATCTTAGTTGGGATCAAGTACAGGTACTGTTTTATTATTACAGAGAAAAGGGAATCATTTAACCATTAAATAAACCCAATAGGGCTGTTCTGCCCCCAATAAGGGGTAATTATATCTTAGTTGGGATCAAGTACAGTATATATGTATATATATATATATATATATATATATATATATATATTTCCTGTTGCTAACCACACACACATGCCTAGAGTCACAAACTGATGTATAAAAATAAAATTGTTACAATGGGATGGATGGGGGTCGTATTCCCATAAGCAGTGCATTATAGCAATGTCGGATATCCAACTGCTGGAGAGAATGGCTAAGTAGCTTACAGAAGGGAAGAACATCAGGTTGCAGTGATAATAATAAATATTCTTAAATATATTTAAAAATTCTATCCATGTGGAATAGCTTTGTGTCTATGAGAGTGTTTATAGCTGTAGCAATGCTGCTGTTTAGGATGCTGCAGATAAAACAAGTTATACCAGTTATACTGAGAGGTTATTATTATCCTGCACTGTCCATTGGACTTTTTTCTTTTCGGCTTGTTCTGTATCATTACCCAGCGATATTACCCTCAGTATCCGTTTTAACTGTCACTGGGATTTTATGTTATGAGCCCAATCCTCCAAGATGGTTTCCTGCCTACAGGAAGTCAATCCCCTGATCGTTTGGTCTACAAAGTCCTTCAAAAAAAAAAAAAAAAACAAGTAATTACTGTGGTTTTGTAACCCGCTAATTTTATACTGCGAGTCATTTGCATCGGAAGTTTCATTTCGGAAACTAGAGGAACTTCATTTAAAAATATATTATATCCGCTCGGAGTCTATTCTCCGGTTCTGGAACAATGAGGTTCTAATGGACATTTATTACCGCAATTATATAGGTTTGCTTATTGGGTTTAAGAACCATTTCTTTTAATGTTAATATTTGTTAAAAATAAAATCTGCCAGGCTTAAAGCAATGTATTCAATTATAGCCCATATTCAGTGTTGCCTGTACAGATGTACGACAGAGACGGCTCCACATTCCCACCCAGAGACGGCCCCGCATTCCCACCCAGAGACGGCCCCACATTCCCACCCAGAGACGGCCCCACATTCCCACCCAGAGACGGCCCCGCATTCCCACCCAGAGACGGCTCCACATTCCCACCCAGAGACGGCCCCGCATTCCCACCCAGAGACGGCTCCACGTTCCCACCCAGAGACGGCTCCACATTCCCACCCGGAGACGGCTCCACATTCCCACCCGGAGACGGCTCCACATTCCCACCCAGAGACGGCCCCGCATTCCCACCCAGAGACGGCTCCACGTTCCCACCCAGAGACGGCCCCGCATTCCCACCCAGAGACGGCTCCACATTCCCACCCGGAGACGGCTCCACATTCCCACCCAGAGACGGCTCCACATTCCCACCCAGAGACGGCCCCGCATTCCCACCCAGAGACGGCTCCACGTTCCCACCCAGAGACGGCCCCGCATTCCCACCCAGAGACGGCTCCACATTCCCACCCGGAGACGGCTCCACATTCCCACCCAGAGACGGCCCCGCATTCCCACCCAGAGACGGCTCCACATTCCCACCCGGAGACGGCTCCACATTCCCATCCAGAGACGGCCCCGCATTCCCACCCAGAGACGGCTCCGCATTCCCACCCAGAGACGGCCCCGCATTCCCACCCAGAGACGGCCCCGCGTTCCCACCCAGAGACGGCCCCGCATTCCCACCCAGAGACGGCTCCACATTCCCACCCGGAGACGGCTCCACATTCCCACCCGGAGACGGCTCCACATTCCCACCCAGAGACGGCCCCACATTCCCACCCAGAGACGGCCCCACATTCCCACCCAGAGACGGCTCCACATTCCCACCCAGAGACGGCTCCACATTCCCACCCAGAGACGGCTCCACATTCCCACCCAGAGACGGCCCCACATTCCCACCCAGAGACGGTCCCACATTCCCACCCAGAGACGGCTCCACATTCCCACCCAGAGACGGCTCCACATTCCCACCCGGAGACGGGTCCACATTCCCACCCGGAGACGACCCCACATTCCCACCCAGAGACGGCTCCACATTCCCACCCGGAGACGGCTCCACATTCCCACCCGGAGACGGTCCCACATTCCCACCCAGAGACGGCTCCACATTCCCGCCCGGAGACGGCTCCACATTCCCACCCAGAGACGGCTCCACATTCCCACCCGGAGACGGCTCCACATTCCCACCCAGAGACGGCTCCACATTCCCACCCAGAGACGGCCCCGCATTCCCACCCAGAGACGGCCCCGCATTCCCACCCAGAGACGGCTCCACATTCCCACCCGGAGACGGTCCCACATTCCCACCCAGAGACGGCTCCACATTCCCGCCCGGAGACGGCTCCACATTCCCACCCAGAGACGGTCCCACATTCCCACCCAGAGACGGTCCCACATTCCCACCCAGAGACGGTCCCACATTCCCACCCAGAGACGGTCCCACATTCCCACCCAGAGACGGCTCCACATTCCCACTCAGAGACGGCTCCACATTCCCACCCAGAAACGGCCCCACATTCCCACCCAGAGACGGCCCCACATTCCCACCCAGAGACGGCCCCACGTTCCCACCCAGAGACGGCCCCACATTCCCACCCAGAGACGGCCCCACATTCCCACCCAGAGACTGCCCCACATTCCCACCGAGAGACGGCTCCACATTCCCACCCAGAGACTGCTCCACATTCCCACCCAGAGACAGCCCCACATTCCCACCGAGAGACGGCTCCACATTCCCACCCAGAGACTGCTCCACCCAAGGTTTAATGATTAGGGAATATTTGCAGATATTGATGGGTGAAATAATTCTCCAGGCATGAATTTGCGCCAGATTTCTGCGTTTCACCAGTGGCAGAGTAGTAAAATGACGCACGTGACAATTTTTTTTTTTGAGGCGTGTCTTTTTCTCCGTTTTCGTGAATCTTTTCAAAGATTGGCAAATTTTTCAGTGAAGCGAAACAGATTCTCTCATACTATTTGTAGATGATAATATATAAGAATGACTGCAGACAGCCATAAATGGGCTGATATAAACAACGTCTTTGCTGCCCTTTACTGAATCAGGAACTTATTGGGCCATAACTAGTGATGAGCGAATCTGTTCCGTTTCGATTCACCGACAAATTCACGAATCTTTGAAAAGATCACAAAGATTCTTTCAATGAGAGACAGTTCTGTTTGACACGAGAGACAATTCTTTTGATGAGAGACAGTTCTGTTTGACACGAGAGACAATTCTTTTGATGAGAGACAGTTCTGTTTGACACGAGAGACAATTCTTTTGATGAGAGACAGTTCTGTTTGACGCAAGAGACAATTCTTTCGATGAGAGACAGTTCTGTTTGACACAAGAGACAATTCTTTTGATGAGAGACAGTTCTGTTTGACACGAGAGATCATTCTTTTGGTGAGAGACAGTTCTGATTGACATGAGAGATAATTCTTTTGGTGAGAGACAGTTCTGTTTGACAGGAGAGACAATTCTTTTGATGAGAGACAGTTCTGTTTGACGCAAGAGACAATTCTTTTGATGAGAGACAGTTCTGTTTGACACAAGAGACAATTCTTTTGATGAGAGACAGTTCTGTTTGACACGAGAGATAATTCTTTTGGTGAGAGACAGTTCTGTTTGACATGAGAGATAATTCTTTTGGTGAGAGACAGTTCTGTTTGACAGGAGAGACAATTCTTTTGATGAGAGACAATTCTTTTTGATGTGAGAGACAATTCTTTTTGACGCGAGAGACATTTCTTTTGATGAGAGACAATTCTTTTTGACGCGAGAGACATTTCTTTTGATGAGAGACAATTCTTTTTGACGCGAGAGACATTTCTTTTGATGAGAGACAATTCTTTTTGACGCGAGAGACAGTTCTTTTGACGTGTGACAATAAGTTTGATGCACGACAAGTCCTCTAATGTACTTATATAGAGTAATCATGTTCCCTTGCAGGTACTTTCTTTTCTAAAAAAAAAAGCGTCACAACCTTGTTGCTCTTTTCATGGTTATACAACGTTGCCAATACTATTATGGAGCAATAAATCACTAACGGTCTCCTAGTGCTGTGGGAAGATGACCAGCTTCCATAATCATCTGGCTTGAAAGACTTGCATAATATCCAAGGCTATAGCGATCTTACATAGGAAGAAGATGACCAGCATTAGGCTTCTTCACCCAGTTCTCTACCTACCTGAGATTACTATAATCTTGGATATTTTACTTCATAGAACTCATCCAGGCCCCTCTTATAGGCATTAACAGAATCTGCCATTACAGCATCACTAGGAAGGGCATTCCCCAACCTCACTGCCCTCACCATAAAGAACCCCCTACGCTTCAAATGAAAGTTCTGTTCCTCAAGTCTAAAGGAGTTGCTCTTGTTCTTTGTTTATTTCCATTGAAAAAGAGATGCCTCACAATATGTCCTCTAATGTACTTATATAGAGTAATCATGTTCCCTTGCAGGTACTTTCTTTTCTAAAGAAATCGTCACAACCTTGTTGTTCTTTTCATGGTTATACAACGTTGCCAATACTATTATGGAGCAATAAATGACTAACGGTCTCCTAGTGCTGTGGGAAGATGACCAGCTTCCATAATCATCTGGCTTGAAAGACTTGCATAATATCCAAGGCTATAGCGATCTTACATAGGAAGAAGATGACCAGCATTAGCCTCTCCAACAACATTTAACAGGGGTAGACAATATAATCGTAAACACTGGACATCCTTTATTAATAGGAACATGTGGCCATGGACTGGATCCATATTGAAGCATTAATGTCACTTATTTGGCTCATATTCAGAGAGTAGCCTCCTGGAAGAAGAGACTTTTTTCCTACAATGAAAACTGCTTATTTAGCATTTCCCTTCAAGCATTTGGTAATTGTAAGTAATTGTAAGGGAAATGTAAAGGGAATGTATTCAGGTTCTCAGACATTGGCACGCTAAGCAGCAGTGCAGCCATTACACACACACTGTTACATATACTGAATAGGAATGGAAACCTTTATATAGTGCAATATGAATTTAGGGACAAAAGGGGAAAGCCATGAATACACTATAGCAAATAAATGAACTTCAAGCTATTGAGAGAAAGGGAGGGCAGGGAAGGTTAATGTATTATATGTAAGAGCTGGGGAGCGCTCACGCCATGGAAACGACTCTGCAAAGTAAAAATGGATGGAGAGCGGCGGCACATTGCTGGGATTTAGAGCAGATAGAGAAAGAGAATACATTACAGCCATCAGTGCCGCCTTCACATCAGCCGGAGCGAACGCCGAATTTACGCTTCAATTTGCTGTATCGGAATATGTCGTTTCTTTTAAATAATAATTGTACAAAAAGCTGAAATATGAGAATGTAAAGGAGAAAATTCATTTAAATAACCCTTTGGTACCTTATAATGGACCTGTACGGTTTATTACGGTTTATGGGGTCACTGACCCTGGCAACCAAAAAAGAAAAAAAAAAAAAAAAAAGATCAACTGTGAGGCTTAAATTTTATTGTTATTCTTATATTTTTGTTGCTTATGTTTCTCTTCAGTTCACATTACTGTTCATCCTGAGTTCTCATTTAATAAGTGCTGACTGGTTGTTAGGGTAATAAAGCCCTAGCAACCAGATAGCTGATAACGTCCCAAGCCTGACAGGCCACATGACAAAATATGAAAATGATTCAAAGCCTATAAAAATGAAAAATACTCTGTTATGGCATATGGAAAATATATAATGAGCTGCATCTTCTTAGGGTGAGCACGGAGCACCCCCATCTTAGACAAGCCAAAAATGCCCTCGGCCCATTTGCTTATTATTTTGAAACCCTAACTCTCAGACCCACCTCATTCTTATTCTTGATCTTATTATTGGCTCACCGGGATAATGGCCGTGTGTTCCACTGTGAAACGCACAGTCATCTCTTATTTAATCCCCGGCCGTGCAGCCTGATTGACGCCAGGAGTGTAAGTAGTCGTGAAGTGCAGAGTATTGAGGCAGAGCAGGGCCGGAACTAGGGGTAGGCAGAAGAGGCAGCTGCCTAGGGTGCAACGATTGGGGGGCGCCAGGCAGGAGCCTCTGCTGCCTACTCCTAGTCTGTACTCCGTTGCGTTTCATATCGCAACACCCCCCTCCTCCCCCTCCCTTTTGGCGTGCGAAAACTGCGCATGCGTGCCAAAACGCAGGGGATAGGGGTTGCGATGCGCAGGGGCGAGGTAGCCGACCGGGTTGCCTAGGGCATCCGGTCGGCTGGGCCCGCCCCTGAGGCAGAGAGAGGGTGGGCAGGGGTGTGCAATGTGGCAGTGGCTGGGTGGTGGGCCCCAATACTCTGGGTGGTGGGTAGTGATGAGCAAATCTGTCCGTTTCAAAAGATTCGTTAAACGGTGAAAAAAAATTCTTTTGATGAGAGATCATTCTTTTTGACGCAAAAGACAATTCTTTTGATGAGAGAGACAATTTTTTTTTGGCGCAAGACACTTTTGACACGTGATAATTCTTTAAACGCTCGCGACAATTTTGGGACCTGTGGTGAATTTTTCCGTGGCAAATGAGGTCGCCCGTTTCGCGAACAAATCTGCGAATCCATGCCTGGCGAACTTTTTCACCCATCACTATAGGTGAGTTCCCCATGGGCCCTGGGTACCCCAGTCCGAGACTGCACGCATTGTTGCTGCACTCTACACCTCACACTGAATTCTTTATCCAATCCGAAATGCAGGGCGCAGTTCGATCCTAGATGCAAGCACTTTTTTAAATAACCACTTTTGCTTCAGATGCCTTTGTATAAATGACCCCCATGTCTAGAGTAAGCAGTGGGGGAATCATTGTCTATTGAGACTACAGGGGTCATTTACTGACACCTTGGGATCAAGTGAAAGGGCCATAGGTCAAACATTTGGCACCCCGCAGCCTTCGCTGCTTCCTAATTTGTGCTTCTGACCATCTACAGCCCCCCCTCCCCCCCGAATGATGATCATATTAGGGGGCACAATCAGTGCCGTATCCCATTTTGAAGTGCTGAGATTTGCAGTATTTTTTATTCATGCAACAACCATGTAGGATTGCCCTTAGCACCCTGCCCTGCGCGTAGTAAATGATCCCTTACATTTTCCCTCTTGTTACTGCGGACAAATGTATATTATATATATAAACTAAATGCCGCTGTACATTAGCCCCAACGTTGTGCACAGAAGAGTAAGTACTTTTCCATTAGTATCTCATTGCAACGGCGGGGAGAGATTTCATGGAAAAATAATGTGCTTTGCAATCAGGCATCACAGGGCTTTATACATACAAGTGTCTCAGCATGGGAGAGTGCTTGTCTGGGAGACATCCCGACGCTCACGCTGTGACAATAGCAGTCTGGCCCGGCCATTCTCTCTCAGCTTCATTCTTCTACATTCATATTCAAAACCCTTTTAGCTCTGTTCATAAACACCCGGCACTTGTGCGCTTACATGGAACAGAATTCAGCCATAGGAGCAATACAACTGCTATTTCATTGATATCCCCAGCGCTCAAAAATACTGTAAACAATGTTAGTTTTTGTAATTTTTCTTCTACGAGAATGATTTTTCCTTGAAGGAAATACGAGAAACAGTATGTTTGTTGTGTTTTTCGGCCACGTGCCAATGGGGACCCCATAATGGCTGCCCTGCGTGTAGGAGACTATTGAACGAGCATTGGCGTGGGAGTTAATTTTCTATAAAGTGATTCAAGTTGAAGGAAAGGGGCCTAACATTATGGCACCCCCCAATGATTTTTATCACTTACTAGTGATGGACGAATCTGTCCCGTTTTGCTTTGCCAAAAAGTTTGCAAAATGGCAAAAATTCCCAAAATGCATTGAAGTCAATGGGCGACTTTTTTTTTTTTACCTAACAACATTTTTTTGAGTCTATGGGGGGTGGATTTCACAGCAAAACCTGGTGAAAAATTTTGTTCCTCACTTACCTGAAACCCCTGAGCAGCCAATTTGATGAGACCATGACAAATCTTTCCGCTGCAAACGTTCGCTGAAATTTCGAAATGCGGACATTCACTGCGAATCCATGTCTGGCGAAAAAATGTGCTCATCACTAAGCAGGAGCAGCACCCCTAGGTATAAGGTAAGCGATTACAATTACAGGGGGTAACATTTTCCCATGGTTTCCCATGACAATATTCCTTTAGAATATTTGGGCTCCTTTCCTTATAAGAAGAATTACTACATATATCAAACGTGGATATATTAGATGCAGTGATGAGCGAATCTGTCCTGTTTCGTTTCGCCATAAAATTCCCGAAACGGCAAGACAATTTGCGAAACAGCGAAAACTCATGAAACCCATTTGTCGCACAATTTTTTTGTCTTTTTTGTTGCCCGCGTCTATTTTGTTGTCACCTGAGTCTAATTTTTTTGATGCCCGTGCTTTTTTGGCCACGACCACGCCCTTTTTGACGGGGCGACAAAATTATTTCCGTGCCACAGATTTTTCTATGGTGAATTTTCAAGTTTTGTGAAACAATTCTCCAATGGTGAAATGAGGAAATTCGCTGTGAATCCATGCCTGGCGAAAAAATTCACTCATCACTAATTAGATGCCCTGCTGATAATATCCAGGATAGCCAATAAGAATTATCAGCTTTGATCCCCCAGCTTTGAAATAGATTATTCAGCACCTAGTGAGCCCCCCTATTTGTAAGGATAACCCTTGGATAAGGCAGAATGTGTAAAACATTGACTTTCCTATACGGGAATCTGTTATCTGGAAACTAGTTATCCAGAAAGCTCTGAATTACGGGAAGGCCATCTCAAGTAAAGTACATCTTAAACAAATAATTCCAATATTTAAAAATGATTTCCTTTTTCTCAGTAATATCCCTTATCTATAAAAAACCCCAGGTCCTAAGCTTTCCAGGTAATAGATTCTATACCTGTAATAGGGTCATGCAAGCCGAGAAGATTAGAAACTAAAACACTGTGTTGATGCAAAACAATGAAACAAGATGACACCTTTATTGCATTAACACTAATGGAAGGCCCCTTTGCCATGTTTGGGCCCCTCTCAACTGGCTGCAAAACACTTTGAACATATTATTATTAACATTTATTTATAAAGCGCCAACATATTCCGCAGCGCTGTACAATAAGTGGGTTACATACATGGGACATACAGAGTAACATATAAAGCAATCAATAACCGATACAAGAGGTGAAGAGAGCCCTGCCCAAAAGAGCTTACAATCTACTCTGTGTACCGTCAGCCTTAGATAATAAAAATGTGGGGTGTCATAATATTCTCTTCCCTTTCATAATACTCCCTTCTCAAGTTCGGCTTGGTATTTCCATAGGATGTAACAGAAAGAAGAATAATTTCACATTATTTGGAACTCAAGGATATACAGTGAGGCTGCCGGTCATGTAGAAATCTGCTAATTCAGCCTGTAGAAAGTTGCCCATTTTGCACTTTGTCTCCCAATTCTTGCCCCCTTGGCTAATAATAACTAGAAGTGGGACACAGCCCCCGGCTCCAAGCTGACAATAATCTATAAGTTCACGCAGGTTAATTTTACTCTAATGTTGGACCAAGTGCCAGGTTTTCAGGAATAAGCTGAGCTAAGAAAAAAAATCAAAATGGCCATTACAAGGGCAACTAACCTTGTAATTTAAATGATTAAAATATAAAATGTTATAACATTAAAAACTATATATGGTATAACACTTAAAAGCACTAGATATTCAATTTGAAATCCCTTTGGAATAAGGTTTGGGTTAAAGAAAGCTCTGTAGCCCCCACCACCCTGTAACTGCATCCCCTCCAACCACTCCTGTTCCTTGTATGCAGCCTGTGTGCAGGATTTGCTAATGGAGGCAAAGTAGAATCAAAAAAAGAAAAGCAAATTAACAGTTTGCCAAAGTGCCAAGCATTGCACCAGCAGCTGTAAATGGGGCCTTTTGTGTGCTCCATGGTTATTAGGGTGGGCTTGGGACATTCCGTGTGTATGAACGTAGCTCAAAAAGATCATTTATTAATGTGTAAAATACATTAGGGCAGGGTGCAAAGGTTGGACTTTATCATGATTTTTGCAGTTTGCACCCTGCCCTCTAGAATAAAATATGTCAAAATGGACCATGGAGATCCACATTCCCCCTTTCAATATAGTACTACCTTCTTTTGGCGTTGCTGTATTTATGAGGGGTTGGCGGTGGGGTGGTACATAGGCACCCTTTTATGAGGAGGTGAGCAGGAACCTTGATGCTGGAATGGCAGTGGATGACATCTACTTGGACTTTGCTAAAGCGTTTGATACAGTACCTCACAGAAGGTTAATGATCAAATTGAGGAATATTGGCCTAAAACATAATATTTGTAATTGGATAGAAAACTGGCTGAAGGATAGAGTACAAAGAGTGGTGGTAAATGGAACATTTTCTAATTGGGCCAGTGTGGTTAGTGGAGTACCGCAGGGGTCAGTCCTTGGGCCTTTGCTTTTTAACTTGTTTATTAATGACCTGGAGGTGGGCATAGACAGTACTGTTTCTATTTTTGCTGATGACACTAAATTGTGCAAAACTATAAGTTCCATGCAGGATGCTGCCGCTTTGCAGAGAGATTGACAGAGCAATTCGAATTGGAAAACTGGTCAGCAAAATGGAAAATGAGGTTCAGTATTGAAAAATGCAAAGTTAAGCACTTTGGTAGAAAAAATATAAATATGAGTTATACACTGAATGGCAGTGTGTTGGGGGATCCTTAATGGAGAAGGATCTAGGGGTTTTGGTAGATAACAAGTTGTCTAATTCCAGGCAGTGTCATTCTGTGGCTACTAAAGCAAATAAAGTGCTGTCTTGTATAAAAAAGGGCATTGACTCAAGGGATGAAACATCATTTTGCCCCTTTATAGGTCCCTGGTAAGGCCTCACCTTGAGTATGGGGGGCAGTTTTGGGCTCCAGTCCTTAAGAAGGATATTAATGAGCTGGAGAGAGTGCAGAGACTGCAACTAAACTGGTAAAGGGGATGGAAGGGTTAAACTATGAGGTGAGACTGTCGAGGTTGGGGTTGTTTTCTCTGGAAAAGAGGCGCTTGCGAGGGGACATGATTACTCTGTACAAGTACATTAGAGGGGATTATAGGCAGATGGGGGGGTTCTTTTTTCCCATAAAAGCAATCAGCGCACCAGAGGCCCCCCTTTAGATGAGAGGAACGGAGCTTCCATTTGAAGCAGCGTAGGGGGTTCCTCACGGTGAGGGCAGTGAGGTTGGGGAATGCCCTTCCTAGTGATGGGGTAATGGCAGATTCTGTTAATGCCTTTAAGAGGGGCCTGGGTGAGTTCTTGAACAAGCTATTGTGATACTAATACAATTAGTATAGATAGTGGTGTATATAGAGTTTATATACTGAGTGTATAGAGAGGAGGTTATGAGTATATATGAGCACTGTTGTTCAGTTGGAGTGGCTGAACTTAATGGACTTTGGTCTTTTTTCAACCCAACGTAACAATGTAACCTACGCTAATAATTAAGCCCCCTAGACTTTTAACATTGGGAAAAGAACAGTGAAACTCCAGTTCTGGCTAGGGATCAGCAGCCCGGCAATCAGACAGTTGAAGCTGAGGCTTAGAAAGGCCTGTCATTACTTTAATTGGCTACAGGCCCTGGCAAGGGCTGCTGAAAGCTCCTGATTTCACTAAGCTCAGTGATATTCCACAGCTAGAGCTGAATCGGCTGTCACAAAGTACAACGTTTCTGACTTTAATCCCCGCGCTTACTGAGAGAAAAGCCAACAACCACACTAAAGTTTTCTGTCCTCCGGAAAAATATTTCTCTTCCTCAGTGAAAAAGTTTTGAATATAACATTTGGCAGGAAAAATAGCCTAGAGCACCGGAGGGGCAGTCACGTAATAATACGGCTCCTTTATAAACCCAAAAAATGGACCTAAAATTCAGTGCACGTTGACTGATGCTATT
Source organism: Xenopus tropicalis (assembly GCF_000004195.4). Taxonomy (NCBI): domain Eukaryota; kingdom Metazoa; phylum Chordata; class Amphibia; order Anura; family Pipidae; genus Xenopus; species Xenopus tropicalis. The sequence continues at coordinate 16,118,151 of NC_030678.2, forward strand.
GGTTAAGGAATTTACAGGGTTTTCCAAACAATATGTGTAGAGCTAGGGAAGTAGATCCGCTGGAAAAGCATTCATTGGTTCTACATGTGCTCATTGGAACACCAAGCATTGCACTGATGAGACCCAATAAGGGAAAAACCGCTTTACTCTTGGCAATCTGATCTGCCCTAGCTCTGCTCTAAACCCCAGTGGGTGAGACTCAGTCTCTAGGGTATTCCATGTAAATGGAAATTTTAGGAGCAATCCTGGGCCACCCAGCATTCCTTCTGCTTTTAAAATTCAGGCCTCCCTGAAGATCCAAGCCTTAGTCAATGGCCTCTTTAGATCATAGCAAGGTTACAGCTATAGAAACACCTTGGGCTTTCATGTCACTGTTTCAAACACCCCTACAGTATAAGGATGAAGACACATGGGGCAATTAGTCACTGCGACTTGTAAAAAAAGTTGGTCATGGCGACTTTCCCACCATAGGGTACTGTATAAGTTGCTGCCACTAATCGAAGCAGCCATGAGTTTTTAAAAAGTTGCAGCGACTAATCGCCACGTGTGTGCTTGCCCTAAAGCTCCACAGTTTTGGAACCAGTGGTGTAGGACAGGGTCAGACTGGGCCGCCAGGACACCGGGAAAAATCCTGATGGGCCCTGGCCCTAGTGGGCCCCGTTGGCCCAGACCCAACCCATTACGAGTTAAACTTTTACGCGCTCAGGGGAGGACGTTGGGGGGGGGATGGGTTAGGGAGGCTCAGCGGGGGCCCCTGTGCGAAGGGTTAGGGAGGCTCAGCGGGGGCCCCTGTGGGAAGGGTTAGGGAGGCTCAGCGGGGGCCCCTGTAGGAAGGGTTAGGGAGGCTCAGTGGGGGCCCCTGTGGGAAGGGTTAGGGAGGCTTAGCGGGGGCCCCTGTGGGAAGGGTAAGGGAGGCTCAGTGGGGGGTTAGGGGGTGTGTAGGATGTGGCCGGTGGGGGCACCTAGTGGAGACAATGCTCTTATTTTATTAGCCAACTATTTGGTTTCAAATACAACTGACATATTCATGTCTTTATAACTTTTCATACGTGGGTGCCTACCACTGCACCCAGATCATCCATTACTTAGGGGGTTTGTAAACAACACAACCTAGTGTGTATTGGAGAAAATCCCTGAATTTGTGTGATTTATTGATAAATGTCCACCGTACTAAGAAAGTGCCAATAACAAGTGGATGCTGACCTTGGGGAAATTGCAATGGGTTCAATTTTATCACCCGCAGCAAATATGTCAGGTTTGTTAAAAATAAAACATCAAGGAGGATATTAATTGTCAAAGTGAACATGTAATACGTGTCCAGGTGGGTCCCACTGGGTCTTATTATGTGGCAGAAACGAGCAGACGAAGGCTTCTGAACCTGTCATTGATATTATGAGCGATATATCCGCCTTGCTAACTGGGGGGAGAACAAGCTCCACTTCAGAGCACTTTATCTGCAGAGGCACACGTAGGGCTTATATGGTCATATCTATGGTAGTCATAACATAGATTAAAGGGGAACTCCACCCAAATACAACTTTTTGAAAAGTAAACATAATTTCAAGCAACTTTGCAATACACATCAATTAAAAAAGCATTTTCATGATGCTTAATGTAATAATATTGGAACAGTTCCCTAAGCCCCCCCCGACCCCCTGCTGATCTGGCTGACTACTTGGAGACTCAAATACCTTTAACCAACTGCCCTCAGCCTGCCTTCAGCCTGCATCCTCCCAATCCCACAATTCCCTGCACACGTGATGTCAATAAGGAAAGGAAGATCATAGTGCAATGCATTGTGGGTTATGTAGTTCCTGCATGCTGTCTGTAAGCTGTGGATAAGCTGTTACAATGTTTACAAATCAGTGTTTTAGTCCCTCCTCCTCTGCCTGGATTTCAAATGATGCAGAAAGAGAAGACCTGTTTTGCAGCTGAATTTCAGCATATAAAAATGCTATTTATTCCTACTTTTTGAAGAAACAGATTACAGGGATAGGTATGTTAGGGGTTTCTGTGTTGTGTGGGGCTCTTTAAGTTCGAAAGATGGAGTTCCCCTTCAAGTATCAATCAGTATCAGTTCAAGCAGAGGATAAATATCTTGTGACTGGGACATGATCTAAGCCAAGAACACAATAAGTACCACATGTGCAGTAAAGAAGTGTGACCTGCCTGGCCCAGCCTTAATATAGACATTGGAGTGTGGATAACAGGCTCACAGTTATATCTGATAATCTGTTATTAGACACACAAGGTTTCAAACCAAAGAACAGATATATGAAGGAACCAAACATTAAGTGATAAACAACTAGTTCCTAGGTCTTAAGCATGAGTTATTAGTCTTACAAGACAATGTACCAACACAATCCAAATACTCATTAGAGATCCTTTATTATAGTCCATTGGATCACTTGTGCGGGGTATTGCCAAAACATGTACCCAGTAATCATGGCGGCAAAGAAACCAAACCCCCCCCCCCACTGAATACTGATACTAATGGCAGCATGTTCAGCAGAACTTTATCCTGCCTGAGACTTATTTTGGCATTTGTACAGTGGAATTTGGGTGATACCCCCCTTCATCTTGTATATAGTGGGGGGACAGGTGCTTCCTAAAGGTATGGCTCAATGTTTAGGGACACCTTGGGCAGGAAGTGAGTCAAAGTCTTATAGCCATTGCTAAAATGAGAGACCATGGCAAGAAAGGACTATTTGTTGGCAGGGTCGGACTGGGGTGTGCAAGGCCCACCAGGGCTGCTACCCCTGGGACCCCCACACTCTCACACTCTCCCCACACTCTCCCTCACTTTGCAAAGAGGAGGAAGGGCAGAAGCGGGGAGCAGCAGGCTGATCTTGTCTGGGCCCACTGGGCTCAGTCCGACCCTAATTGTTGGGGTAAATTTGCCGTAACAACAGATCCACGGGATCTTCTAACATCATATATCTAATAATGAGATGGAGAGGCACTACAGAGATACTATAGTTGGGTTGCTGTGTAATTAAATGTTTTTGTTTCTTGTCTTCGATATTTGAAGAACAATAGACAGAGCATTTTTTCATCTAATGTTTCCTCTCACTTTCTCTGAATAAATGTCATTAAGTGCAATAAGACGCTGCCCTTTAGTCCCAGCTGTTTAAAAGCCTAATGTATCTAAATACAGGATTCTAAATGGGAAGCATTTCAGTTCTAATGTTAAATGGTTTAGCGAGTTAATCCTTTCCCTGCTCAGTTGCTCTTTCCTTTATTAGGACTCTAAGGGCCACATTTAGCATTTTCTTGAAATTTCTTTACAAAATACTAAAAACTTAAAGAGGAATTCCGGCTTCTAAACCAAAAATTCTACGGGCATTGGTCTTAATGGGAACTGAGTAAGGTTTTGAAGAGCAGAAATGTGGTTTAATGAAACTTGAAACTTCCACTGATTTCTGTGGTTTCTGTCACTTTCTCTATTTATAAGCAGTTTATATAATGTCCCAAGCTGTGTGTGGAAGCTGCCACCCTCCAACTGTCAGCATTGGTCTAAAATCTCAAGGGGACAGAGAGGGCAAAATCCAGACTGGAAACCAACCTCCATATTCAGCTAAGCTTTGGTCAACACAGTGGCCCTTAATTAAAATTGCTGGACATAAAGCCTATTATTAATAGCATAGCATTGCTCATAGGCCACTTGGGCTTTTCAAGAGTCACAAAACATAATCACATTTTCACAAAGCTTTAATATAGCATTCCTCGAAAAGCTTGACAGTGGGAAGACTTAATTGCCCTCGGCATAATGTCCATCAGAAAACCTGTAATTTCTCGTGAAAGTGATGGATATAATTAATGGCCTAGTGGGGTGTGAAATGCTTTAGATTGTTCCCAGTGTGCATGTATAACTTCATCATTGTCTTCTCTGCGAGAGTCTTCTGGATGGCTCGAATAATTGTCTTTCCATCAAGCCCATGTATCCATTATACTGATTGTATAGAATGTATTTATTGTGGGAATAACAAAAGCCGCTCACTCCGTTTAGAAGAAGGGGGTTCTGTATAAATATTCGGAAAGGATTTTTTACTGTGAGAGCTGTGAAGTTGTGGAATTCCCTCCCCGAATCAGTCATACTGGCTGATACATTATATAGCTTTAAGAAGGGGCTGGATGGGTATTTAGCAAGTGAGAGAATACAGGGGTATGGGAGATAGCTCTCAGTACAAGTGAGGGAATACAGGGGTAGGGGAGATAGCTCTCAGTACAAGTGAGGGAATACAGGGGTATGGGAGATAGCTCTCAATACAAGTGAGGGAATACAGGGGTAGGGGAGATAGCTCTCAGTACAAGTGAGGGAATACAGGGGTATGGGAGATAGCTCTCAGTACAAGTGAGGGAATACAGGGGTAGGGGAGATAGCTCTCAGTACAAGTGAGGGAATACAGGGGTAGGGGAGATAGCTCTCAGTACAAGTGAGGGAATACAGGGGTAGGGGAGATAGCTCTCAGTACAAGTGAGGGAATACAGGGGTAGGGGGATAGCTCTCAGTACAAGTGAGGGAATACAGGGGTAGGGGAGATAGCTCTCAGTACAAGTGAGGGAATACAGGGGTATGGGAGATAGCTCTCAGTACAAGTGAGGGAATACAGGGGTAGGGGGGATAGCTCTCAGTACAAGTGAGGGAATACAGGGGTATGGGAGATAGCTCTTAGTACAAGTGAGGGAATACAGGGGTATGGGAGATAGCTCTCAGTACAAGTGAGGGAATTTCAGGGGTAGGGGAGATAGCTCTCAGTACAAGTGAGGGAATACAGGGGTAGGGGAGATAGCTCTCAGTACAAGTGAGGGAATACAGGGGTATGGGAGATAGCTCTTAGTACAAGTGAGGGAATACAGGGGTATGGGAGATAGCTCTCAGTACAAGTGAGGGAATACAGGGGTAGGGGAGATAGCTCTCAGTACAAGTGAGGGAATACAGGGGTAGGGGGATAGCTCTCAGTACAAGTGAGGGAATACAGGGGTATGGGAGATAGCTCTCAGTACAAGTGAGGGAATTTCAGGGGTGGGGGAGATAGCTCTCAGTACAAGTGAGGGAATACAGGGGTAGGGGAGATAGCTCTCAGTACAAGTGATAGAATACAGGGGTAGGGGAGATAGCTCTCAGTACAAGTGAGGGAATACAGGGGTAGGGGAGATAGCTCTCAGTACAAGTGAGGGAATACAGGGGTATGGGGGATAGCTCTCAGTACAAGTGAGGGAATACAGGGGTATGGGAGATAGCTCTCAGTACAAGTGAGGGAATACAGGGGTAAGGGAGATAGCTCTCAGTACAAGTGAGGGAATACAGGGGTAAGGGAGATAGCTCTCAGTACAAGTGAGGGAATACAGGGGTAGGGGAGATAGCTCTCAGTACAAGTGAGGGAATACAGGGGTATGGGAGATAGCTCTCAGTACAAGTGAGGGAATACAGGGGTATGGGAGATAGCTCTCAGTACAAGTGAGGGAATACAGGGGTAGGGGAGATAGCTCTCAGTACAAGTGAGGGAATACAGGGGTAGGGGGGATAGCTCTCAGTACAAGTGAGGGAATACAGGGGTATGGGAGATAGCTCTCAGTACAAGTGAGGGAATACAGGGGTATGGGAGATAGCTCTCAGTACAAGTGAGGGAATACAGGGGTAGGGGAGATAGCTCTCAGTACAAGTGAGGGAATACAGGGGTAGGGGAGATAGCTCTCAGTACAAGTGAGGGAATACAGGGGTAGGGGGGATAGCTCTCAGTACAAGTGAGGGAATACAGGGGTATGGGAGATAGCTCTCAGTACAAGTGAGGGAATACAGGGGTATGGGAGATAGCTCTCAGTACAAGTGAGGGAATACAGGGTTATGGGAGATAGCTCTCAGTACAAGTGAGGGAATACAGGGGTAGGGGGGATAGCTCTCAGTACAAGTGAGGGAATACAGGGGTAGGGGAGATAGCTCTCAGTACAAGTGAGGGAATACAGGGGTAGGGGAGATAGCTCTCAGTACAAGTGAGGGAATACAGGGGTAGGGGAGATAGCTCTCAGTACTAGTGAGGGAATACAGGGGTAGGAGAGATAGCTCTCAGTACTAGTGAGGGAATACAGGGGTAGGGGAGATAGCTCTCAGTACAAGTGAGGGAATACAGGGGTATGGGAGATAGCTCTCAGTACAAGTGAGGGAATACAGGGTTATGGGAGATAGCTCTCAGTACAAGTGAGGGAATACAGGGGTAGGGGGGATAGCTCTCAGTACAAGTGAGGGAATACAGGGGTAGGGGAGATAGCTCTCAGTACAAGTGAGGGAATACAGGGGTAGGGGAGATAGCTCTCAGTACAAGTGAGGGAATACAGGGGTAGGGGGGATAGCTCTCAGTACAAGTGAGGGAATACAGGGGTATGGGGGATAGCTCTCAGTACAAGTGAGGGAATACAGGGGTAGGGGGGATAGCTCTCAGTACAAGTGAGGGAATACAGGGGTAGGGGAGATAGCTCTCAGTACAAGTGAGGGAATACAGGGGTAGGGGAGATAGCTCTCAGTACAAGTGAGGGAATACAGGGGTAGGGGGGATAGCTCTCAGTACAAGTGAGGGAATACAGGGGTATGGGAGATAGCTCTCAGTACAAGTGAGGGAATACAGGGGTAGGGGAGATAGCTCTCAGTACAAGTGAGGGAATACAGGGGTAGGGGGGATAGCTCTCAGTACAAGTGAGGGAATACAGGGGTATGGGAGATAGCTCTCAGTACAAGTGAGGGAATACAGGGGTATGGGAGATAGCTCTCAGTACAAGTGAGGGAATACAGGGGTAGGGGAGATAGCTCTCAGTACAAGTGAGGGAATACAGGGGTAGGGGGGATAGCTCTCAGTACAAGTGAGGGAATACAGGGGTAGGGGGGATAGCTCTCAGTACAAGTGAGGGAATACAGGGGTAGGGGGGATAGCTCTCAGTACCAGTGAGGGAATACAGGGGTAGGGGAGATAGCTCTCAGTACAAGTGAGGGAATACAGGGGTAGGGGAGATAGCTCTCAGTACAAGTGAGGGAATACAGGGTTAGGGGAGATAGCTCTCAGTACCAGTGAGGGAATACAGGGGTAGGGGAGATAGCTCTCAGTACAAGTGAGGGAATACAGGGGTAGGGGGGATAGCTCTCAGTACAAGTGAGGGAATACAGGGGTAGGGGGGATAGCTCTCAGTACCAGTGAGGGAATACAGGGGTAGGGGAGATAGCTCTCAGTACAAGTTGCCCCAGGGACTGGTCTGATTGCCATCTTGGAGTCAGGAAGGAATTTTTTTACCCTCTGAGGCAAATTACAGAGGCTTCAGATGGGGTTTTTGCCTTCCTCTGGATCAACTAGCAGTTAGGCAGGATATATATAGGTATTATGGTTGAACGTGATGGATGTACATCTCTTTCAACCTAACTTACTATGTTACTATGTAAGGTAAGGGGGCCTCTGTTCCTACAAACACACAAAAAGGTCAAACACAAATATTATTTCCTTTCTTCCCTTCTGGATCAGTTTTGCAGACTGACTGATAGGACAGTGTCCCTTACTGAGATATTTAGGCCTCGGTGCACAGGAGTTCTTCTCCATTCCCATAAGAACAGTCTATTTTTTTGACAATTGTTCTTCGTGAGTTTTAGAGGATTTTTGATGGCTACATTTCATGAAAAGCCACTACTGAAACTGACACGTATTTATATGATTTTTTTTAATAATATTCCGTTCATGGTTCAGTCGGTGCTAAAGAGTTGTCTGTAAATGCAAAATCACACTCCGTTTTACACCAGGGGGTTTAGACAGAAATCAGAATATCTATGAGCAGAGACACACTAAGGACCAAGATAGAAACAGAAATACATTTCTCTGCTCGGAATTCTCCCTTGTTAGCGCCTGCCTAGCGAGAGTTATTAGGCCAATCACGGTTTTCAGGCATCCACAGAAACACAATTTATTTTCCATGATGTTTTTGTTGTCTGTTTTATTATGTTGCTGCCTTGCGGTAGATATTCCCCTGAACATTTTCCATAAGTATATCCCTGCCTCTTCTCTAGAGTAAACAAAATGGAGGCATTTTCACGGTGTGTGCTCTCGCACATGATTAGTTTTATAGAACGGAATGTTATAAAATTTCAATTTAAAGAGTGATAATTTTGTTCAGCAGTTCACCCAAATTCTGGCCTTCAGTACCCCTCTCTGTCATGGGGCATGGGAGCAATACTGTGCCTCATTCCTGTTTAATTTTGCACCAAACGTAATGAATTAAGCCATAAGAGACTACAGACAATACGAGGTGGACTATAGTATATAATATATCTGAGAGCAGTGCTTGAATTGGATTGAAAAAAGTGGAAGGATGTTATGTGTGCCATGGCATGCAACATTAAGCCACACCCACAATTATAAACCACACCCACTGTCATAATGAGCCTCGCCCACCAATCCTTTCTGGTTTCTTCCAAAAGCAAAGCCATTTTACTATTTCTATCTTGTATGTTGTAACACAGTACAACCCCAGCATGTTCTGTAATACCCATATTATTTAATTTATATCATCCGCTCACCTCTGCTCCTCTCCAATCCACCTCTCTCTTGTGTTTTCTATATTTATTTTCTCTCTATTTCTTCTAGTGCCTTCTGCTCTCCTGTTCCCTATAACCCCCTCTCTGATGCCCCCACTTTCCCCATCTGTATAACATGTCTCCATCTCTTCTCACTTCTCTCCCAGCAAACTTTTCTCCCCCTTTACCTTCTATATATCCTTTTCCTTTGAGCTTCATACCCTTTCTCTTTTCTTAACACTCTTCCACTATTTTATCCTGATAGCCACCCCCCCATACCTTTATTTACCTTTTCTTCTTTTTCTTCTACCATTAGAATACCCTCAAAGTGGCCAGGTTTCAGGCAGAAAGTCCCCCATAACCTGACCCAGCAGGCAGTATGCAGGTACCCTGCCTGGATATATTGCAGGCTGACATTACTCCTACCTCCCCAAATTAAAAGTTACTTACACATTTCCCCCTGACCTGGCTGACCCACCTCTGGAGTGACATTACTTCTAGTTTCATGGGTACTCAGGTTGGGTTAAAGGCACAAGTAGCTTGGGTGGGATCAGGTAGTGGGGGCAAGCCATTCACCTGGGTTGGGTTGAAAGTCAGCGGGTACAGTTGCTGGTCTGCCCAGCCAGACCCATGCAGACAATAGGTACAAGGAGATGGCAAAGCAGAAGAGAAGAGGGACTGGATGGGAGAAAAGAAGAGTGAGATAAAGTACACAGGTAATAGAAAAGAGAATGAAAGTAGAAATGGGGGAAAAAACAGAATAATGCAAATGGCACAAGAGAAGATGAAAGCATAAGTGAAGAGGGGACAAATGTGTGCATGTGTGTGTACAAACACACTTATTTAAGCCACACACCCATAAATTTCACATCCACTGCACTAGTGGTGCAAGCCTTCCGTAGGACTGGCAGGTCCTTATACTCAGCGATACTGTTTTTTGTAATGGAGCCGCACACACAGATATATGCAGTTGGGGAGCGTACCCCATTTATTCAATAAACGGGGTAAGCTCGACGACTGTGGCTCCGTTACATGTGTGTGTATACCATGGGCATGGGGGCCTGACTAAACCCTGAGCACCAAATCAAAAACAGAGTTAGTAAATCATACTCAGAATGTGGTGACAGGAAACAGGAAGCATGGCTAGGCATCAAAAACCCCTATTTTACATTTTAGTAAATGTTAGATAATAAGCCCCTGTATTAAACATATAGATTAATCAGACATGTATCTTCTCTAGCATTTAATACTGCTGTTGGTGTTTGGTGTTGTACTGAATTTATTATTGTGTTGGTGTGTAGTCAATGCGCAGAGTTATCGAAGTGTGATGTAGGGTTCCCAGATAAATGAACTTTAAAGGAATTGTTCTAGCTGGCCAACAGAAAATGAGCTTAGTAATTTAACAAATATTGATCAAAATCTATATTATCCAATGTCCAGGCCTTCAAAATCCCAGATGATATATTTTGATGAGACTTTATTATTATTATTTTCTCTATAGTGATACTGGCTCAATCTTTTCTGGTTGTGTAAAAGCTCTTTCCAGGTTTATCCGTAGAATCCGATCCATTTGTTATGGATCAAACACTTCCTTAATAAATGTTATTTATCATTATCGACCAGTGATTGCAGTAATGGCTACAAATGATCATTATGGATCGGCCGGAATCGATTATTCCAAAAGATCATTAGCCCATCAGCCGAGTGCTTTACAGGGTTATTCTTTTCTCTTTTTCCCTCCAGCTTTGACAGATGTCGGAGCTTCACCAACAACTGAATGGGGTCTCCAGGCTTCTACAATGTCACAGGCCCCCCTCTAGTCAAACGACAGCTCTGGCTGTACTGTGGCTCTAGCTGTGTACATGAAATCAATGCAATAAAACAAAGAGCTTAACACTCGCTTCTTTTAAAAGCTTAATGACATAATGACTTAAAATAAAAATATCTAAATGGAAAGCACTTGAGTTTCACCCTCTACCTGACTCATCTAAATACACATTTATAGCTAACCTCTCAGCCATATCCCTTCACTGGCTAATCAAAAAGATGACTCCCGAATACATATTATCATTAAACTTTTTCTGACCTTTGACTTTCAATCAATACTTAGGATTAAATGTGTTCTGCAGTGTCGGAACCATCAGTGATCATGTCTCCCTATCTCTGAAAAAAACCCAGAATCAAACAAGGACATCTATATATGCTATAGGGTTGGACATTCCATGTAAAATGACATATACACAAGTGCCATAATACTTGCCCATAATGACCTGCACAGCACCCTGACCTCAATCTACCCGAACATATGTAGGATGAATTGTAAAGCCAAGAAAAATAAGGTAACAGGACCCTAATATGTACATAGGTACATAGGTGCCATACTACTTGCCTGAGTGCATAATTCCAGCTAGAATTTTGGAGCAGGAGGAATCATGGTCTTGGTCATGGTTCTCCATGGTTCAGATAGGGCAGCTGGTTTCACTGAAAGGCTACAATAGCCAATGATATTCTTGACAATTCTGTGCTTCCTACTTTGGGGCAACAGTCTGGGCAAGGCCCTATCCTGTATCAGCACAATAATGCCTTTGTGCACAGTCAGGTCCATATAGAATTGGTTTGCTAAGATGGAAGTGGAAGAACTTCAATAACCTGCACAGAACCCTGACCTCAGTCTACCCAAGCATATGTAGGATGAATTGTAAAGCCAAGAAAAATAAGGTACCAGGACCCCAAGACAGTATCAAAGATCAAACAAGATTTGGGGGGTGCCCCTTTGACAAGTGATGTTACACACATGCCCCTGAAACATTGTTTGATATTTGACACCATAAACATGAGGCTGCTACTGCTTGGGGAAGTGCCATCTCCCCAGAGGATTAAGCACCAGGCTACAGTTTATCTAGGGGCCCATAATACTTTGTGGATAAATTGTAAAGGCGACTGCAAGCTAAGTACCTAACATCAGTGCCCAACCTCAGTCATGCTCTTGTGGCTAAATCCCCCCAAAAATGTTCGGACATCTAGTTGGAAGCAGATTAAGTAGACATGACCAACTTCAAATTAATCCCCTTGGTTTGGGAATACGATGTTGGAAAGTCCTCATACTTTGGATCACACAGTGTATGCACATATATAAATATAAAAATTTATGTATATTGACCCCTTATCACAGTGGATTTAATGCTCAGTTCTAATCCCGTAGTAGCCTTACTAAATGTAAATAGTAGCAGGCAGCTATTCCTATCCCCACAGTTCCACCCAATAAGCTTTACATGATCACATTCCTCATGTTTCTCTGGATGAAGAGATAATAGATTTTAGATGATCACCTTAACCTCTGTGACATCAATCATAATTTCCTGTTCATTGCCGAACATTGGCACACGTAATCTCGGCAAAATAAACTCCATGATGTACTGCTCGAATTGAAAATGCTATTTACTTTCTGGGAACTGCAGAGTTCTATCACCCTCAAGCAAACAAAGGGAGAAGAGTTTTGTTTTCTTTAAGCTTTGAGCAACATGCCTTTGATTCTTTCCTTCCATCCTTTCTTGATTCCTTCCTTCCTTCATTGATTCCTTCGTTCCTTCATTGATTACTTCCTTCCTTCCTTCCTTCATTGATTGCTTCCTTACTTCCTTGATTCCTTTCTTCCTTCCTTCCGTGATTCCTTCCTTCCTTGATTCCTTCCTTCCTTGGTTCCTTCCTTCATTGACCCCTTCCTTCCTTCTTTTCTTGATTCCTTCCTTCCGTAATTCCTTCCTTCATTGATTCCTTCCTTGATTCCTTCATTTCTTGATTCTTTCCTTCCTTCCTTCATTGATTCCTTCATTCCTTGATTCCTTCCTTCCTTCATTGATTCCTTCATTCCTTGATTCCTTCCTTCCTTCATTGATTCCTTCCTTCCTTGATTCCTTCCTTCCTTCCTTCCTTCATTTACACCTTCCTTCCTTCCTTGATTCCTTCCTTTCTTCCTTCATTGACCCCTTCCTTCCTTGATTCCTTCCTTTCTTGCTTCCTTCATTGATTCCTTCCTTCCTTGATTCCTACCTTCCTTCCTTGATTCCTTCCTTCCTTTCTTGATTCCTTCCTTCATTGATTCCTTCCTTCCTTCATTGATTCCTTCCTTTCTTGATTCCTTCCTTCCTTCCTTCCTTGATTCCTTCCTTCCATCCTTTCTTGATTCCTTCCTTCCTTCACTCCTTCCTTCCTTCCTTCCTTCATTGATTCCTTCCTTCTTTGATTCCTTCCTTCCTTCATTGATTCCTTCCTTGATTCCTTCCTTCCATCCTTTCTTGATTCCTTCCTACCTTCTGTGATTCCTTCCTTCCTTGATTCCTTTTTTTGATTCCTTCCTTCCTTGATCTCTTTCTTTCTCCCATTGAGCATGTACATGAGTCAGTGACACTCAAAAGATGGCCTACAAAGATCTGAAGGGCGGGGTTGAGTGTGGAAGGTCTGGATCATTACTGTTATAGTGCTGATGTACCTCTGGACTGGTACAGTAAGTAAGAAGCCCATAATATACACTATTTTAATGTACTATTTCTAACCATATTATTTTTTAAGCTGTAGGAGTGCCAGTGCCCTAGAATCTATATTGCCCAAGTTTATGTTTATTCAATCAAAAATCAAATTTCCAAGTGGTTAACATAGCGTTAACCTTTTTACGATCTGTAGCCAAGAGATTGGGGTCTTGGTGTCCTCCCATACATATTAATAAAGAGCTTATCTCTTATAATCTATAGCAAGAAGCTTAGGATGTTTCCCTGTGAGTATTTTAAGTCTATGATGAAAACAACTCCTCCTAATTAGCAGCACACTCATGGTTAAACTTTTTACTCATAGTACAAAGAAGAAGGATTACCCCCACCAGGGAAATCATTGGATTCTGTCCATCAGAATGGAAATAGCTCTCTATGTGAACGAAATATCCCAGGACAGGTTACATTCTGATATGACGAGAGCATTAAACAATTTGTGACAGTAGATGTACAGTAATTGGTGCCTCAGGACTTGCACTTTTACAATTTTTTTTACTAAGACCTGTTGGTAACAACTGTAGCCTGAGACTTCTCCATAACTAATACTTACCCATGTCTCTTTGTGGAGGGTCTCAGTAGCCATAGCTGAATGAAGTTGGCAGAGCTGAAGGTCAGATGGATGTCATTCCCAGAGACCTCCCAGTAGAGACTGCCTATATAGCCCCTAGCCTTGCACTGTGCCCATGGTAGTTCTTGGGCCTACATTCCTGCTGGCTTCTCTAGCCCTAGTAGATGCTCCTGTTCCTGGTATTGACCCATGTCTGTCATGCCTGCCTGAACACTGCCAGCACTGGACCTTTGCCTGGACTTTGTATTGGGTTAACTCCCTGTGTGCTGAGCCTTGACTTTCCCTGCCTTGCCAGTAAGCATGCAAACCTGTCTATTAACCCTACATGTGCCATTGCCTACTTTCTGCCTCACCTTGTCAACCAACCATGTCTGTACTTCAGCATTTCTGCCAAGCATCTGTCCTGCCTGTTTCCCAGGTAACTTCTTCCATGGTCCCTTCTATAATTACTGAGACCTGTGGCCCTGCAAGTCACCTCTTGGACATGACAGTAAAAACTGGCCACTGGTCCTCATGGCAAGTTCAGTTCTTAATTTCTGCTCTGAAAAACCTGAAACTAGAGAATATCATATACAGGTATAGGATTTATTATCCAGAATGCTTAGGGTTTTCTGGATAAGGGATCCTTCCATAAATTGCATCTCCGTACCCATAAGTCTACTAAAAAATTATTTATGTACTAATTAAACCTAAAAGGATTGTTTTGCCCCCAATAAGGGGTAATTATATCTTAGTTGGGATCAAGTACAGGTACTGTTTTATTATTACAGAGAAAAGGGAATCATTTAACCATTAAATAAACCCAATAGGGCTGTTCTGCCCCCAATAAGGGGTAATTATATCTTAGTTGGGATCAAGTACAGGTACTGTTTTATTATTACAGAGAAAAGGGAATCATTTAACCATTAAATAAACCCAATAGGGCTGTTCTGCCCCCAATAAGGGGTAATTATATCTTAGTTGGGATCAAGTACAGGTACTGTTTTATTATTACAGAGAAAAGGGAATCATTTAACCATTAAATAAACCCAATAGGGCTGTTCTGCCCCCAATGGGATCAAGTACAAAGTTCTGTTTTATTATTACAGAGAAAAGGGAATCATTTAAACATTAAATAAACCCAATAGGGCTGTTCTGCCCCCAATAAGGGGTAATTATATCTTAGTTGGGATCAAGTACAAAGTTCTGTTTTATTATTACAGAGAGGGAAATCACTTTTTAAAATCAGAATTATTTGCTAATAATGGAGTCTATGGCAGATGGCCTTCCCATAATTGAGAGCTTTCTGAAGAATGGGTTTCTGGATAACGGATCCCAAACCTAGCTAGATAGACAGATAGAATATTTAGAATTTTCTGAAGTTTGCTTGTTTGAAAGATGAAAGTAATTTCTTATTGGTAAAGGAAAACTAATTATTTCACATAGAATGCTTTGCTACATATAAATACAGAATTGAAATAATGACTTAGGCCACAATAGGGTAAAGAAGGACAATGTTTGACATGTTTATTCTCCTCTGTGATTTGTTTTGTAGAACTACAGGTCAGAAATAAATTCATTGTTTCTGCAGCGCAGCGTTAGACAGCTAAACCTGGAAATGCCGCCATCGTGCTCATTTCATAGAGATCAGACATTTGTTTCTAATAAGCACTACCCATCTCTGGTGGCTCACAAACAAACTGGAGGAGATAAGACACGCGATTCCTGCTTTATTGTATGAATGGCAGCATTGTCCTTGCAGTTCCTCTGACATCTCATCTCTCTCTACAGGGAGATCCTTAAAGCTGGGACATTATCCCTCGTGCCTCATCTTCTACAATGTGTCTTTTGACCTTTTGTGAAAGGTATTCTTTCTTGTCGCTTTTCGCTCCATAGAAACCTATTTTCCCTCCCTTCTAGCCTTGCTATTGAAACCAATTTCGTAGGTTAAGTTCGATGTGTGTCCTTGGTAAGAACAGCGTTTTCCCTGCAAGTTTCTGATGGTGGAGAACCGGGGGTGACAATCAAAGCTTAATTCATTTGCTTGGCAGGGAAGCTTAAGTCTGATTGTGGATGGCACCTGGGAATGTGTCATTTGCTTCAAACACCATATTTTTGGGGGGATTAACTCGGTTTGATAGAACGCCAATGGACACCCTGTGCTATCTTTCAAAGGGAAGACGGCGTTTGATTTAAAAGGTTTTTCTTTTGTCAGATGAGATTTTTGTGGCTGGGGATTGAAAAGATAAAACATACTCAGAGACAATGGATTATTATATCCAGCCAGAAAGCAAGGCTAGAAGTAGCGAATAGTAATGAATGGTATTAAAAGAACAGAATAGCTACACCTTTTTCAGATCATGCCGATTGCAGTTCAGTTTGCTATAATGCTCCTAGGAATTTGTTTTGTGAATAGAGTATTTCCCAGAGTTAATGTGCAATGACCATTAGGGCTTCACATTGTTAAGAGATAGACTATGCAGTTTATAGACTTGATTTTAGTATAAAAGGGATCAAATGACAGTTTTTTTGTTTTTTTTTTAAATTGAGAAAGTGCCTGCAAAAGGGCACATGTCGGCACTTAGCACCCTGCTCTGCAAGTAGAAATACTGGGGCAGGTTCCATGAGGGCTGCCTGCATTCTGCAGTAGTGATGAGTAGTGATGAGCGAATCTGTCCTGTTTCACTTCGCCAAAAAATTCACAAATCTTTGAAATTCGCGAAATGGCGAAACATTTGCGAAAGGACCAAAATGTTGCGCGGCAAAAAAAAAAATTGTCGCCCGTGACTATCTTTTGATGCGAGACTATTCTTGAGACAATTTTGGACACACGACTATTCTTTTGACGCCTGCGACTATTCTTGCGACAATTTTGGACACGCGAATATTCTTTTGATGCCTGCGACTATTCTTGCGACAATTTTGGACACGCGAATATTCTTTTGATGCCTGCGACTATTCTTGCGACAATTTTGGACACGCGAATATTCTTTTGATGCCTGCGACTATTCTTGAGACAATTTTGGGCACACGACTATTCTTTTGACGCCTGCGACTATTCTTGCGACAATTTTGGACACGCGAATATTCTTTTGATGCCTGCGACTATTCTTGAGACAATTTTGGACACACGACTATTCTTTTGACGCCTGCGACTATTCTTGCGACAATTTTGGACACGCGAATATTCTTTTGATGCCTGCGACTATTCTTGCGACAATTTTGGACACGCGAATATTCTTTTGATGCCTGCGACTATTCTTGCGACAATTTTGGGCACACGACTATTCTTTTGACACCTGCGACTATTCTTGCGACAATTTTTGGACGCGCAACAAATTTTTCCATCTGTTTCGCGAAACAATCCACCAATGGTGAAACGCGGGAATTCACCGCGAATCCATGCCTGGCGAATAATTTCACCCATCACTAGTGATGAGCCAATCTGTCAAATTTTGCTTTGGTGAAAAATTTGCCAAAACTGCTGAAAAACATTAAAACAGTGAAAGATGCATGAAATGCGCCTACCACAACTGCACAATTTTGTTGACGAGACTGACACTTTTTCCTCTCTCGGCAAGTTTTTGTGGCAGTTTTGCAAAAGATATTTGCCAATGGCAAAATGGGAGATTTCACAGAAAATCCATGACTGGTGAAAAATGATGGTTATCAATATTTTGCAGTGCTGTATTCATGAGGAGCTGGAGGGGGCATGGTCTTCATAAATGACCCCAAAGATTCATAAGGGAGTAGATACACCTGCAGTGGGAACATAGGAGCCATATCTGACTGATCTTTGTTTATACTCATATCACTCTTTAGAGGCCACAATAACAAAGTGTGCCCTAGTATTCAACTCTGTGCCTTGCTGGGTTAACCATTTATTGTATTCATGGGGGGGCACAGGTCTCTATGGTCCATTTTATAGCACAGACACCTGTGTGTGCTCTCGTGCCCTTTAGTGCTCTTGTATTAGCGCCCCCCAGGTTGTAAATGGACCCTAATACAGTATTTAAATATGTTATGCCTACAGTTGTGAAACTGTCTGAAAGAGAAGACTTAGGTCATATTTAAAAGAGTGGATATTACCGTAGGATGAAGAACAGACACTCCCCTAGCTGAAGACTTAGGGCATAACTCTCATTTATGGTGATTCTTGGACATATTCTTTCATACATACTGTTTCTATTCTTTTTGTTTAAAAGAGACTGCCCAGCCTAAAGTAGTTTGAGAAACTGTGGCGATGGCGGGGATGTTAATATGGAAGCTTAAGGTCAAGCCATCATCAGCTAGGGTCATCAAAGGGTGAAAATAGCAATCCAGAGAATCCGCTCCTAATCGTTTGATTGCAAATAGCTATCTATACCAAAGGCAATCAGGGTTATCCAGCTTGCATTCCCATGGTATGGTTAATACGTTGGGTTACATAACATAAAGTAATGCAAAGAACATACATCATGGTTTACTACGCAGTAAAGAACATATGGCGAGATGAGCAGTACATGACCTTATTCTCAGGATAAATGCATATGTCGTGCACAAGAAAGAAGCCTATAGACTTAAGTGCTTGATTCTCATGCTGGAGGGTTCTGGTGGCCATATGGTGTGGGTCAATTACCAAACATGATGAGTATTCCTGCCTTTAAAGAATAAGGCAGATGCCATGTGATTGATCTCCTTCATCTGAAAGTGAAGATTTTTTTTCCCCATGCAACATGGCAATGTCCCTCTCCTCAGGGCACAGGGTGAAACTCAGAGGTTTTATAAATATAAACATAATATAAGCCATATGCACTGGGCGCATTAGATATGTTACAAGGGGTCTTATTTATTAATGCTATACAAACAATTCAGCACATTCTTTCCTAGCATGCCTGAAGCTAAAGCACACAAGGGGAGCCTTGATTATTCTCTTAAGACATATCTTAAGACAACAAAGCTTTTATTGAGATATATATTAATTTAAAAATCTAATAAATCATTGTATTTATGTTTTCCTATAGCATAAACAGCTCCTGTATGGCATACTAGCTAATGTATGAAAGTATTTTCATCTCTAAAGGCATATATTGACCCCCAAGTTGGACCATCAGCGTATACATGTGACCAAAATTTGATTGATTCATAGATAGACAGATAGATGGATGGATGGATGGATGGATGGATGGATAGATAGATAGATAGATGATAGATAATAGATAGATGATAGATAGATGATAGATAATAGATAGATAGATAGATTGATAGATAATAGATAGATGATAGATAGATGATAGATAATAGATAGATAGATAGATTGATAGATGATAGATGCATAGAGAGATGCATAGAGAGATAGATAGATAAATAGATAGATAGATAGATGCATAGATAGATAGATAGATAGATAGATAGATAGATAGATGCATAGATAGATAGATGATAGATAGATAGATAGATAGATAGATAGATAGATAGATGCATAGATAGATAGATAGATAGATAGATGCATAGAGAGATAGATAGATAGATAGATAGATAGATAGATAGATAGATAGATAGATAGATAGATAGATGATAGATGCATAGATAGATAGAAAGATAGATAGATAGATGATAGATAGATAGATTGATAGATGATAGATAGATAGATAGATAGATAGATGCATAGAGAGATAGATAGATAGATAGATAGATAGATAGATAGATAGATAGATAGATGCATAGCGAGATAGATAGATAGATGATAGATAGATAGATGCATAGATAGATAGATAGATAGATAGATGATAGATAGATAGATGCATAGATAGATAGATAGATAGATAGATGATAGATAGATAGATAGATGCATAGATAGATAGATAGATAGATAGATAGATAGATAGATAGATAGATGCATAGAGAGATAGATAGATAGATAGATAGATAGATGCATAGATAGATAGATAGATAGATAGATAGATAGATAGATAGATAGATGCATAGAGAGATAGATAGATAGATAGATAGATAGATAGATAGATAGATAGATAGATAGATGATAGATGCATAGATAGATAGAAAGATAGATAGATAGATGATAGATAGATAGATAGATAGATAGACAATCAGGCCAGGCAGAATATCCTGTTTAGTCAATGACCAATGCAGTTCACTGACAGTATACTTTGGAACCCTCAGCTTATCCAGTTGTTGAGAAAGGATGAACGTTTGAATCAACTTAATTTGGGTTACCACATAGTTAGGTGCATCCAAAAATCAACTGGTTTGATGACCTGGACAAAAAAGTGTCTCTTTACATGTATGGCCTGGTTACAAATCAGCAAATTATACTGAATCTAGATCACAATCTGAAAAATAAATGGGACGTAAATATACTAAGTTATGATCCAAGGTTCTGTTTTTTGGCACTGCAGGCCACATTAAAGTGTTATCAAAATAAAATGATGTGCTCTTAATTACTAGTTATAACTTTCTGTGTGTTGTTTCTTAACCCACATACATTAATAGATAATTAAATAGATAGTTAATAGATAGACCATAATAATCTCACTGTTGGACAATTTAATGGTTTGTACCCAGCATGCAGTCTACATAATGTTGGCCAAGACATAATCAGCAAGTAACCCAATGTGTTATAGACAGAAGGAAAACACAAGCGGTATGAGAAATGAAAATGACTAAGAGATGGAAATGTAATCTGAATAAAGGATCAGGACAGGGTGAATCATGATTTCCTGGAATTATCGAGTTGGTTTCCCCTAGTATCTGTGCCAAGTGCTGGTTCACTGGAAATGGCTTAATGCAATGAAAGGAGGCTGTCAATGCTGGGGGCCATCAGATTGCTTTACTGTTAGTTAAGAAACCAAGATACAGAAGTACCGTGGCAGAATAGATATCCTGTGAGAGATAAAGGTACATAGACTTTCCCTGTGGGAGCTCAATGCTAGAACACCAGAGAGAACATAGTGTAAATATTATTAATAGGGCAATGGCACCTCTCTCCTGAATATTAAGAGACAAGACTAGTGATGAGCGTATCTGTCCCGTTTTGCTTCGCCAAAAAATTTGTGATACAGCGAAAATGACCCGCGTCACAAAAAATTTGTCGTCCGTGACTATTCTTTTGACGTGCGACTATTCTTTCGACGACCGCGACGAAATATTTTTGACACAAGAATATTCTTTTGATGTGCGACTATTTATTTTGACACAAGAATATTCTTTTGATGTGCGACTATTTATTTTGACGCAAGACTATTCTTTTGACGCTCACGACTATTTATTTTGACTCGAGATTATTCTTTTGACATGCGACTATTTATTTTGACGCAAGACTATTCTTTTGACATGCGACTATTTATTTTGACGCAAGACTATTCTTTTGACATGCGACTATTTATTTTGACACAAGACTATTCTTTTGATGTGCGACTATTTATTTTGACTCAAAACTATTATTTTGATGCCCACGACTATTTATTTTGACGCGAGACTATTCTTTTGACGTGCGACTATTTATTTTGAGGCAAGACTATTCTTTTGCTGCCCGTGACTATTTATTTTGACGCAAGACAATTTTTGGGCGCGCGGCAAATTTTTTCATCCGTTTCACGAAACAATCCACCAGTGGCGAAACACGAAAATTTGCCGCGAATTACAGCGAAAATGACCCGCGTCACAAAAAATTTGTCGTCCGTGACTTTTCTTTTGACGTGCGACTATTCTTTCGACGCCCGCGACTATTTATTTTGACAAAAGACTATTCTTTTGATGTGCGACTATTTATTTTGACGCAAGACTATTCTTTTGACGCTCACGACTATTTATTTTGACTCGAGATTATTCTTTTGACATGCGACTATTTATTTTGACGCGAGACTATTTTTTTGCTGCCCGTGACTATTTATTTTGACGCAAGACAATTTTTGGGTGTGCGGCGAATTTTTTCATCCGTTTCACGAAACAATCCACCAGTGGCGAAACACGAAAATTTGCCGCGAATTGATGCCTGGCGAAACATTTTGCCCATCACTATACAAGACACAACAAGCACATAATACAAGGAAACATTAGTAAACTAGAAAGAGAAGTTTCAGAACAAACTTCATGTTGGGTTGAAAAACGTGAAGTCACGAAATGAAATCTGATCTGTTGTTGGCTCCGCCCACTTTTTCTAACCTTGGACCCACAGTTATATATTAAAAACCACTGTGCAAAGTTTGGGGACCCTGGTTTTAATAGTGTCTGAATGGCAGCAAATTAAATTTCCCCACTGAAAGTCAACAACATCTGATTGTCGGCTGGTGGCTCCACCCCCTTTTTCTAACCTGGAACTGCAGTTACCCAGTTACTAACTCTGCAAAGTTTAGGGACCCTAGGATTAATAGTTAAAGAACGGCAGCAGTTTAAATTTAAACCAATAAAAGTCAATAGGTAAATTGTGATTGGTGGTTGGTGGCCCCGCCCACTTTTTTTAACCTTGAGTCGAAGTCACCCAGTGACAAACAGTGGGCACCCTGGCATAAATAGTGTGAGAATGGCCAATAAACCAATAAAATTGAATGGATGAAATCTGATTGGCTGTTAGTGGCCCAACCCACTTTTCCTATTTTTGAACTGCAGTCCCCCAGTGACCAACTTTGCAAAGTTTGGGGACTCAGGCATAAAAATTGTGGGACTGACAGCATTTTACACTTCAACATTGAAAATAAATAGGTGAAATGTTATTGGCTGTTGGTGGCTCCGCCCACTTTTTCTAACTTTGAACTGCAAATACCCAGTGACTAACTTTGCAAAGTGTAACAACCCTGGAATTAATACTTAAATAATGGCATCAGTTTAAATATAAACCAATGAAATTTAATGGGTGGCTGTTGGTGACCCCGCCCACTTTTTCTAACCCTGAATATGTAGTCATCCAGTGACTGACTGAGCAAAGTTTGGGAACCCTAACATAAAGAGTGTGAGAAAGGCAGCATTTTAAATTTAAACAAAAAAAAAAAATTCAATAGGTGAAGTCTGATTGGCTGTTGGTGGCTCCACCCACTTTTTAAAACCTAAAAATGCAGTCCCCTAGTGACCCTGGTGTTAATACTGTGAGAATGGCAGCAAGTTGAATTTCCACATTGAAAATCAATAGTTAAAATTTGATTGGCTGTTAGTGGCTTCCCCCACTTTTTCTAACCGTAGTTACCAGGTGACTAGCTCTGCAAAGTTTGGGGACCTTAGTATTAATATTTAAAGAATGGCAGCAGTTTAAATTTAAACATATCAAGTCTATAGGTGAAATCTGATTGGCTGTTGTTGGCCCCACCCACTTTTCTAAACTTGGAATGTAGTCACCCAGTGACAAACTGTGCAAGTTTGGGGACCCTGACATTAAATGTGAGAATGGCAGCAGTTAAAATTTTCCCACTGATAACAATGAAAGAAATGCAATTGGCTTTTGGTGGCCCCGCCCACTTTTTCTAACCTTGAGTACGAAGTCACCTAGTGACTGACTGTGCAAAGTTTGGGGACCCTGGTGATAATACTGTGAGAATGGCAGCAGGTTGGATTTCCCCATTGAAAGTCAATAGGTAAATCTGATTGGCTGTTGGTGGCCCTGCCCACTTTTCAAAACAAAAACTGCGGCCCCCTAGTGACCAACTGTGAAAAGTTTGGGGACCCCGGTGTTATTACTGTGAGAATGGCAGCAGGATGGATTTCCGCCAAGTCAATAGGTAAAATCTGATTGGCTGTTGGTTGCTCCGCCCACTTTTCAAAACAAAAACTGCGGCCCCCTAGTGACCAACTGTGAAAAGTTTGGGGACCCCGGTGTTATTACTGTGAGAATGGCAGCAGGTTGAATTTCCACCAAGTCAATAGGTAAAATCTGATTGGCTGTTCACAGCTCCGCCCACTTTTGGGCATCCAGCAATCATCATATTTTCATTCAGGCTGATCCCATGACTGTGTGATTCAAGTTTGGGGAGTGTAGCTGTAAGCTGTAAGTGTGGCAGCAGTTTCAATTTCCCCATAAAAGTAAATAGGGGAAATTTGATTGGCTGTTGTTGGCCCCTCCCACTTTGGGGCCATCCAACAAATGTTGCTGTTTCATTCGGGGTGACCTCATAATTATGTTATTCAAGTTTGGGGGGTGTAGATTCAAAGCTGTAAGAGTGGCAGCAGTTTGAAAATCTTCCCTGTCAAAGTCAATGGGAAAATTGGGGGGTTCGGAGCGGTGCCACAAAAAGACGGGGGGCAGGATCACCTGAGACGGTGGAATAGCTTCTTTCCCTATGCTGTGAGACTTATTAATACATTGTTTTATATAATTAAAAAAATACGGGATGTAATTCTGTATAATACACATATTCCACTCAGGTACTGTATTTCAGGTGAGGTTCAGGTTGTATAAAATAATGAAATAGAGTAGCAAAAGTGTTACTCATATAAACTGATAGACTGAGAGAGATATACACGTAGACAAACTGAGAGAGAGAGAGAGACATAGATGGACATAGACTGACAGACATAGACAAACAGAGAGAGAGAGAGAGACATAGATGGACATAGACTGACAGACATAGACAAACTGAGAGAGAGAGAGAGATACATAGATGGACATAGACTGACAGACATAGACAAACAGAGAGAGAGAGAGAGACATAGATGGACATAGACTGACAGACATAGACAAACTGAGAGAGAGAGAGAGATACATAGATGGACATAGACTGACAGACATAGACAAACAGAGAGAGAGAGAGAGACATAGATGGACATAGACTGACAGACATAGACAAACAGAGAGAGAGAGAGAGACATAGATGGACATAGACTGACAGACATAGACAAACAGAGAGAGAGAGAGAGACATAGATGGACATAGACTGACAGACATAGACAAACAGAGAGAGAGAGAGAGACATAGATGGACATAGACTGACAGACATAGACAAACAGAGAGAGAGAGAGAGACATAGATGGACATAGACTGACAGACATAGACAAACAGAGAGAGAGAGAGAGACATAGATGGACATAGACTGACAGACATAGACAAACAGAGAGAGAGAGAGAGACATAGATGGACATAGACTGACAGACATAGACAAACTGAGAGAGAGAGAGAGATACATAGATGGACATAGACTGACAGACATAGACAAACAGAGAGAGAGAGAGAGACATAGATGGACATAGACTGACAGACATAGACAAACAGAGAGAGAGAGAGAGACATAGATGGACATAGACTGACAGACATAGACAAACAGAGAGAGAGAGAGAGACATAGATGGACATAGACTGACAGACATAGACAAACTGAGAGAGAGAGAGAGATACATAGATGGACATAGACTGACAGACATAGACAAACAGAGAGAGAGAGAGAGACATAGATGGACATAGACTGACAGACATAGACAAACAGAGAGAGAGAGAGAGACATAGATGGACATAGACTGACAGACATAGACAAAGTGAGAGAGAGAGAGAGAGAGACATAGATGGACATAGACTGACAGACATAGACAAACAGAGAGAGAGAGAGAGACATAGATGGACATAGACTGACAGACATAGACAAACAGAGAGAGAGAGAGAGACATAGATGGACATAGACTGACAGACATAGACAAACTGAGAGAGAGATACATAGATGGACATAGACTGACAGACATAGTCAAACTGAGAGAGAGAGAGAGAGAGAGAGATACATAGATGGACATAGACTGACAGACGTAGACAAACAGAGAGAGAGAGACATAGATGGACATAGACTGACAGACATAGACAAACTGAGAGAGAGAGAGAGAGAGAGAGAGAGAGAGAGACATAGATGGACATAGACTGACAGACGTAGACAAACAGAGAGAGAGAGACATAGATGGACATAGACTGACAGACATAGACAAACTGAGAGAGAGAGAGAGAGAGAGAGAGAGAGACATAGATGGACATAGACTGACAGACATAGACAAACTGAGAGAGAGAGAGACATAGATGGACATAGATTGACAGACAATTTACTTTAAAATTTACTTTAAACGAGTTAGACCTGATTTGCAACTTTAACTGATTTCAGTACAGATTGGATGAAATGTCAGGGACATTTTTGGGGGCTGTACTTGGGTAGCCCTGTGTCCAGTTTTGTACTGAATGCAAGCTCTACAGAAGAGTGCTCCTTCCCAAACCACTTGCATCTGGGGTCAAGCTATGCTCTGTACCTCAAGGTGATTAAAAAGTGAATAGTTCCATCAGTGGTTGCAAGGCAGCCTTGTATTAACCCAATTAAATGACAGGTATGGGGGAATACCTACATGCCTCCTCTTGCCTTGCCCTCATGAATACAGTGCTACTAAACACAGGAAGGCTTGTATTCATGGGGGGAACCCATGTCAGGCACATGGACCACTGGCTTTAAATAGGATAAGGGTTGGCACACAGAAAACACAAGCACAGTGGTAGTATTAAAAAATAATCCTTTATATAATATGCAAACGATTTAACAGCAATCAATTTTAATTACAGAAAATAACACATAAAATTATAAGATAATACATACCACAAAGTGTGCATAGGCTAAAAGGAGACACACAAGTTTGCGGATACGCTTGCCAAAGATAAGAATAACCACAAAGTTTCAGCAAAGAGCCTTTCTCAAGGGGAATTCATAGATGCTGACAGAAGTGCAGGGCAGTACTGGGCCAAGCTGGAACCCTAAGCAAACTGGTCGGTTTCCACCCCACGCAAAACATGGGCGAGTGGTCGCACACAGGAACTGACCTTCTAGGGGTGGGGCGAATTGAGGGGCAGGCAGTGGGAGGAAGAGGGAATGGACTACGGGTGCAGAAGAGGTACATGCCTAGTGCCCCCCGCCACTGTCTACCCCTAGTTCCGACCCTGGTGCATAGTGCCTGTTTTTTGCACTTGGCACCCTGTTTTGCCTACAGTAAATGAGCCCTTATGTACATAAACCTCAGCCTGTTATATCAAACGTCTGTTGTTTGCCTTGCAGGGTTCCTTTTCATCTTATAACTCATAACCAGTCCGGTTTTTTTTCCTATGGAACATTTGTACATGCTTCATCAATTAAACAATACGGTGTGGCTTCCTGCGAATGCTCCTGAAACATTTATTACCGCCAGTCTCTCTGCCACGCACCATACTTAATAAAATTGTGAACTCGGCGTCGCTGGGATCCTCCTTAATAATTCAAGAGAATTTGCAGTGGTAGCCGGATCCGACATCATGTGCTACACACCGGCGTTTCATACCTCCACTGCATCAATTAGAAAAGCAATATTGTATTTGACTGTAGGCTTCCTTTGTCTAATGTGCTGGAAAATATTCAGGCCAACAAAGCGCTTTAGTGGCTTTTTTCACGCCGAGAGAACTAATGGCGTTAACAGCAATTGATTCTTGGCAGCCATTTGTCAGGTTTTTGTATTTGTTTATGGTTTGGAAAACAAAACAAAAGAAAAGTATCATTTTTGAGAGTCAGCAACACATGAAAAGCAGGAATGCTATGGATAAAAATAAAGTAGTGCCTCATCAGCTGATCATAAGTGATGGAAATATACCAAGACCTAAGGGGTTATTTATTATGAGCAGGGCAAGCTGCAAAGTGCACAAAATTGGGCACAATCCGCCATCTTATTTGCAACTCTTACTCTGCCTGCAATATCAGAATTGCCACAGGCCCCGACCCACACCCACATGTCTGTGATCCAACCAAAACCCGTGCCCCCGCATTGCCTCTGCTTTCTCTTCCTACCCAAACCCACGTGGAAGAAGTCTCTTCCTGAACCGCCCAACTCTCTACAAAATGTGTCTGTAAACCAGAAGTGACTTCAGTATTTGGTGGCAGGACTGGTTTAGGAACTGGAACTGATGTCACAAATTGGCAAGAACAACAGAGAGCTCAGTTTTTTTTTTTTTTAGGTTTTAAAGCTGCCCACAATCTCCCAGGACTGTGGTCTTTCCCACCCAAATCCGCTGCCGGACTCTACTTTGTACTCCAAAACAGAGCCCAGACCTGCCCCGGTGAATGCTTCCTAAGCCTGGCACGTAGGGATTGGGTCATCAAGTGCTTTTGCACTTCCTCCAGGGGTCTAGTTAAATGACCCCTCAATTGTCTGTGCTTTAAAAATGGGGGTGATCTTTAAATGGTCATAACATTTTGGTGCCATATTTGGAATAAATGTTTTATTACTCATCAGTAGGGCAAATACTCAGGACATACTGTATATGAACTATACTGAAAACAATAAAAGGAAAGACAAAGAATGTTGCTGCTCATGAAATGCTTCAATCTAATTTAGTCTTTAAAATTGCTTTGTATCTACTCCATGCACGGTTGCACTTCTTTATTGAGTTAGTCCCAGTCACATCTGCTTGAAGGCAATTCCGTGTATTTATCACTCTTTCCTCTTTCTCCTTTCAACTTCATGTTGTGTCCTCTAAATATTCTCTGTGGTTTCAGTAGAGGGATGTACGGTTTCATTGGGCAGATCTATCCCAAGGGCAATAGTTCTGCTCATGTGGAAAGGGACATAAAAGGCTGGGGAGAATTGTCCTGCTTTTGTTAAAACACCCGTTGTCTCCTTATACAAAGTGCAGAAAGTCTTATTCCCAAGGTTTTCCTATCTGCCCCTACTTTACAGCAAAATGAGGGTTCCAAGTATGTTCTATTTACATCCCCAATATGGTCACTTTGTACTCTTTGCTTCAGGTTAACAGTGATTTGTAAAGAAAAATAGATATAAAACAGGCAACAAAAGTGCATTAAACACATTATAAGCCAAGGTAGAGCAAGCATTCACGTACC
Source organism: Xenopus tropicalis (assembly GCF_000004195.4). Taxonomy (NCBI): domain Eukaryota; kingdom Metazoa; phylum Chordata; class Amphibia; order Anura; family Pipidae; genus Xenopus; species Xenopus tropicalis. The sequence continues at coordinate 16,146,593 of NC_030678.2, forward strand.
ATATCAACTAAGCACTCAGGAATGGATTCTGGTCTGTTTTATTGTGTGGAACTTGCATATTGTCCAGAAACCTATAGCAACCAAACAGTAATGAGCCATGATAGAACTATCTAGATAGGCTGATAGACTGTCTGTTTGGGTGGTTACCCACAAACTGGGCTCTGTTGACAAGCAAGCAAGTATGGGGCTGATTTATCAGCATTTTAAATTTTTTCCCCCCCAAAATTCAAAAAGTACAGTTATTGGGCCTGATTTTCTAGTGTTTGTATTTTTTTTGTTTTAAAAATCAGGGAGTCCAATTACCTCAATAAAATGAAAGGGAAGAAGGGCATGACTACCCCAGGTACATCCCAGTGGTTAATCTTCACCGGATGTGAGCTCACCAGATTTTGGCGGCAGGAGGAGCAGGAACCAACAGTATCCCTCCCTCCATAATAGATTGGTTTCAATAGTCGCAGTGCGCGCGGGGGGGGGGGGGGGGGGGTTGACTTTGAGCCCCAGAAGAAATTAAAACAGGTGCAGTTGGTAAAGTGAATGGGTAACTGGGTAGGCCTGGGGTCCCCAGGGAGATGGATGATCCTAGAATGGGACTTGGATAGTAGACAGGACACAGGTTCCAGGCCTGGGCTCAGGGTCAGACCTCTTTGGAGGATATAAGTCATTTGACTGCTGTTTAATGTTTGGATTTGCAACCGGTTTAATATAAGTTGTTGTTTATATATATATATATATATATATATATATATATATATATAAAATTGCTGATTTATATTAAATAATTTGCAATAATCAACTGCGGCCTTCTCTCCCCAATTATGTTGTCCGTTGTTATTATTGTGGTAACAGGGGAGGGTAAAGGGGCGCAACAGGCTCAACGCTGCATTAGTCATGTATTTTACTAATTACTCAAAAACACAATACAAAACTACTAATTACAAAGATGAGTTTGCTAATGCAACGAAATGCAATGAAAAATGCCTTCCCACCATGGTTCCTGAGCTCAGTCTGGAACATTATTCATGGTTTTGGGGAGGCGGTGGAAACCATTTCCAAGTTCTAACACTATATTATAATGCTTATACTTTTTTATGCCTGGTTATAATTCACTGGCAGCAATACAAATTAATGTCAATTTTCCCCAACATGTTTTTCAGCTTTAGGTATAATGCTTGTTTACCAACGGAACACTGTAATCTCCATTCCAAATGGTAATTATACATAGTTTATACGTGCCGGTAGGCTGTGGTGATTACAGAAGTGTTAGACTCTTTGACAAATGCCCTATTATGTTCTCTTTCCTGTGGAACAATAAACTATTACAGTAAAATATGCCTTTGTATATACAACTAATGGAAGGGGGTGGTATGCTCTTTACATAGTTTTTTTTTTCAGCCTATAATGAGAATGCACAAAGCCAATTAAATGATAGTAATGTCCCGTAATGTATAACTTTATAATGCACAGAGGCAGTGAATAACCCATGAAGTATATAGGGAATAATCTACTACTGTTATAAAATTTAAGGGTATTAGAAGTCGTAAATAGGTTCCGTGACCACATAAAAGCACGGAACCAGGTAATGGAACTCAGAGACAATGACTGATATCCTTATATTTGAAAGCGAGTGGGTACATTACTTTCTATTAAATAAAAGTTTCAATGAGTCGTGGGAAACAAGTGACTTGGCTACGCACAGATTACATTAGCGAGCACCATTTGTAAGGAGGTTTTCATGCCTTTTACGTATTATATTCTTGGAAACCATCCCTGGTGAGTTCAGCAGTTACAATCTGTGCTTAGGGACAGCTTACTGAAAGCTGGGCATTAGAAGGAATACTGCACTGTATTATTTACAGTTCTACAGGTACCCCAGTGCCTAGGGCTTTATATGAGATGGAACTCTTTGGTAACTATAGAAGCTCTTCATCATATAGAGCCATGTTTGTACCTTAATAGATTATAAACCTGACTTGGACAGATCCTATAGCTCCAGCCTTTCTCAGTTTTACCTTCTCTACAACTATAATTTGTCCTTATGTAGGCATCTGTAATTGTTCTGCACATTTCAGTATTAAAAGGCTGAGGTTACAGTTGACTGAGTTGACTACCCTGTCCTGCTGTTGCTGGGATTCGCTATCAGTCTACCTCAGAGATCCCCAATCAATAACTTGTGTGCTCACCAGTCCCATTAGTGTTGCTCCAGTGTCCTCAAAATAAGTGTCCAACTTTAAAGGAAAAGGAAACGTAAAAACAGTAAAAAAGTAAGCTTTATCAGAAAGGTCTATGTAAATACAGCCATAAGCCCTCACAAAAAAGCTGCACTTAGTCCTCTATCAAAAGAAACACAGCATTTCTTGTCTTCTTTTGTGTATACATGTACTTTGGTATCTGACTTCCTCTCTCAGAAAAATCCTTCATTCCCTGGGCCGGAGTCTGTGCAGCTCTCTCCTCTCTCCCTTCTCCTGCTCCCCCCTCCAATAAGAATTCATAAGAACTCACTCCCCCTCCCATTAGAAATGGTGATCTATGCTACCAAGGGATAGAGCTACAACAGAAAGCTACAAAGACCAAGCTAAAATGGCAGCTGCTATCTTAAACAAACAGAAAGAGCTTCTAGGGCTCTTTACTCTGGTTCCTATGCCAGCTTTTGCATTTGCATAATTTGTATCTTGCTGTTGTATTTTTTGTTGATAAATTTAGGGGCATTGCTATCTGAGAAAGGTTTCTCAACTCACCTTATGGCAGTAGCATCCCTGAACCCAAACTTCAGTCAGGGAGCAGGGACCCTGTAAATGACGCACAGGAAGTTGATAGGAAATCTCAGTTTAGCGCACTGTAGGAGTTGTGTGCTTGATAGGCTAGCCAGGAGAAGCATCAGATTTAACAAGGACTGATAGACTGGTGGAGCTCTGACAATTAACCCTATTAGGGCTGTGACAGACGGGGAGATTAGTTGCCACACGGCGCCACGATTTCCCAAAATCGCAGAAGTTGCCTTGAAATTGCGGAAGTTGCCGCGTATGCGACTAATCTCCCTGTTTGTCACAGCCCTTAGGGTGAAGACACACAGGGCTACTTAGTGACAGCTACTTATGACGGCTACTAAATACCCTGCCATAGACAATACTGAGAACTGCCTCTGCTAAAACACACGTAGAGACAGACAGTAGATAAGCATTGTCTATTTTTGTAGCCGTAGCTGCTACTAGTAGCTCCGTGTGTCTTCACCCTAAATATGTATCACAGAACCTCAGAAATCATTTCAGTTATCTTGAAATATTTCCAAGAATATTAGACAGCAAAATAATGTTTACCCCAGGCAGACCTCAGGCAGGCTCCCAGCTATATCTGGACTAAAATGTCACCCCAAATAATATTACCTAGATTAGCCTTCAGCCCCCCCCCCCATTCACTGCTTCACCTTGTTTTAGGGGGCAGCCCAAATAATGTTGGATCCCATTTTTATTTTCTAACTCATCTCTTAGGGGCTGATTTACTAACCCACGAACGGGTCGAAATGAGTCCGATTGCGTTTTTTTCGTAAAGATCGGTATTTTGCGATTTTTTCGTATTTTTTGCGATTTTTTCGGCGTCTTTATGAATTTTTCGTTACCAATACAATTTTTGCGTAAAAACGCGAGTTTTTCGTAGCCATTACGAAAGTTGCGTAAAATCTTGCGATTTTTCGTAGCGTTAAAACTTGCGCAAAAAGTTGCGCTTTTTTCGTAGCGTTAAAACTTACGCGAAACTTCGCACCTTTTAAGTTTTAACGCTATGAAAAAGGCGCAACTTTTCGCGTAAGTTTTAACGCTACGGAAAAATCGCAAGATTTTACGCAACTTTCGTAAAGGCTACGAAAAACTCGCGTTTTTACGCAAAAATCGTATTGGTAACGAAAAATTCGTAAAGACGCCGAAAAAATCGCAAAACATACGAAAAAGTCGCAAAATGTTCGTTTTCAAGTCGGAACTTTTCCAATTCGGGACGGATTCGTGGATTAGTAAATCAGCCCCTTAGAGTATTGTACAGCCCCAGATTGTTAGAAATTAATGTAAAGCGCTGTCTATTGCAAGAAACCCTAGATAATGAAATCCCATTCAAAGGTGGCAATTGAAGTCAGTCCTCATAGTATGTGTCTCTCTAAGGAAAGGACCCCAAGAGTCTTGAAGTAATTCAACTGACAATAGGAATCCCAAAGTTAGTTCCTTGTTAAAACCGAAAGCTCTGCATCCATAGAAACAGAAGTGATGGTGTCTGGGTAGCTATTTAAGGGGACAATGGCAGGTAGAAGAAGAAAAGGAACCATTTGACTTAACAAATGTGAGAAAAGCCAAGCACAGTGGCACATTAACACTTCAAGTTGGATGCCATTCACAGATCGATGGCTAAGGGCTGCACGTTATTCCTGAGGTGGTGCCGTGCAATTATACTACTAGGTCTACGGCAATCAGGGAATAAATGTACCAATTTATGACTAATTAGGATTCAGTGCTTGTCAGGCAATTAATGTGAAAGAATTTTATAATAGCAATTTCTTTCTATTTTTTTTTTTGGTTGAAAGTTTAATACCTATTATAAAATGGATATTAACTCTAAGAATGGAAGAGGCAATTCAGTTTCTCATAGGTGTTAAAGGAGAAGGAAAGGCTAAATCATGTGCTTATGTACCATAGGTGGTGCAGCTGGCAGGTAGGGGTATGTGGCACTAGTTGAGGTGGGTATTAGGAGGCCCAGGAGAATTTACTTTTGCCATTGCACTGGGCACCTAGTCACATATGAACCCTTACTAAGTAGTTACATATTAGACAAATATGGGGGTGATCTTAAACATCTTCAGAATTTTGTATTGTGTTGTATGGCGTCTCAGAAGCAACACTACGAGCCTGTATAGATTGTGATGAAACCAAAACAAAATGCATCTGTACACAAGGCCAGGATAAGACCAAGCCAAGTAAATTCTGGCCTTGAGTCAAGTCCTAACGAGACTAACCAGACTTAAGTACTACAACTACAGGTAGCAGGGTCGGGCTACGATATTTTGGCGCCTGAGGCAAGGGTTTCACTTATAACCCCCCCCCCGTCCTGCATTACCATTGCCCACCTTACTATTATACGGTTTTATTTTTTAGCAAACAAATCTTACAACACCAATCTGTACCAGTTCCAGCAGCAGCCAACCCTATTGCCCCAATCTGTACCAGTTCCAGCAGCAGCCAACCCTATTGCCCCAATCTGTACCGGAGCCAGAAGCAGCCAACAATATTGCCCCCAATCTGTACCTGAGCCAGCAACAGACAGCCATATTGCCCCCAATCTGTACTTGTGCCAGCAGCAGCCAACCCTATTGCCCCAATCTGTACCGGAGCCAGAAGCAGCCAACAATATTGCCCCCAATCTGTACCTGAGCCAGCAACAGACAGCCATATTGCCCCCAATCTGTACTTGTGCCAGCAGCAGCCAACCCTATTGCCCCCAATCTGTACTTGTGCCAGCAGCAGCCAACCCTATTGCCCCCAATCTGTACTTGTGCCAGCAGCAGCCAACCCTATTGCCCCCAATCTGTACTTGTGCCAGCAGCAGCCAACCATATTGTCCCCAATCTGTACTTGTGCCAGCAGCAGCCAACCCTATTGCCCCAAATCTGTACTTGTGCCAGCAGCAGCCAACCATATTGCCCCAATCTGTACCTGTGCCAGCAGCAGCCAACCATATTGCCCCCAATCTGTACCCCAATGATAGCGCCCTAGGCAGTCGCCTACTCTGCTTACCCCTAGTTCCGGGTCGGCAGTAACATCAATCATGTATGTTATCAGGGCAGTGGGGTAACAGATGGACCTTGGTGTGACTTCCCTGAGGAAGAAATCTAATTCTCTGCAAAGTGAAATAACCCAATATTACACAAATAATATATGAAAATAAAGCATTTTATAAATGGAAATTGATCAGACAATATTTAAAGAGAGATATAGGTTAGATCTCTGGGAGTTATGTCCGTGAAGGATTGAGCATGGCCAGCATGTGTTACTCTGACACTTTATTACTCAGCTCCTACATTATAGATAGCGCTCTATATCCTCACGAGTCTCCGCTATTTTTTCTCTGTAATCTTAGTTTTAATGCACAAAATAATTTAAAAGCATCCCCTCCGCACACACAAGCCGTAAGAATTTTACTACAACATCAGAGAATCTATAAATACAACAGACTGGTCTGAACAGCTGGAAGGGGGGGGAAAAAACTGAAATTCATTGCGTAAATAATATAAATGATGAGATCTGGCTCTCAGGGGAAAGATAAACTTGTGAGATTTTAATATATGAGGTATAATATAAAATGAGGCGGTTGGAGTGATGTAGGCCTTTGTGATATGGTAACAGACAGCTAGGAGACAACACAAAGCAATAAAAACATCTTATATGTTCCACTGCCAATATATTTAACCCCTTCTTCTTGCTCTGAAGTTTATTTTTTAAAGATATTGTTCCACCTTGATCATTGGTTTGTTTATAGCATTAATGTTGTTTGTTGTAGCCTATAATGCTGACTATGCCAGGAGATCCACATCTTCCACCTGATTGTTGGGCAGGACTACGGTCAAATCCATGTGGAGGGACAAGTTGGCCTTTAAACAAAATAATAACATACATGGGTGGAATTGATCAACTGATCTATAACCAAAGAGATTTTCCAACATATCAATCAGAATTAATTAGTAGTGATGAGCCAATTTTTTCAGCAGGCATGGATTCGTAGCGAATTTCCGCATTTCACCATTGGCGAACTGAAAATTTGCCGCAGAAAAATTCATTGTGCGTGAAAAAAAATTGCGGTCGCTGCAAAATTAGCGTGGTCACATAAAAAATGGGTGCGGTCTTGTCAAAATTGGGCGCGGTAGCACAAAAAGAGACGCTGGTGACAAAAATAAGACACATCCGACAAAAAAAGACACCAGCGACAAATTTGCATTTTGCAAATTTTTCACCATTTTGCAAATTTTCTTGTTGTTTCGTGAATTTTAGGGAGAAACAGGACAGATTCGCTTATCACTATTAATTAGAACTCATGGTGATATCAGGTCATTTGGCGACCCACACACAGAGAATGCTTATTTGCTAACACTAGTAGCTGGTAGTGCTCTGTACTCATGGTGTAACTTGGTTCTTACAAGCGGCTCAAAACATGTTGCACTTATAAGGAGGAATTTGCAGTTTAATTGCTGTTTGAGTGCTCCTCTCTGCTCTACATAGATAACCTGCTTCTTGTAAGGGCTCTGGCACACGGGGAGATTAGTCGCCCGTGACAAATCTCCCTTATCACAGGCGACTAATCTCCCCGAACTACCATCCCACCGGTGAAAATGTAAGTCGCTGGTGGGATGGCACACACTGCGCAGGCGATTTTGGCAAATCGCTGAAGTTGCCTCGCAAGGTGACTTACATTTTCACCGGTGGGATGGTTCGGGGAGATTAGTCGCCCGTGAAAAGGGAGATTTGTCGCAGGCAACTTTTTTTCAACCCAACTTACTATGTTACTATGTTACTTTACTAGTTCCCTGTCAAACATTTGAGTGATGAGCCAAAATTCAGAAAATGTGGTTAACACGTGACTTTTTTGACACGGCCTCAACTTTTTTTGATGTGGCCGCGTCTATTTTGATGCAACCTGGACTTTTTCCTCACTCTGCGAATTTTTATTGCGGCAGTTTTGCAGAAAATTTCTCCAATAGCGAAATGTGGAATTTTGCAGCAAATCCATGCCTGGCAAACAAATTCGCTCATCACTACTGAGGTACTTGACAGTCTCTTTTTATGCTGGATCACTCCGGTAAGCCTGATGGTTCTCTTGATGTTTGCCCAGATGTTTGCCCCAGCTGGGGCATGATATACCCTTGTTGCACCAAGCAAAGTTTTAGCTGGGTTTGTGTATAGGTGCAATGGAATTCATGGGTGATGCACTAACAGGCATGGTCACCATGAAGAAACACAGGGTGCTTAGAGGAACAGTGTGAGCCCTTTAGAGTAGGAGCATCAGCATACATTTATATCTCTGTTAAATAAAAGTGGCCTGGTCATCATGCTGAGCGGGAAATAGCTGCTTCTATAAATGGCCAGGCAATATTACTGCTGATTGTAACCCCCAGTGTGCCAGGCTGCTACCCCATGGAAAGTCTGCAATACATGATTGTACGTTACAAATCAAATTTCAAGTTTTAAATCTGTGTAAGAACGCTTAATTGTTCAAAGAATATTCTTGTGTGTACTTTGCATTTTAAACTTTATTTATGGTATATCTGTAAAAAAAAAAAGGAATTTTGGCATTTTGCTGCCAATAGATTCACCACATTAGTGCCACCTAGAACGCAATATTTATTCTGCAGAAAGCTTTACTATACCTACCTAAGTAAAGAGCCCTAGAAGCTCTCTCTGGTAGCAGCTGCCATTTTAGCTTGGTCTTGGTAGCTTCCTGCAGAAGTTATAGCCGTTATAGCACATTCCTAAGGGCTCTCCTTATGCATTCTTATGGGACGGGGGAGTAGAAGAAGAGAGGGGGAGAGGAGAGACCTGAGCAGACTCCTGAGCCACAAACCTGAAGGAGCCCTAAAAGAGAGGAAGTCTGATACTGAAGAACATATTCCCAAAAAAGGAGACAAGAAATCCTGTGTTTCTTTTAATAGAGGACTCAGTGCAGCATTTCTGTGAGTGCTTATGGCTGTATTTACCTTTCTGATAAGCTTACTGAGTTTTTACCTTTCCTTTTCCTTTAAGCTCAATAAAATGTTTGTCTTGTTAATGCTATGTATGAAGAACGTGCAGTCATCATTCTTTATCATTGAATGGACTTAATGAATTCAATGAACAAGTCTCGTCCACTGATGGACCTGCCTCACTGGGGCAACATTCTAGAAATGTAAAATGATGTGCAAGTATTTTTTAGCATCACCAGCAAAACATCAAGTAGTAATTTGGGTAGAGGGCAGGGCCATTGGGTAGAGGGTTAGGGGCATTCGGTAGAGGGTTAGGGGCATTCGGTAGAGGGTTAGGGGCATTGGGTAGAGGGCAGGGGCATTGGGTAGAGGGCAGGGCATTGAGTAGAGGGTTAGGGGCATTGGGTAGAGGGTGGGGGCATTGAGTAGAGGGTTAGGGGCATTGAGTAGAGGGTTAGGGGCATTGAGTAGAGGGTTAGGGGCATTTGGTAGAGGGTTAGGGGCATTGGGTAGAGGGCAGGGGCATTGAGTAGAGGGTTAGGGGCATTGGGTAGAGGGTGGGGGCATTGAGTAGAGGGTTAGGGGCATTGGGTAGAGGGTGGAGGTATTAGGTAGAGGGTTAGGGGCATTGGGTAGAGGGTGGGGCATTGAGTAGAGGGTTAGGGGCATTGGGTAGAGGGTTAGGGGCATTCGGTAGAGGGTTAGGGGCATTCGGTAGAGGGTTAGGGGCATTGGGTAGAGGGCAGGGGCATTGGGTAGAGGGCAGGGCATTGAGTAGAGGGTTAGGGGCATTGGGTAGAGGGTGGGGGCATTGAGTAGAGGGTTAGGGGCATTGAGTAGAGGGTTAGGGGCATTGAGTAGAGGGTTAGGGGCATTTGGTAGAGGGTTAGGGGCATTGGGTAGAGGGCAGGGGCATTGAGTAGAGGGTTAGGGGCATTGGGTAGAGGGTGGGGGCATTGAGTAGAGGGTTAGGGGCATTGGGTAGAGGGTGGAGGTATTGGGTAGAGGGTTAGGGGCATTGGGTAGAGGGTGGGGCATTGAGTAGAGGGTTAGGGGCATTGGGTAGAGGGTTAGGGGCATTTATAGATAGGTTGCCACTCACAGATCCCACACATATTGATAAATAAAAGTAGAACAAGATTTTATTGAACACAGCATACTTTACAGTTAAAGACCCCATTATGTCTTGAGAATGGCAGCATGAGTAGTATTAGCATGGTTAGGGGCAGATTGTGTCAAACCAATGTACTTGTATCCCACAGAGCAGTGAGTAAGACGGGGGTTGCAGCGGAAGTCACCCATTTTGTGAGAAGTCTTGATTCAGCGCCACATATATCTTTCTTTCTAAACTAAGATCTGTTAGTATTGGAGATGCTGTTTGTACATGGATAGGGAGCTGCCCGAAGGATCCTGGACAGATAGGTGGTGAATTAGGGCTATAAAGGATGTGCTGCCGAGTTCTGTAATGTGTCCATTAATCTTTTATTAATGATTTGGTGAGGGACACTGAAAGCAATGTATCTTTCATGTCAATGACACTAAACTGTGCAGAACAATTGCATTTGTACATGATTTATTATACGTGCAGGGGAATCTGGACAAACAGGCAATCTGGGCATCTGGGGGCATATAATATATAGTGGTATATTTATTAACAGTGCAAACAAACATCACCGGTGATGTTGCCCACAGCAACCAATCAGCAATTAGATTTGAACAGTCGACTGCAAGTTAGAAAACAAAATCAAACATCCCAAAAACAACCAAGTTACCCTGGTTTCCATTTCCAGATTAGGCAGGAATTGTATGAGCTAAATATTGAGCTTAATGAATGTTTGCACCTCATCTACTATAGTCCGTAGGAATTACATGCATGACAATGACTGCTTTGCTGCATACAGACATAATAATAACAGATATAATAATTCCAAGATATGAGCATTAATACACTAGCTGTGCAGTTATCAGTGTGATATCAGTACAGTGTATAAGGTGCAAAGCGAGCAAAGTATATTTTAAGAACACTTAACCTTTCCTTGCATGGATAGATCATCTCTTGAGGATGACAGACTGTAGCAAGAGAGAAGAATTCATGAAAGAAAACGCCTGCACAGAAATGTGGCTGTTCTGATGGATATAGGTCATAGGGATAATGCCACACGGACAGGATAACTGAGAATCCCATTTACCCTGCAGGTCCCTTTGAAATGAGTTATTCCTGCAGAATGATAAAGGGCAGCAATAATCAGAATAAATATACGCCACTTTACAGGTAATCAGGATTCAGTGGTTGCATAGCCATTTAAGGTCTCTGGATCTTCTGCAAGTTCAAATATCAGTCGCAAAAAAGCAACGAACAGAGTGATCCAAACTGCCTTTGGAATAAATATGTCCTGATTGGCGCTTTCTTAGTCTCTGATATCCTGAATCATATTTTAGTTTTCAATATAAAAAAGTAAAAAATTGATAATCCCCCAGGATGGATTTTAGGACAGGGCACAGAGGGCTTGTACCCAAACATCAGTAAAGGCATAAAATCCAGATATAATGTAACCCCTATTTTAAGACTCTACACACCTGATGGGCTATTGCTAAGTGGAAATATCTTTGGGGTGTAGTACAACTACAACTCACTTAGGCTGTGTGCAAGCAAACGAAAGAATGGGAGTCAGAAGGTAAACAGGAACGTAACTTGTTTATTGTCCAAGACAATGATCCACAGGGTTATAGCAATACTCACACAGAGGAGATGTCAGGCAATTGCACAAGTAGAAAAATATGGTGTCCACAGGTTTAGCCCACCTCAGCCGAGGGTGGAGAAGGTAAGGACCACCAACCAGCACGGCCTCCCTGCGGAGAGTAGCCTGTACAAGTATTTGTATCCTCAGGGTGTCCCTTAGCAGCCAAGGATCCCTCGCAGGCAACTATGGATCAGGGATAGGAACTGACCTGATACCTGCATCTTAACCGTGTCCTGCTCTAAGGCAACAGTGCCTGTAGGGAAGAGTACGCCCAGCTAATCTCTCCTGGTTGGAGCCGAAACTGCTCTTTCTAACTAATCTCACAATCTCACTTTCCTTACTACTTTTCATTCACGGGGTCCCTGTTCCTCAACTTCGCTAGAGGTGAAGGTAGCCTCTAGGGTAATTTGCTTTACTGGGGCCCTGTTGATCTCAGGCTCAGTAGAACTTCCACTTGGGTCAACAGATGCAGCCAAAGAGAAAGACCCACCCCTTTGCTAAACACTATATTGAAGTGCCAAGGGAGTGGTCAGCCTATAAACCAATAAGGCACAGATGCTAATGGCACACTAGATACATGGGCCTCTGCCCAGTAAAAGGACAAAGAAGGAACTAGTATGGCTTAAAGCCATAGGGTTATATTAGCTCTATGGGTCCCTACAATAAATATTGTGTACTTGCTGCTATGTGTATATATACAGTACATGCTATCACAGCATTATTTCTTGGTACGTTATGGGCCCCTTAATTTCATACAATTCTGCCCCTGCTACCTTAGCCAAATGTTGCACTGCTGCTGAAAAGATATATAGAGCTGGGAGTGCTTCTAAAATCTCTATTTCTGGATATTATGAGGTACAATAGACAGCTAATTGTGGTAAAATCCTACTGGATGGCAACCAATCAGATGTTTACTTTCAAAGATGCGACCGGTAAATGATAGATGCTTTGGCTATGCAACTGAGGAATATGCACCATCTACCAAATCCTTGTGCTGTATATACACAGGGTGATATTAACAAATGCATTGTGAGTCAGTCTTTATATACCAATACCTTGTGTTAGGAGTCGAGCGCAAGACTACTAGCGCTCCTTCTACAGGTGGTTACAGGTGCTAATAAATTCTCAGAAACCAAACTTTTTAGGAAACAGAATCTTGAATGTAATGGGCATCCCTAGTAGGGTTTTTTTTGTCAAAAAGGCATTTCACCTTTGGCACGTTCTTACCAAAAGGGCATGGTCGTGTCAAAAAAGTTGTGCGGTATCCGCAAAGCAAAATTGGTCTTTCCCCTTCTCAGAGCTCTAACTTCTCTTTCCTGGTCCTTTCTTGTTATCTACTACATACATTGTAGATCTTAAAAAAAGGAACACTAGAGCATAAAAAGCTGAAAAACTAAGAAAATAATGAAAATCATAAATGTGCTCCTGTGCCCTGTAATTATGTACTAAGAGATTTCCTACATTTGCTGGAAGATACATACTAGACCATTAAATAAACAAAGTATTAAAAGTAATTGAAAAATCTGTTACCTGCATAACGAGCTTTTCATCATTAAACCAATTCATCAGGTCCCATAGCAACCAGTGTGGTCTACTCATAACTCAATGACAAGTGCAACTGATCACGAGATGTAACTCTTAGGCCTTATAGAATAAAGTGCATCTTTGTATGTGGATATTATTATTATGATTATCATATAAGAATTTTAGTTTTATTTTATGTGATAAATGATTGTTTTTTGGATATTTCTTAGGTGAAACTGGTATTTTATTCAATCTTTATATGTATCTTTAGATATATCTTTATCTTCCCATTCTCTTTAGGGAAAAGCAAAAAAAAAGAATGAAACAACCTCTGCAATTTGGGTACATTGTTATGGCTAGGACCATTCCATGTATTTCTGTTCCATAAATACACTGTACATATATATAAAAATGTCTACATACAATTGGTGCTTGCTATCTATATTTATAGAAGAGGTAGCACAGAGCGTGGCACATCTAAACTCGCTGACAGCCGGCACAGACAGCGCACATCACATATACAGTAATTCTAAAGCCTGTTCACAGATTGTGCTGTCAAACAGCTGATTCGGGCTGCGTGAGAATCCAAACCTCAAACACATGAATAAAAATAGGATCCACATATGAAAGCACAGGCTTTTATTGCTAAGAAGGATTAAATGCACTTTCTTCAGAGCTAACAGCCATGTAGTATGATCAGCCCAAATATGTCAGGAATCCTAGCACGTTTAATTGCTATACAGGCAGCAGTGTCGGACTGAGCCTCCTAGGACCCCACCGGAGAACTTAACATTGAGTCCTGCGTGGGTCAAATTTCTAAAATCCAGACCCAACACAAACCTTTCAACCAGACCCGCATCTTACATTTTTACCTGCTACCTGATCTGACCTGTGACTGACTTTCTACAATGGCCACCATTAGTGAATTATAATATGTCCTGTCTATACCCACTGGGCTGCATCCATACCTGCATTTGCATGTCCTACCCACAATATGCCTACTCTCTATTAGGACTTGAACCCTGGTCTGTGTATTAACCTTCCATACATTTGACTGCTAAACCACTGGAGCTTTTTGAAGCATATGCTGCCTCTGCTATCCAAGGTCTCCATCCCCAGTCTCATTAAGACCTGGTGCCAGTCATCTCATTATCAAAGGGCAGCCTCCCCTTCCTGCTCTTGGCTGGATCATTGAGCTAATTCTTTGTGGGCTTGCACCTGTTATCCTGAGTTCCTGTCCCAGCCTTGTTCCTTTATTTGTGCTCTTCTTCTTTTGACCCCTGGCCAGATTGTATGGACTTGATATTGCCTGCTGCCTGCCACCTGCCCTGACCTTTAGCCTGATCTATGCTTATTGCCTGCCCTGATATTTGATCTGTTATATGGATGTGGCAGTCTAAAAAGAAAAATTTGCTGAACCCCATTTTTTCATTAAAATAAATGTTAAATCCAAATTCTCAAAAATATTCACATATACATATAGATTACCATATAATATACTCAGTTGAGGTTCACCTATGTCAGATATGCCTCAAGGTGGTTCAGTGGTTTGCAGCACTGGGGTCTTGGGTTTGATTCCAGCCTGGGCATCGGCATGGAGTTTGTATATTACCCCTGTGGTTGCATGAGTTTCTTCTCGGTAGTCTGGTTTTCTTCTATGCTTCAAAAACATACATACAGGTTAACTGGCTCTTGATAAAATGGCAATATCTTTATCAATGTCACACAGTTCTGTATGTATTGTATATACAGGTATGGGATCCCTTATCTGGAAACCCATTATCCAGAAAGTTCCAAATAACGGAAAGGCCATCTCTCATCTCTCCATTATAAGCAAATAATTCTAATTTTTAAAAATGATTTCCTTTTTCTCTGTAATAATAAAACAGTACCTGTACTTGCTCCCAACTAAGATATAATTACCCCTTATTGGGGGCAGAACAGCCCTATTGGGTTTATTTCATGGTTAAATGATTCCCTTTTCTCTGTAATAATAAAACAGTACCTGTATTGATCCCAACTAAGATATAATTACCCCTTATTGGGGGCAGAACAGCCCTATTGGGTTTATTTAATGGTTAAATGATTCCCTTTTCTCTGTAATAATAAAACAGCATCTGTACTTGATCCCAACTAAGATATAATTACCCCTTATTGGGGGCAGAACAGCCCTATTGGGTTTATTTAAGGGTTAAATGATTCCCTTTTCTCTGTAATAATAAAACAGTAACTTGTACTTGCTCCCAACTAAGCTACATGAATCCAGATTGGTGGCAAAACAATTCTATTGGGTTTATTCAATACTTAAATAATTTTTATCAGAAGTTATAGAGATCCAATTATGGAAAGATCCCTTATCCGGAAAACCCCAGGTCCCGAGCATTCTGGATAACAGGTCCCATACCTGTATCCGAGAATTTATACAGGTAAGGTATGTCTTATCCAGAATTCTCGGGGCCTAGTGTTTTCTGGATAAGGGATCTCTCCTCAACATCTCCATCCCATAGGTATGCTAAAAATAATTTAAACATGACAATAAACAAAATAGGATTGTTTTGCCACCAATATGGATTCATGAAGCTTAGTTGGGATCAAGTACAGGTACTGTTTTATTATTACAGAGAAAAGGGAATCATTTAACCATTAAATAAACCCAATAGGACAGTTCTGCCCCCAATAAGGGGTAATTATATCTTAGTTGGGATCAAGTACAGGTACTGTTTTATTATTACAGAGAAAAGGGAATCATTTAACCATTAAATAAACCCAATAGGGCTGTTCTGCCCCCAATAAGGGGTAATTATATCTTAGTTGGGATCAAGTACAGGTACTGTTTTATTATTACAGAGAAAAGGGAATCATTTAACCATTAAATAAACCCAATAGGACTGTTCTGCCCCCAATAAGGTGTAATTATATCTTAGTTGGGATCAAGTACAAGTTACTGTTTTATTATTACAGAGAAAAAGGAAATAATTTTTAGACATTAGAATTATTTGCTTAAGATATGGAGTCAATTGGAGTTGGCCAGCTTGTAATTTGGAGCTTTCTGAATAATGGATCATATGACTGCACAAATACAAACACTTGGCCCAAATGACCACATATCTTGCAGCTATTATTTACTGTTAATTTTTGTCTAGTTAGTAAAGTTCCCATATCCCTTATTGTATCCATTGGCATCTTTGGGTACATCCCCACTTTCTAAGAGTAAAATCCTTTGTAGAATTATAATTCCTTCCCTGAATTACAGATTAAAATAAGACACTAAGAGCACCAATGGGCTCTACGTAGGCAGCTAAAGATCCAGGGTTGAGATCAGGCAGGTGATATAATGCAGCATTACCAAGAGATTACCCCATAGGATAAACATCTCCAGCAGTGGGGACAAAGTAGGAGGTTTTCTTCATGATGGTATTTGATCTGACAGATGTCAAGGACTGCAAGATGCTTTGGATATCATCTATTAATATCTCACTTAGTTTGTGTTATATTTCTTTGCTTCGCTGGAATGAAAGTAGATGTAATGTTCTTTAATTATTTACAAAATTCCAAATTCAGGGTCTCCTAATGTAATGGTGTGAAATGGCAAGACAGTCTAAATAAAAACCTGTACATTCATCATTTATACCCGGGTAAATCATGGATAGAAACCTCTATGGCATTAAGTGCCTTGGCTACATACAGTATGACCTCCCACGCTTAAACCATCTCTAATAACATCACATGTAAGGTTACTGTTGTTAGTATGCATTACTGTTATTTACTGCAAAGTAAAAGTTGCAATCATAGAAATTAGGATTTCACATGGTCTTCACCAGATTGCAAGCAAGTTGCACAAGTACATCTGGCCTGGCCCCTGGCTACTACCTTCCACCTCCTAATGCAAACGTCCAGTGAGGAAATCTTGACTGTAGCTGATGAAGTGTGATCATGTCAATGTGGAATAATATCATTAATATCATTGGACTGGATGCAACAGTAACAGTGTCTCTTTGACTAATGGGATATTATGCCTGCTGAGGACACAATATGAAAGCAAAGAGAGTAAGAGTAGGGTAAATTTGTTATCCTAGGGTCACCTGAATCTCGTATTATTTGTACGCAAATGATCCACTCACAGGAATTGGTTCAAAAGAAATGCTGCTTTGTTGCTATACCATGAAGTAAGTGACCAAGGGAATCCTTCTACTGCCTAGTACTGTACGCCAGAAAGTACTTTCTTTCTGTCTTTGCCTCAACCACTGTCATCCATGACTTGCTTCTTGCCACCTCAACCTCTGAGCTTATGTACTTCCCATCCAAGCTCTGCTCTTCCTTTCCACATCCTCCATGTTTATCTTTTTCCTCCAGGCACCAGGTAGTTAGATCCATGCCTTTTCTACCTATCCTTCTCCAGGTCCTGGCTTTTTGCGATGGTCTTGAGATGCTGTAGGAATGGGCGCCTAGTCATTTGTCAAGGAAGTGTACTGAGAACTGCACTGGGAAATAAGAAATCACTCAGAATGTTACTGTATTGCATTTCGTGAGCTTAAACCAGTGGTTCTCAACCTTCCTAATGCCGCAACCCTTTAATACAGTTCCTCATGTTGTGGTGACCCCCAACAATAAAATTATTCCTAAGACCATCGGAAATGTGTGTGTTCCGATGGTCTTAGGCGACCCCTATGAAAGGGGCCGCGACCCACAGGCTGAGAACCACTGGCATAAATAGTCTCTCAAATGCATTTCACCAATGGTATAAAGCCCAAGGTAAATTAAAATGTCAGATACAATTAGGACCCAATCTATTTAATAGATCTATTAATTTATTTTTATGTAGAGGTTCCTAATAACCAAATAAACATTCTTTTAGGTACTCCACTCCATGCAAGCAGGACTTTTTATCATATAAAGTTCTGCTTGTGTAAGCCTGCATTATTGATTGCAGATTTATGTCACTGATGTCAGAGGGAAAATGGCTACCAGGGGAAAGCTGCTATTTGTTTTAGGAATATGTGACAGTGTTGGGAACGAAGGGAATATACAGTATGTGGTCCAAATGGGTGGGAGAAATGTGCTGTGAACTCAGCCTTACGCTAAGCTCTAACATCCCACACAATATATTTTACAATAGGGGTTACATATGAGAAATAGATATGAAACACTTCATCAGACCAACACACAGCCATTGTACAGTCGCTTCACACGTATAAGCTTTCACGCCAGCGTGACAATAAATATAAATATCAAAAACAAGGCCAAGTTTTAGTGTTCTCTTGTTCTGCTGTGCAGTGCTGTGTATGTAAGTAGCACTTTAAAACACAAATACACATGCATTCATTATATAATGTACGGTAATTACAAGGATACACGTAATGCAAGCTAAGTACTGGAGGTCTTCTATTGTCTACTAAAGTGTTTTACTGTTTCTATTCTTCTTTCTATTCACTCCAGATAAAGCAACAGTGAATGCAATGAGAATATTATAATGCCCTAATATTAAATCTTAGCGTTCTGTGGTAGCCTCACATCGTTTGCAACTGGTGCATTTTTTATGTTAGTGAATGATTTTATGTTTTTTTCTTGTTGCCAAGGTTCCTTTTAGCCTAGGTTCTGGGTGTTGCTAACCATGGCAACCAAAAATAAAATAGAGGTAAAAGAGAAAAACTCATTTTTCCTTATATCATTACAGGTACAGTATATCTGGAAACCTGTTATTCAGAAAGCTCCAAATTACAGAAAGACTATCTCCCATAGACTTAATTTTGATCAAATAATTCACATTTTTAAAAATGATTGACTTTTTCTATGATATAATAAAAAAGTACCTTATCCGGTCCCATACAGAGTCAGACTGGGCTAGCGGGACACCAGGGGAAAAAACTAACTTGGCCTGGTCCCTGCTGGAACTGTGGGGGCTCCCTCCACCCTCTGTTAACTAGGCTGCATGGAGGAAGGTAGGTGGGGCATGGGGGTGGCTTTGTCATCATCGTCAGAATCAGTGCGGAGGAGGTTGCAACTGGGGGTGGGGGCCCCTGAGGTTGCAGACCCGGTGGGCCCCAGACACCCCAGTCCAACACTGGTCCCAATACCTGTACTGATTATATTATTTTTTTTACTTTATCAGCTTTGATTAAAGCCTTCAAATCCATTAAAAAATAATTTTATCCAAAATTCTTGTTCAATCCTTGAGTACTAATAATTATATTAAACAGTATCAGACTGGGGGTGCCAAGGGCCCACCAGAAAACCTTAGACCTTAGGCCCACTCTCCCCTTCTCTGTTCATTCACTTTCTTTAGTCTCTTAATTACTTATTTTTACATACTATTATCTATCCTTTCCCCCATTTCTTCTGTTTCTTCTCATATAGAATTGAGTAATGGCCATGGTATAGGCATACAGGGAAAATGGTAGGGTGAGCAGGAGGGGCCACTGACACCTGGGCCCACCGGGAGTTTTCCTGGTATCCTGGGGGGCCAGTCTGACACTGAGTTTAGTTGCAGTCTCTGCACTCTCTCCAGCTCATTAATATCCTTCTTAAGGACTGGAGCCCAAACTGCCCCCCATACTCAAGGTGAGGCCTTACCAGGGACCTATAAACAGGTAAAATTTGTTGCTGAAATGTTAGTCCCGGTAAAGCTGCACAGGGATTGGGTGGGTGAAGTTTGAACTTCCCATCCAATCCCCATGCAGCTTTACCGGGGCTTAACATCAGTGACCAATAAGCAGAGGGAAAGCTGTGTAGGGGGAAATGCAGGCATCTGAGCTCCCGCCCTCCTTTCCCAAGTTTCCAGCTCTCTGACCCCAGCCCCCCCCCCCCAGCTAATACAAGTAAATGCAGGATGGACGGGCCCCCTAAGATCCTAAAAACCCACCGGGCAATTGTCACCTCTGTCCCCCCCCCGATGGGGGCCCTGTGGTAATCACTACCCTGAAGTCATAGGATTTTTTTTTTTTTCAAACCAAGGGAACTCCCCAAATCCCAGTGTGAGCCCCTCTGTGTTTCTCTGTGTGTATTTCACTTCCCATAAAGTCTCTTATGTTCTGGCGCTTCCCTCTGATTGGCAGCTCTGTTCCTGTTTGCCTCTCCTGCTTCTAAACCCTCCCCCAATATGTCTGTCAATATTCACATTTATAAAGCAGAAAACCTACGTGATACAGTAGTGGCCGGCCAGCCTGCTATGGAAAGTCTCCCATATAGATTGTAAGCTCTACGGGGCAGGGACCTCCATCCTCTTGTGTCTTTGTGTCTTAACTTATTGCAACTGTATCTTTTATTTATTTGTATTTATTGTTATACTTTGTATTTACCTATTATTATCTTAATAACCCCCTGTTTGTATTAATGTATCCTACTGTACAGCGCTGCGTATATAAGTAGCGCTTTATAAATAAAGATATACATACATACATATAACCCCCATAGGGCTTTATTGGGCCCAGCTTGGATAGGCACACAAGCGACTGCTTTCAGATCAAACGTTTCTCAAAGAGATGTTTTGCCTATTATGACATTATACTCAGCGCAGCACATTCTCCGGATTCAAACTCTCTCCTTATGGGACAGCCCCCCTAGTTATACAGGCCTTGGTGCAAGGGCCGGGCTTTAACCCTGCGTGTTTCATTCACACAGTTACAATACACCAACCTCTGGTTGTAAATACTAGAGACCAAAAAACCTCCTACAAGTGGGAGGAGTCAGGTTAGCTTAGTGGTAGGGAGTTGGGCCAGTAGGCGTGGGTCTTCCGCAGGGACCCAGGTTCGATTCCCCCCTAGGCCGTGAGCCTTTCGTGAGAAAATGGACAATCGCTTAACCTCCCAAGGTCCCGGTACGAAGCTTGCCTTCATTGTGAGGCGGGTTAGTGCTGGGGTCCCCTTACATTCATGTTTCCCCCAGAATCTTCTTTTTGCAGTTTTAAAGGGCAGCTAATGATTTATTGTACCAAGCTATCAAATTGCCCACCGTAATTATGGCTGGTTGTTCCTGTCACGGTTAGTGGAATTGTGCTGTCTGTGGCAGTTGAAAGCAACTGTTACCAGAAAAATTGAAAGTACTTTTTTGAATGGTGTCATGATTTTAATACCATAAAAAAATATATTATAACAATAATCTACCCACTGTTTAAAAAAATAGCAGCACTGACCTAATACAAAAAAATAAAATGGCTGCCCAGGTCTATATGTTCCTGATTTTATTGAAGGGACTTTCCCACTCGTTTCAGATATCAATTGTTTTTCCCCAGAGGAACAACCCCAGTAGCACAAACAGTACTCACTAACACAGGCTGCCTCTTATCAAGTTTGGGGGGGCTTACATCAATATGGGGGGAGCAGCTTTCTGT
Organism: Xenopus tropicalis; assembly: GCF_000004195.4. Classification (NCBI taxonomy): domain Eukaryota; kingdom Metazoa; phylum Chordata; class Amphibia; order Anura; family Pipidae; genus Xenopus; species Xenopus tropicalis. Next base: position 16,167,888 of record NC_030678.2, read on the forward strand.
AGAGTACGGCCCATTTACATTGGGCCAGCAAAGCAAGCTGATCAAGCTGAAGCCTGTCCTTCTAAAATATTTTATTATGTTGGATTGAAAAACCCCACAGACTGTTCCCCCACTTCAGCTTATTCTTTCGCTTCTTATTCTTAGCGCCCCCCATTTTCTAAACGCTACTCCTCCTACAGTTTTAGGGGTACAACACCCAAACTCTCCAGACTTCTTCACCCTATAGCGGAGCAGGTTGCTTGTGCTTTTCTAAGCAATCCTGCCCCCCGTCTTTTTGTGGCGCCGCTCTGAACCCCCCAATTTTCCCATTGACTTTGACAGGGAAGATTTTCAAACTGCTGCCACTCTTACAGCTTTGAAGCTTCACTCCCCAAACTTGAATAACATAATCATGGGGTCACCCCGAATGAAACATCGACATTTGTTGGATGACAAAGTGGGAGGGGCCAACAACAGCCAATCAAATTTCACCCATTGACTTTAATGGGCAAATTGAAACTGCTGCCAGTGTCAGACTGGGGTGCCAAGGACCCACCGACCTTAGGCCCACTCTCCCCTTCTCTGTTCATTCACTTTCCTTAATCTATTAATTACTTATTTTTACATACTATTATCTATTTATTATTTATTTTTCTCCCATTTCTTCTGTTTCTTTACACATAGAATTGAGTAATGGCCATGGTATAGGCATACAGGGCAAATGGTAGGGTGAGCAGGAGGGCCCACTGACACCTGGGCCCACCGGGAGTTTTCCTGGTATCCTGGTGGGCCAGTCCCACACTGATATTAAATTATTCTCGAGGCATTTAACAAATATATTTGCAAATTATGGGAGAATTAACAGAAATGTATTTAAGATTAAAGGTCACCTCCTTAGATTTAGACAAATCTAGACAAATCTTTCAAACTGGTAACCAGACAATGTACATTTTGATTGGGTGCTATGGATTTTTAGACCAGTGACAATGAGGTCCACGGTGAATAAATATGAAATAAATACAGATGGAGTGTTTTGTACAGCTATTTACCATTGCTATGTCTCCAATACCAACTTGCTGATTGCTGCCTGCCTTGACCCTTTGCACTTCCATTGGACTGTGATCCTATGCTGCCTACCTTGACCTGGATCCCTCTGACCTTTCTCCTGTCTTTACCCCTGACTATGTGCTTTTGTTAGACTCTCTCCACTGTTCAGTCTGTCTGTTCCACCCTGGGATACATTTTTACTAGTGATGAGCGAATCTGTTCCGTTTTGCTTCGCCGAAAAATTCGCGAATCTTTCAAAAGATCCGCGAAACGGCGGAAAATTCGTGAAACGATGAAAATGTCGTGCGGGAAAAAAAAATTGTCACCCGCGGCTATTATTTTGTCGTGCGTCTATTGTTTCGTCGCCCGCGGCTATTGTTTCGTCGCGAGGCTATTGTTTCGTCGCCCGCGGCTATTATTTTGTCGCCCGCGGCTATTATTTTGTTGCACGGCTATTGTTTCGTCGCCCGTGGCTATTATTTTGTCACGCGGCTATTGTTTCGTCGCCCGCGGCTATTGTTTTGTTGCGTGGCTATTATTTCGTCGCCCGCGGCTATTATTTTGTCACGCGGCTATTGTTTCGTCGCCCGCGACTATTCTTTTGGACGTGCGACAAATTTTTCCGCTGCCAAATTTTTCATCCGTTTCGCGAAACAATCCGCCAATGGCGAAACGCGGAAATTCACCGCGAATCCATGCCTGGCGAAACTAATTTTTACCGGGTTCTTAGCTGTAGTGGCAATGAGGTCCAAGGTAAATAAATATGAAATAAATACAGATGGAGTGTTTTGTACAGCTATTTACCATTGGTATGTCTCCAATACCAACTTGCTACATTTTTACCAGTTCTTGGCGTAGTGGCCCGTTGCTTGACCCTGGATCTCATCTGACAAACTGGATATCTTAATGGTGTCTTTGGATATTTAAGATTTTCAGAAATAGATATAAACCCAAGAGTTAATTTAACTGAATTGATTAAAATTATATTGAACTCTTTTGAAATCAGTAAGAAGAGTCCAGCCATCTACATCAAATGGACACACAGGACACATAAACTTTATTTGGATATCCCAAGAAATCTTTTGGTATAACTCGTACTCTATCTCTATTAAGCATATAATCCATTGCTTTAACAATTATAATAATTATAGGGAGTATTGCGTGGAAGGTGGGGAGAAGATGTCCAAAAATGGCAAGAAAGGTGTTTACTAACAGACTGGAGCAGGACACAGTTCAGGAAAAAAAAAAAATCAGTTCAATCCATGCGTTATGAAAGGAAGGTTTCCAGCTATTTACTGTGATGTGCGGATCTGTAGAATCCACACTTTCAGAAAACAGAGCCCCCGGCAAGCTGGAAACTTCCAGTGAACATAATAAAAGGCTTGATTTTTGGTTTGTGCATCTGCTGACGGGACTGATGCTGCTTTCTTATGGAAATGCCGCCGCTTGTAAGGAAACCTTTCTGCCAGCGCTTCTCTCACTCGTTTGAAATGGAATATGATTTCATGTCGTGGGGAAGAAGTGTGTGACTGTGACTAAGGTGGCTGATAACAAGTTTAAGTGATGATTAGGGAGCTTGGAAGTTAACACTAATTAGCACTTGTGCAACTCTGCTGAATACGACTCTGCAATGCTTCTCTTTCCCACCTGCTTTGCTCTAACACCCCAATTTTATCCAATCAAGGGTATGTTTTCATTTCTGATGACTATGCACTTGCAATATATATATATATATATATATATATATATATATGTGTGTGTGTGTATATATCACTGAACAACTCGGATTGCTCAGTTTAATGCTACATCTGGTTCTGTATCCCAAGGACAATGGTACATGCAGCATTTTGAAAGAAAAAATCTGGAAACACTAACAGCCATCTTTGTATTGTATGGAGATCATGCTGGCAATAGCTAGTGATGAGCGAATCTGTCCCGTTTCAATTCGTGAAACAGCATTTTTTGTCACAAATGCATCTTTTTTGACACTAATGCAACTTTGTTTGACATGGACGTGACCGCAACATTTTCCTCACTTGCAAATTTTTGTCGCAAAGAATTTTCAAGAAAAAAAATTGGCAGTGGTAAAATGCAGAATTTTGCTACAAAGACATGTCTGGCAAAAAATTCCCTCATCACTAGCTATGACACATTACAGCAAGAACAACATACAGGTATCCCTTATGGGGATCCCTTATCCAGAAACTCATTATCCAGAAAGTTCCGAATTATGGAAAGGCTGTCTCCCACAGACTCCATTATAAGCAAATAATTCATAATTTTTAAAAATGATTTCCTTTTTCTCTGTAATAATAAAACAGTACCTGTACTTGATCCCAACTAAGATATAATTACCCCTTATTGGGGGCAGAACAGCCCTATTGGGTTTATTTAATGGTTAAATGATTCCCTTTTCTCTGTAATAATAAAACAGTACCTGTACTTGATCCCAACTAAGATATAATTACCCCTTATTGGGGGGCAGAACAGTCCTATTGGGTTTATTTCATGGTTAAATGATTCCCTTTTCTCTGTAATAATAAAACAGTACCTGTACTTGATCCCAACTAAGATATAATTACCCCTTATTGGGGGCAGAACAGCCCTATTGGGTTTATTTAATGGTTAAATGATTCCCTTTTCTCTGTAATAATAAAACAGTACCTGTACTTGATCCCAACTAAGATATAATTACCCCTTATTGGGGGCAGAACAGCCCTATTGGGTTTATTTAATGGTTAAATGATTCCCTTTTCTCTGTAATAATAAAACAGTACCTGTACTTGATCCCAACTAAGATATAATTACCCCTTATTGGGGGGCAGAACAGTCCTATTGGGTTTATTTCATGGTTAAATGATTCCCTTTTCTCTGTAATAATAAAACAGTACCTGTACTTGATCCCAACTAAGATATAATTACCCCTTATTGGGGGCAGAACAGTCCTATTGGGTTTATTTAATGGTTAAATGATTCCCTTTTCTCTGTAATAATAAAACAGTACCTGTACTTGATCCCAACTAAGATATAATTACCCCTTATTGGGGGCAGAACAGCCCTATTGGGTTTATTTCATGGTTAAATGATTCCCTTTTCTCTGTAATAATAAAACAGTACCTGTACTTGATCCCAACTAAGATATAATTACCCCTTATTGGGGGCAGAACAGCCCTATTGGGTTTATTTAATGGTTAAATGATTCCCTTTTCTCTGTAATAATAAAACAGTACCTGTACTTGATCCCAACTAAGATATAATTACCCCTTATTGGGGGCAGAACAGCCCTATTGGGTTTATTTAATGGTTAAATGATTCCCTTTTCTCTGTAATAATAAAACAGTACCTGTACTTGATCCCTAACTAAGATATAATTACCCCTTATTGGAGGTAAACAATCCTATTGGGTTTATTCAATATGTACATGATTTTAGCAGACTCAAGTTATTGAGATCCAAATTACAGAAGGATCCCTTATCCGGAATACCCCGGGTCCCGAGCATTCTGGATAACAGGTCCCTTATCTGTATCACAATAAAAAATTCCTTTTAGCACGTAGAAGGCGGGGTGCAAGAGTGGGTGAAATCTGCCATGTTTATGTCTTTTATCCTAAATGAATTGCCGCAGTGCTTCATTTCCGAGCGCAGAGACCTGTGGCCTCACCCCATGAATAAAGGGATGCCTGCATTTGGCAGCACTGTACTTACGAGAGCCAGGAGGGGGACCCAGGTAGGCAAGTGCAATTCAGTCACTAAATAATTAATTCCAGTGATATCCCAGCACTTCAGGGCAAACCTGGTCTTCTTCTCTGCGGCGGCATGAAATTGAGTGCAGGTGCATTGGCCGTGACGTAAGTGTGTGTCTGTGCCAAAATCATTGTGTTTCTGCCGCTGGTAAGTCAGACTTGAGGAATGTGCTTTAAGTTATCCTTGGTCTACTGGTGTTGTTCCTGCTGTTCTGATTCCTGATCTCGACCCTAGCCTGATTATTTACCCTGATACTCAGCTGCCTGCCCTGACCTGGATCTGCATGACTATGCCTCCATCTAAACCCTCTGGAAGATTGTTTTTGGCTTCCCAGCTACTCTCCACTGCTGTGTTTCCGGTATCCATTCCCAGGCAAGCCTCCAGATAGTGTGAGGTGCTTGTATCTAGCCTTCTTCTTGTCCATTCTTGGCCTGACACCAATATTAAATTCACAAATCAAAAAGTGTTCCAATTGGCCATATTGTTCCTATTAACAACTCTTATTACATCTCCCAAATACATCATGGAATTATAGTTAAATATATTTAAAATTGGAACTGCCCTCTGCCCTCAATAGGATGTCTCCATCTGATTCAAATTAGAAAGGTATTAAAAATATATACATCTTTTTGTGTCTCTGCGTTTTGTACCACTGGGGGTCACCCTGATTTATAGCGGAAATTCTCTTATAGCACTTGACAATTTCTGTACAGTAAATGACAGCTGGATCTAAAAGAAAGGCTCAGAAGGTACAGTACCCCACTGGATAATTAATTTTAACAGTAATGGGAAAAGCTATGTAGCTTGTGCAATAGTGCCGAAGGTCAAAGCCATTAAATATACATTTAATAATGAAATTCACACTCTAGAAGTTCAGAAACCGATCTGCAAAATAATAGATAAATGAGCATGATCTCTAGTACAGTAGACCCAACCTTCAAAAAAGGACGAGTAAACCATATTCTGCATCATTAGGACTGAACAATGTGTATTATTTAATTGGAATAATTTGAAGAGTACTGTACTTGGCCGGCGGACTCTGAGTGCTGGAAGTAACAAAATATGACATCAATTCAGTAATTATTTAGCCATTCCCTGTATGTACAATAAATATGTTATTATTCCCCCTGCTGCCCATTGGCTAAGAAGCATCAGTCATGCCTAAAGAGCAATTATTTATTCAGCAATAGATTTTGGGCTTCTATAATTAACAATAGAGCCAAGATACCCACTCGCAAGTCTCTGTTTTGACCTAGAGCATCTCATCAAGGCAAAGAGAGTTTCTGGGTTCTATGGAGAGTCATGGTTCCAAGTACAATATCTCAACGAGTGCAAAATGTTTCACCAGGTATGGATTTTTGGACAGATTCTGCATTTGACCATCAGTGAAAAGCCCATTGAACTTTAACGCATTCTGCAAATTTTCACACAGTTTTGCCTATTTGTCAGAAAAGAGAAACAAGACAGATTTACTCATCACTAATCTCAGCGGTTTGAAAGGAGCACATTTCCTACAGATCATCACACAAACTATGGGCCTTTCTTGTATCAGTAATAGTGTTTAGCCCCCAAATTGTTGTTTTTGGCTTGAAATATAGGATGTGTGTTAGATTTGTTATTTATCTGCACAAGTAGAGCACAACACACCAGCATTTTGATATCAATTAAAATTATTCCCCACACTCAGCAATATGGTTTTTATAATGCAATCCAAAATGTATCCTTCATATGATATAAGTACTGACTCACCCAATGTTTAGCAGCTGGCTTATTCAGGAACTTAAAAGGGGTAATTTACAATGACTCCAGGCAAAGGTGCAGGAGCACTAAGGGGTGCTAGTGCATAGCCCTTAGTAATGCAGCATGCACATCTGCTAGGGCAGTGATCCCCAACCAGTGGCTCAGGGGCAACATGATGCTCCCCAACCCCTTTGGATGTTGCTCTCAGTGCCCCCAAACCAGGTAGTTATTTTTGAATTTCTTACTTGGGGGCAAGCTTTGGTTGAATAAAAACCAAGTATAATGCCAAACAGAGCCTTCTGTAGGCTGCCAGTCCCCATAGGGGCTATTAAATAGCCAATTAAAGTTCTAATTTCTACCCCCAGGAACCTTTTTCATGCTTGTGTTGCTCCCCAACACCCTATCAAGAGCTTGCAGGTTAATCTTTTCTACCAATTAGTGATGAGCACTAGCAGGTTTGCTAACTTTCCGGAAAAGCGAAATGGGACAGATTTGCTCATCACTAATAGCAATACCTTTATTTTTCACTGACTGTCTGAAAAGGAACCTTCCAGTGCTCCTCCCATAGCTTTATTAGGCAAAGACTGCTGTCCCTGAACACTGCCAGAATTGCTGCCATCCCCTTGCTCCCTCGAGGGTTTATTTTCTATCCTGGACCAAGTTTGTTAACAAATTGAACAATCCCAGCAAAATGAACCACTTTAAATGCATATTGACGCTAACATAACAGTGTGTTAGATTAGTGATATGCCGAGTCTGTTTGCCTATGGCATTGCAAGGGAGAAATTAATGACCTTTCAATTTATGCAACTGGTTAGAGTGCACAAATAACCAATGAACTGGTCCAATAGGAATAAAGTAAGGGCAAAGCCTGGATGCGATTATGTAAGTATAGAGGAAGTTCTCAGTGTGCCAGGTTCAAAATAGGCCACTCCCATCCCTTCAGAAAAGTGGTCAGAGAGACAGAAGAAGGACTAATTTTAAAGGTATAACTATAATGAAAAATGTTTTCAATATAGTTAGTTGGGCAAAAATGTAATCTATAAAGGCTGGGGTGAGCAGATGTCTAACATAATAGCCGGAACACTTCTTCTTTCTTTACAGCTCTCTAAGCTGTTAGCAGTCAGTAGCCAATCAGTGACTTTAGGGGGGTCATATGGGACATAACTGTTTAGTTAGTTTGCATTTGAATCAGACTTAAGTGCTTACAAACTAACTGAACAGTTATGTCCCAAGTGCCCCCCCCCCTAAAGTCACTGACTAACTAAGAGGTTAGGCAGCTGAAAGCAGGAAGTAGTGTTCTGGCTATTATGTTAGACATCTGCCTACTCCAGCCTTTATAGGTTACATATTTGCCTAACTAACTATATTACAAATATTTCACTCTGTTTTACACAGTTTTATATTTACACTGAACTGTTCCTTTAAATCTGTCTGTGTATGGCCAGCTAATAATTGCACTTTTGCCCCCTTAGTACTCTTGCACTTCCCTACAAGGTCTTTATAAAGTACCCCTTCTAATTTTTGCTACTGAATATTTTCCGTAAAGGGTAAAGTTAGACAAAATTGTCGCCGCATTTAAAATTCAATGCTTTATTAATAGACTCCTCTATGTTTTTCTATTGTTATATTCCTTGCTCAGGTAATAATTGTTATGGAAAAGTCAGAATGATCACAGCTAAAGGCTGGAAAGCAGCAAGAACTCTCCGTTCCCTGAATGACAAACGCTGATGTGTGAGCAGCAGTGCAGCGACACAGCCGACATAATAAACTAGTGCAATTACAGCGAGGTCTATATACGCCTCGTCCAGATTGCTTTCCTTAGCCGGACGCACGGAGCCGCTCAGAAAACATTTCCCAGCTGTGCCGGTTCAAGGTTAGAAAGAGAATTTCAATTTGGACGATACAATATTTGTTTAATGATTGCAGCAGCCAGAACTCCCAGCATTTGTCCTGCGCTTTTATCAGGCTTTGATAAATACAAGTTAGTAAGTGCTCTAGCTCTTTATCTATTCCGAGCATTAATAACGTTTCTCAGTAACTATCCCAGGCCCCTTCTGTTAGAGAACATCTAGATAAAACTCCAGCCAAATGTTAGTGAAATAAGTTTGCCCAGGAGCAGCCAGTAACCCAGAGCAACCAATGAGCTGGTTGCTTTTAAACAGGTGACCAGGAAATCATAGGCGGATTTTCAATAAGGCTAGGGGAGGCTTAAGGTCCCCATACACGGGCTGATTATAGCTGCCGATATGGGTCCCTTGGACCGATTCGGCTGCTTATCGGGCCATGTAGGGGCAGAACCGAGGGGCCTGATATCCTGAAATTGCCCAGATATCGATCGGCCAGGTTAGAAAATTCAGTCGGATTGGGGACCGCATCGGCTCGTTGATGCGGTCCCCGAACCGACTGCCCCATTGCCGCGTGTAGAATTTTTTGCCCCAGGGCCAAATGATTGAATTTGCCTACATGACTCCCCAATATCACCCTCCCGTAGTATCGGGTGCCCGTGTATGGCCAGCTTAAGCCTCCCCAAACTTGCTTGGCACCATAAAAAAAAACACCTTGCTCTGTTTCTGCACTGTCCTGAAAAATCTTCTCCTGTTCCTGCAAGCTCCGGTTCTGCTGTAATCAGCTGTGCTCTGATTGGAGCTTTCTTCTTGTGGATTCTCCAGTCAGAGCACAGCTTTTTTAACAGACAGAGAAATGGACCAATCAAGGCACAGATGCAGACAGGGCTTTTGGAGATATTACAAACTGAAGGCAGAAATGAAGCCTGAAAAGAAGAATCTGCAGCTGTAACTTTACAGTAAGATTGGCAGCAGTTTCAATTTGCCCATTAAAGTCAATGGGTGAAATCTGATTGGCAGTTGTTGTCCCCTCCCACTTTAGGTCAACAAATGTTGCTGTTTCATTCGGGGTGACCCCATTATTATGTTATTCAAGTTTGAGGAGTGAAGCTTCAAAACTATAAGTGTGGCAGCAGTTTGAAAATCTTCCCTGTCAAATTCAATATCGCTTAGAAAAGCACAAGCAACCAGCTCCGCTATAGGGCGAAGAAGTCTGGAGAGTTGTACCCCTAAAACTGTAGGAGGAGTAGCGAGGCTTCAGCTTGATCAGCTTGCTTTGCTGTAAATGGGCTGTAATCTACAGAAAGCTGCTCCCCCCATATTGATGTAAGCCCCCCCAAACTTGATAAGAGGCAGCCTGTGTTAGTGAGTACTGTTTGTGCTACTGGGGTTGTTCCTCTGGGGAAAAACAATTGACATCTGAAATGAGTGGGAAAGTCCCTTCAAGAAAATCAGAAACATATAGACCTGGGCAGCCATTTTATTTTTTGTATTAGCTCAGTGCTGCTATTTTTTTTATCTAGTGGGTAGATTATTGTTATAATATCATATTTTTTTATGGAAATAAAATCATGACATCATTCAAAAAAGTACTTTCAATTTTTCTGGTAACAGTTGCTTTCAACTGCCACAGACGGCACAATTCCACTAACCGTGATAGGAACAACCAGCCATAATTACGGTGGGCAATTCGATAGCTTGGTACAATAAATCATTAGCTGCCCTTTAAAAAGAAGATTCTGGGGGAAACATGAATGTAAGGGGACCCCAGCACTAACCCGCCTCACAATGAAGGCAAGCTTCGTACCGGGACCTTGGGAGGTTAAGCGATTGTCCATTTTCTCACGAAAGGCTCACGGCCTAGGGGGGAATCGAACCTGGGTCCCTGCGGAAGACCCACGCCTACTGGCCCAACTCCCTACCACTAAGCTAACCTGACTCCTCCCACTTGTAGGAGGTTTTTTGGTCTCTAGTATTTAAAACCAGAGGTTGGTGTATTGTAACTGTGTGAATGAAACACGCAGGGTTAAAGCCCGGCCCTTGCACCAAGGCCTGTATAACTAGGGGGGCTGTCCCATAAGGAGAGAGTTTGAATCCGGAGAATGTGCTGCGCTGAGTATAATGTCATAATAGGCAAAACATCTCTTTGAGAAACGTTTGATCTGAAAGCAGTCGCTTGTGTGCCTATCCAAGCTGGGCCCAATAAAGCCCTATGGGGGTTATATGTATGTATATATATTTATTTATAAAGCGCTACTTATATACGCAGCGCTGTACAGTAGGATACATTAATACAAACGGGGTTATTAAGATAATAATAGATAAATACAAAGTATAACAATAAATACAAATAAATAAAAGATACAATTGTAATAAGATAAGAGTCAAAGACACAAGAGGATGGAGGTCCCTGCCCCGTAGAGCTTACAATCTATATGAGAGACTTTCCATAGCAGGCTGGCCGGCCACTACTGTATCACGTAGGTTTTCTGCTTTATAAATGTGAATATTGACAGACATATTGGGGGAGGGTTTAGAAGCAGGAGGGGCAAACAGGAACAGAGCTGCCCCCGGCAGCCAAAAAGTATTGCTCTGCGAGGCTACAGTTTTATTTTTCCATGCAGGCCCCTTAACTATTCATATTTCCATCTCTTGTTTAAACCACTACCTGGTTGCTAGGGTAAATAAGACCCTAGCGACCAGATAGCCGTTGAAATACCAAATGGAGAGCTGCTGAACTATTAATAATAAAAGAGGACCAATTGCAAATTGTCTGAGAATATCAATGTCTACATTATATTAAAAGTGAATTAAAGGTGAATTACACCTTTAAGCTAAATGATCACAAACACAAATGGATGGAGAAACCCTCACAGAAGTGCCTGTATGGATTCTTTTACATCCTAAGCATTTTAGGGCAAATAAAAGAACTCCCACCCACTCTTTTGCGCACTATCCCTGGGAGTCAGTAAGAACCGCAAGAGATAGTTGGGAGGTTCATTTTTTACACATTTTTATTTTTTTTTATGGTTTTTCAGTTATTTAGCTTTTTGTTCAGCAGCTCTCCATTTGGTATTTTAGCATCTATCTGGTAGCTAGGGTCTTAGTTACCCTAGCAACCAGGCCAGTGGTCTCCAACCTTTTTTTGCACCATGGACCGGGTTTAAGCAAGACAATTTTTCCGAGGACCAGAGGTGGTGAGAATAGACCTGAGCTTGTTTCCCTGAGATGCACCCAGTCCCCTTGCTCTTCTTACTCCCACCTAAGTGGTGACATCCCCTGACGCTAAACATGGAGCTTTAAGTACTTTGGTCCTTTTTGCGATCAGTATAAAGCTTCCTGGGCTTCGCATAGCAGTTGCCATGGAGTTGGGATCACAGGTAATTGGGACCAGAGGTGACCCAGTTTACAAGAGGCCCGGCCCGGTGGTTGGGGACCCCTGTTTTAAATGAGATGGGAATATGAATAGGAGAGGTCCTGCATAATAAGATAAGTAATAAAAAGTAACAATAATAATAAAATTGTAGTGGTTTTTGGCTTCCAGGGTCAGTGACCCCCATTTGAAAGCTGGAAGAAGGCAGAAGAGAAAGGCAAATAATTACGCTGTTAATTACACTCAGCTAGGGTTGCCACCTCTGCTGGCATTCTTAGCTGGGCAGGGGGCGGGGGTGATGTCACAGGGGGTGGAGTGGAGGCGGGGCCATGGCATCGTGGGGTGGGGCTGTTACTGAGTACAGCCCATTTTTCCTAATTTGGGAAACCGGGCAGGAGGTGTGCCCTGACCTTAGGCCCAGACCCGACCCTTGCCGGCGCTCCGGAAGACAGTTCCTCCCCTGATGCGTTAAACTTATGCGCGCACGGGATTGGGTCAGGTGGGGGACCCTGCGGGGGGTAAAGGAGGTTCAGAAGGGGCCCTGATGGGGGGGTTAGGGGGTGCGGCGGACACGGGCGTAGGGGGCACCTGTAGGACCCCTGGGGCGGCACCCTGGTGGGCCCTGCACCCCCCCAGTCCGACCCTGATCACGTGCAACTGCCAATAGCTTTAAACACTCTCCTGCAAATTAAAAAAGGAAAGCAAATTGCTGACTGGTTAATATGGTTGAACTGCACATGGCACAGCAGAAGTGATGCCATGTTCTCATATACTCAGAAACCTAATTTACTGCCGTCATTGGCATCCCACATCCAGTAGATTGCGTTTAAGTTGCGGGGCATGCTATTTAGCAGACACTTCCAACAATCTTAGAATTCTTGGGGGGAAAACATTATAAAAAAATCATAGTTTGCATCTGAATTTTGCATTTTTGTCAGAATGCTGCTTTAGTACATGAGCCGTAGATTGCTTTCATATGAATGAAATGGGAATTTGTGCTTACTCGACTGGCTGCTTCCATGGCTCCCCGATAGCCAGCTTCATAGCAGAAGAAGGAATGTTCTAATGCTGTAGTTCCTAATGGCTGTAGCGCGTCTTGCTCCTTATGTACTGTGCCCGTTATACATTTGCAAATGCAAGGAACACTGTGCTGAGTTTCTTAGTTCAAAATTGCTCAATGCATCACTATTATTCTCACGCTGAGTTAATGTATTTGTTTAGAAGTCTAATCGTTCAGAAATAGATACCTAAATCCTCCCACGTTCATCCATATTTCAGATTTAACAACAGGACTTGGATATGGGGCTGCTGGCTCTACATAAGAAGCATACTACCCATTGCATACTAATAGTGCTAAGTATACTTCCAATCACAGTGCTTATTTAGCACCCCCAGGAATGCTTTTAGTATGAAGTAGGGTATTTTGAGACAATTTGCATTTGGTCGTCATTTTTTATTATTTTTAGTTTTTTAGTTATTTCACTTTTTGTTCAGCAGCTCTCCAGTTTGGAGTTTCAGCAGATATCTGGTTGCTAGGGTCCAAATTACTTTAGCAACCGGGGAGAAGTTTAAATGAGAGGCTGATATAGGCTAATTAGGAGAGGACCTGAATAGGAAAAACAAGTTTCAAAAAGTAACAATAAATCAATAGCCTCACAGAGCAATAGTTTTTGGCTGCCGGGGGTCAGTGACCCCAATTTGAAAGCTGCAAAGAGTTAGAAGAAGAAGGCAAATAATTCAAAAACTATAAAAATATGTATAAAAAACAATTTTTTATACAATTGAAAAGTTGCTTAGAATAGGCAATTCTGTAACATAGTAAAAGTTAACTTTTAGGAGGTGAACCCCCCCTATAAATGAATTATTCACTAATTCAGAATTATTCTAGCAGAATGCATTAGCAACACGCTGCTCCCCTGGCTTCAGAAAAGGTCTGTTCAGTCTCACCCAGATTTTTAAAACACCTATTTTTTATTCAAGGCTTTATTTGGAGAGCAGTTGCTGGAAGTCAAATTATTCAGCATTCTCAGTAATTAAAATATAAATAAAGTTGGAATTGAAACAATTGTAAAGGTTGTCTGTCTGGGTTTATTGGTTGTCTTTTTAAAATTGTAAAGTTCAAATTGTAGTGACATTTATGCATGATTTTCCCTATTCTGATATACAGAGTTATTATACAGGTATGGAATCTGCTATCCAGAAACCCACTATCCAGAAAGCTCCAAACTACAGGAAGGCCCAGGGACTCCATATGAATCAAATAATTCAAACTTTCAAAACGTTTCTTTTTTTCTCTATAATAATAAAACAGTACCTGTACTTGATCCCAACTAAGATATAATTACCCCTTATTGGGGGCAGAACAGCCCTATTGGGTTTATTTAATGGTTAAATGATTCCCTTTTCTCTGTAATAATAAAACAGTACCTGTACTTGATCCCAACTAAGATATAATTACCCCTTATTGGGGGCAGAACAGCCCTATTGGGTTTATTTAATGGTTAAATGATTCCCTTTTCTCTGTAATAATAAAACAGTACCTGTACTTGATCCCAACTAAGATATAATTACCCCTTATTGGGGGCAGAACAGCCCTATTGGGTTTATTTAATGGTTAAATGATTCCCTTTTCTCTGTAATAATAAAACAGTACCTGTACTTGATCCCAACTAAGATATAATTACCCCTTATTGGGGGCAGAACAGCCCTATTGGGTTTATTTAATGGTTAAATGATTCCCTTTTCTCTGTAATAATAAAACAGTACCTGTACTTGATCCCAACTAAAATATAATTAATCCTTATTGGTAGAAAAACAATCCTATTGGGTTTATTTGACATTTATATGATTTTTTATAGACTTAAGGTACGGAGACCCCCTTATCCAGAAAACCCCAGGTCCCAAGCATTCTAAATAACAGGTCCCATACCTGTATAGTAATATAGGTATAGAATCTATTATCTGGAATGCTTGGGACCTGGGGGTCTTTTTAGACCTTTGTATCAGTACTATTACCCTAATCTTCAATCATCCTGTGCAGAGAGAGCCCTCTCACTAAGGCACCAGGCCCATGCAGGACGTAGGCTCACTAGCCTTATCTTCTGGTTGCCCCATTGCATCTGATCAAGTTCAAAAGCCAATAATTTTGTTGGTTTAATTAACTGTCTGCAGGGGAGTGGGCTCAGACAGAAGAGGGAGAAAGGGGGCAGTCTGGGCAGGGGAGGAGGGGAGAAGGAATGGCCAAGGCAGGGAAGTGGCCTTGGGTGGGCAGGGCCAGGGCCCATGAGAGATAGGACCCCCTGGGTTTTTTCCTGATGTTCCACTGCTAGTGTTCCACTGTTGGGTTTTAGATCCTCAGACAAGGGTCCAGGGTCGGACTGGGCCGCCGGGACACCGGGAAAAATCCCGGTGGGCCCCGGCCCTAGTGGGCCCCAGCGGCCCAGTCCGACCTTTGCCGGCGCTCCCCGCTACTGACTGTTCCTCCCCGACGCGTTCAATTTATACGCGCTCGGGGAGGACGTCAGGCGGGGGCCCTTCGGGGGGGGTTAGGGGGGCCCTTGGGGGGGTTAGGGGACGCGGCTGGGGCACCTGCAGGGCCCCTGGGGCGGCAGCCCCGGTGGGCCCTGCACCCCCCAGTCCGACCCTGCAAGGGTCCCAGGAGTATGGAGTTCATGGTTGCCTGCTACCACTTGCCCACCTAATGCTGCTGCAGAAAGTGGCTGACATGGCAGGCAGCCATACAGTAGATTTTAGCAGGCATCCTGTGAGTGGACACATGTTAATGCTATTGTTAACTGCAATTTTGTATATATAACTGGTTGTTATATGGGTATAACCTTATGTTTATTTGTTAATAGGCTGTAGCTTTTACATCTTACCTGGATGCCTTATTGTCTAAGGGCCAGTTCATGGGAGTTAAGGGGTTGGAAACCAGCTGCATAGTTGGGGTATAAGCCTTAGCTGGCAATAGTCTGGGAATATATCCCCCCCTCACATTAGTAAGCTAAACTGCTCATTTGCACCAACGAAGAAGTCCACTTTGATTAAGAGTTTGTATGGACAGAGCTGCTTCAGCTGAATTAGTGTTCTGCCTCCCCATAGACTCTGACTCTGGATGTAATAAACGTTCATGCTTAAATTCATACAGCTGTCAGTGTCATTGCACTAGTACGTGTCTAATAGGCACGCCTGGACCTACAACTGCCTGCAAGTGACAGCCCGACATCAATTAACATCTGTTATATTATTTCATATGACTCGGTCCCCTTTCTTTTATTTGCTGCTGGGAAAATTACAATATTACTCAAACCTTGCCGTGCTCTTATTGATAGAGGAGTATGAGCCGTGCACGTGTGTGTGTGTATAAGTATAAAAATCTACGTGTTTCTCCTAATTTCTAACTTGACAATGTTGCTGTCACTTGCCTGAGCTTAAGGACTGGCTCTCAATATACTGTATATATGACATATAAAAGTCACAATATACTGTAAGGCTGATCAGTAGTGATGGGCGAAATAATTCGGCAGGCATGGATTCGCAAATTTCCACGTTTTGCCATTGGTGGATTTTGGCCTGTCTTTAAAAAGTTTCGAAATTTTTTCGGCAAAGCAAAATTGGACAGAATCGCTCATCGCTACTGATTAGTAATTAATTTGGATTCACATTAGATGGCAGCTCAGAAACCAGTACAAGTAGCATCAGAATTTAATTATAAGCCCTGTACTGTCTGCTTCTATGATATATTCTGCTTAATAAGATTCACTCCTTAACAGCAGCCCAGACCACACTGAGCATGTGCAGTGCCACTGATGCTCCTAATAAGATGGTGAGCTCCTGTGACATCATTACTGATATAGAGGATAGGCTGGTGCAGTATGTTCAGTATATATAATAAAGTATATCTACCTTATTTGTTTTTAGGGTTTAGTTTTCCTTTAAAGTCACTAAATTGGCAGACATGGTAAGAGGCTGTGTCTTGTCTAAATACTCCACTAAAGCATCCCTCACCTTGCTTTGGAGAGTGCTGGGTAAAAAACAATTGATAGTTGAAAAACTCAATGATTTTTCAATAAAGCATCTGTAAAAAATAAGCAGTACTGTTTTAGTCAGTCAACTCTTATGCAGTATCATAAAAATCTTTTTCTTTTTATTAAAATGCTTTAAAAATACCTCTTTAATCTTACAAATGGTGGAAGTAACTCAACGCCAGTAATAACTGTACGACTACCTGTACACTGCCTTTCCTTGGTGCTCTTAGTAGCTGTAGGAGAAGTGAGAGTGGGCCAATGTCTCTCTCTACAAAATGACCATGGGAAGTAAGGACTGGTGGAACAACAGGGCAATGAGAGAACTGGGAGTAGGGAATGCTTAGTGAGGGTGGCATTGTAGGGGTTGCATTTCACCCAAAGGATTGGTGCTGGAGGTGGAGCTTGCTGGGGTAAAGTAATGGGGGTCATTTCTTATGATCCCATGCTGGGTTTTGCTGCACTTTGCATTTATCCAAAACTAGATCCAAAGTACAGCCCTAGTGGGCAAAAAGCAGCCCTATATTTGGCACTCTCTATAGGGCAGTTACCCTGCCCACTGGCAACTTGTACATCTGAGTGACCTGCAAGTTATGGGGCTAGAGGAGGGATGCAAGTATTCCACCCCCACCTGCCCCTTATGAATAAAACTTTGCCAGATGCAGAGAATGTTGCATTGATGTGGAAGACATAGGTCTCTCTGCTTCATTTTGGGCACCCTGCTTGGTACTTTGTAAATGAGCCCTTTAGTGTGTGAAAAGAAGGCTGCCATGTACAATATGGAGGTGAAGAGGAAGACAGAATTACTGTGGGATATCGGGAGTCTTTCTTGGGGCCTAGCCTTTGACAGGAATGTACAATGAGGGCGTTAGGCCTGGGCTGGGGTGGCAAAAGTAAGTATGGTTGGTAGGATCATTCTCAGGTTTAGATGGCAGGCCAAGTTGCCATAACTGCAGTTTATTGATGGCGGCTATTGAATCTTTCTTTTGAACTGAAGCTATAATATTTGAATATATTTGCTCTTTAGCGTCATGTTAATGTATAAGTTAGAAGTGGTGGTTTAAAATAAATACACAATGTCCTTTTCCACACAAATAAAGCTGTGTCTGATTCTATTATTGGGTAATTATAAAAGTAACTTTTGCCAATAATGGCAGTGCCCATGCCACTGTACATAGCACAATATCAATAAGATTTGCCACACACTGTTATATGCAAACAATAAAGTCAATTAGGAAATGAAAGAACTGAATTCCCACCATTCCATCTCCAGTTATAATAAATTAAAACATATGGCCAAAAAATTCTATTCTTCACAGCATCATGAATGTGACAACACCCATATACGTCTAGTTAAAGTTATTTATTAATCAAATATTATCTGGCTAAAACTGAGAATTAATTACAACTCTGCTGCATTTTGTTTGCCGGATCGGCCATCTGTCAAGGTGCTCATTATTGTGCCAACTAATATCCAAGCAATGGAAACCGTCACGGTGCCAGCATTAATGTGTTTGCATTCTCAGCTGCCATCCAAACTGTTTGGGCTGATCTGTCTCCTGGTCTGATACACAGTACCATGCTGCCCCGCAGTCTTGCTTGCTGCCCCCCACATTTGCACCTCCCTGGGGCGCTTGCATTCCCCACACTAGGGACTGGGTGGGCTTGAGATTCCAACAGCTGTCAAAATCTCCCATCTAGTCCCAGTGTAGATGTGTATAGCAGGCAGCATACCTAGACCTTTGCCACCCTAGGCCTGGGCCTTTGTGGCCTGTCCATAAATCCAGCCTGGCATGGGAAGATGTGTAAGATAACACACTGGCTTTTTTGGACCACTTGGTAAGAGTCAGAGAGGGTGGGAAGCTGGAAGAAGGGGTCTACAGGAATCCACCACACATGGACCAGTACCTGCTGTTTGACTCCCACCATTCACTAGATCACAAACTTGGGGTTTTCAGCACCCTACACAGAGCGGACAAGATCCCCACCAGAACAAAGGCTAAGGCAAAAGAGTTGGAACTTGTGGATATCCAGATTCTTAAAGAAAAGAGTAACAATAACACCATGACCTGGATGAATGAAAACCTTCACAGACATATAACTCTTTGTGTGTGTGAAAGGGGAAAGTTATCAACTGATATACTAAATCAGGGATCCCCAAACTTTTTTACTCATGAGCCACAGTCAAATGTATAAAGACTTGGGGAGCAACACAAGCACCATAAAAGTTCATGGAGGTGCCAAATAAGGGCTGTGATTGGCTATTAGGCAGCCTCTATGCACCCTATCAGCTTACAGGGGCTTTATTTGGTAGGAAATCTTGTTTTTATTCAACCAAAACTTGCCCCCAAGTCAGGAATTCAAAAATAACTCCCTGGTTTGGGGGCACTGAGAGCAACATCCAAGGGGTTGGTGAGCAACATGTTGCCCCCAAACCACTGGTTGGGGATCACAGTGCTAAATAATTAGTACTGCTGGACCCTTTGGTTGCTGGAGTACCTATTGAATTAGTAGAAACTAGAGACTACAGTGTGACAGAGTGTTTGGTATAATGTTGCCAAGGACGGTGTTATAGGGAGCAGGGAAATAATCATATGTAGGGACCCATAGGGTTAAGTGCCCTATTGCTTCATATCCCTACCTTTCATATCTTTACTGTTATTGGGCAGAGCCCTCTACACTCAGGTTCCAGTTGAAACACTATCCCTAATAGGTTTAGTCAGGTCGACCACTCCCCTTGCAGACTATATAGTGTCTTGCAAGGAGGAGTGTCTTCCTCTTTTGGCTGCATGCTGTGTCCTAAGCAGAGCTCCATCTGAGCCTGGGACCCAGACATAGGCCCAGAAGCCAATTTGTACCCTAGGGGACTTCATACCCTAGTGAAAGTCGGGGCCCCGTGAATGAGGAGTAAGTCAGCACAGTCAGATTCTGTTACTAGCACTTTCTAGGAAAGTGATTACAGCCAGCTTTAGCTAGAAAGGGCAGCCATAAGCCCCACCAAAGGAGTGATTAAGGTCAGGAGTAGTCTCCTATCCGGCAATGTTGCCTCAGTGCAGGGCCACAGAGTAGAAGTAGGACAGGCAAGTATAACCCCTGATCCACTCACCTGTAGCACTGGTTGTATTGATGTGTTTCCTGGCCCAGACTCTACCAAGAGGTGGGAGAAACTGGTACACACCTTCCCTTCTGCTAAAAGGGCATTCTCTCATTGTATCTTATCCATCTGCTGTGTCTGTTAGTATAATACCCTGATAACATCTGTGTCTTGGACAATAAACAAGTTACTATTTCATCAGCAAGAACCTTTCTGGCATCCATTAATATCTATTGCACCACACAACCTCAGCTAGTTGTAGTTCAACTACACCCTCACTCCATAGTAAATCTCCCACTTAGCGGAGGGCAGGTATAAAAATCCCTTTGGGACGAGGAGCGCATTGGTGTGTTAACATGGTCCTCATCCCAACGGCCTGTATCTCGGCAATGTGACCTGATCATTTAGCCCAAGATCCAAACAATCGAATCAATGTGAACTAACCAACCTCAAGGTGGGCATAACGGGGAAAGATTTGCTCGTTTGGTGACCTCTCCAAAGGAGTGGATATCCCTGTGTATGGCCACCTTAAGGCTGTTTATTCAATTTTGGATGCTTTCTTGTGATTTGAACACAGCAGATTATTTTTCATAGTTATTTGGGTTGAGAAAAGTCAACTGTCCATCAAGTTCAACCTTTCCAGTATCACAGTATTTTCCATGTTTGATTCTCCTTTACATGGCTCTCTCTTTTGTTCATTACTGTATATCTTGCTCATGAAATTATTACCTACTGCTGCTTTGAAGCTGACTTATTTTGGCATTTGCTGTTTGCAGCTAGACACAAGCTTAATCATAAAGGAGCAATGGATGACATTTATTGGAGCTTCCTCTGCTCAATAGCCCTTTGAAATTGTTCAGAACAGAAATGGAAACCCTAAAAAAATGAAATTGTTCAGAGCACTATCCTAAGCACTTTTGTAATTTATATATTAGGGGATCAGAGGACCCTTTCCCCTATTTCTGTCTGTGACATCATCTAGCCTGGTTACAAGCTGGAGAGCAATCCTATTGGCTGGGAGACTCGCTGCACCTCTGGAAAATGATGACGACCCAGGGAGTTTCTTGCTTTGGAGCCAAAACTATGGGGTGGGTCTCCTGGGGACGGGACTGAACTGACCAACTGCTTTTTCTCTCCGGAGTGGAGTGAGGAACTGTGGCACCTTGAGAGACTGTCCCAGGAGTTGATATATATGACTGCAAATTTGTGGGTAATTTATTTTTCCTAGTGGAATTCCCCTGAGGTGTACTCTTCAGTCCCCACTAGGGGGAAACACAGCACTGTAAATACCAGATCCCTGTACCTTTCAACATAAGCAAAGAGGTTCAGGGTCTACTGGATTGCAAATAAGTAACAGCCAACTGAGTATAATCCTATTCTGCAAAATTGCGGGGAAAAATGGTTTCAATTTATTTTTGAGTATTTTTTTTACCCTGCTAATATAATAAATTTGAAGCAACAGCACCTCTGACTGTTTATTTTGGCAGACTGAAAAAGAAAGTCCTGTATTGATGCTCTGCTAAGGGAATGAAGTTAGTAAGCAGGGAAGAGTAGAAATCCAAAAAATAGGAAAAAAGCTTCAGCAGGTTTACAGCAAAACATTTATTGTGGGTAGTGGTAACACGGTATTGACCCGAAACATGTCGTATTACCACTACCCACAATAAATGTTTTGCTGTAAACCTGCTGAAGCTTTTTTCCTATTTTTTGGATTTCTACAATTGTGTTTGGTTGCAGCACAGAGCAGCATCTAGGAGCTAAAGCTTTCGTTCGCAAGTATTTTATACAAAGTTCACCAATCATTTTTTATTTTTGTAAGCAGGGAAGAGACATCTGATGTCTCTCTGGTCAATTCTAAGCAGAACAACAGCACAAGGTGTTTCTTTTCTCACTAAATTATTTTTCTCCTGACTTTTGCCAGTGGTCTGAAATCAGTTTCCTTTCTCATCCAAGAAGCAACAAAAAGTTATTAATTCATCATCTTCTGCCTAGAGTATTGAAACCTCCTCCTTATTGGCCTACCACTCACTCAGGACTGGATTTAGAATTTTGCGCCCCTAGGACTCTCTCTTGCCCGCACTTTCCCTACCATTTGCACCCATCCCCCACCTCTTCTGCACCTCTCTGGAACTCACTGCATTGGCTACCAATACATTCTCACATCATATTTAAACTCCATGCCCTTTTACCTTCTCTCTCAGAACAATTCCTGATACAATCCAAATCAATTACTTCACTCCTTAGTGATCTAAGTGGTGGCCATAGACAGCGGTGGCCTGGGTCTACTTCCTGTGTACAGGGGGCCCGTGGAGGGGGGAATCATGAGTGACCCATGATTTCATGTCCAATATGTCTCCAACAATATGTCACTCCCTGAAATATGAGCCTCTTTTTCAGCAGTTATATACCCTTATGTACAGCGCTATGGAATAGGCTGCCTCTTTAGAAATAAATGTAATAATGGTAACAGTATTAATGTCCAGCAAGTGGCGATGTTGTTTCATATTCATTATATTATCTGAGTAAAAACTACTATCTTGAAAACTATAAAAAGTTTATGCAAAAAATGCCCTGTAGAGGAGAGGGTTTACATATTCTTTTATTATTCAACTATTTTCGCCTGCTCAGTATTCTACATTAATGGCCAATATCTCAGCAACCTTAACTGAACATAACATGGATTTATTACCCTGATTGCCAATTATTCGTCTAATTAGGCTAAAATCCTTTTGCCACCAGAGCCCTGTACTCTCAGTGATTAAAGAGATATTTTTGGAGGGTTCAGGTTCCATCGCCGTTTTCTTATAGCCTACAGCTGAAAGGTTCAAATGTCTGGATCATTATTCTAGCGATAGCGCTTTACAGCATTACAATGCCCAGGGCTTCTGTTGTTCTCAGACGATGTGAGGGTGCTTTTTCTGCTTCTATATAACGGGGTGATCTCAGGCACAGAAAGTGTCAGTGCTGCTGGCAATATTCATGGCAACAATCTCCCCCCTAGTGTTCCACATGTATTGCCCTCTGATGTTGTCTTAAAAGTGCAGTGCAATCACTTCTGAAATGGCAGAGATTTCTTGCTACAGTAGTCATTGCGCAGTTTGTACATTGTGCCTGGGTGGACCAAGTAGTTCCAGATAGAAAAAAGGTTATTTATGACCACAAGTTCAGTGTGCAAAGTAAAGTCCCGTTTGGGTCCAGTTGGTCACACCTGTACTAACTCAAAACCTGACCCACTTATCAAGCACCCTGGCCCTTTTCTGTACTACCCAAGCCAAGTGAAGTCACCGGTGGGTGGAAGTGATATCTCTTCCTAGGCGGATCAACCAGGTCAGAGAAAAAAATTACTTTTAACTGGGGGGGGGGGGGAATGCAAGCCTGTAATTGGCCCAGATACCCATGCAGGGTACCAGCGGAGCAACCACAAGTTCAGGGAATCAGGGTCTTTCTGCCCAAACACAACCACTTTGTGGGTATTCCATCGGTACCGACCCAATGCAGAACTCTAGTGCAAAGTTTTAAGTATAAGTCGCTTATGTTTTATGCTCACAATGCAGTTTTTTTCCCATAATTCCAACATAATTGTGATTGTAAGGGGGTGATGTGTTTGATGCCGAAGTAGCTGATAGTAACTAGTAGCCTAGTAAAACCTAGGCAAGGTGACAGTAGCTACAGGGTTCCCCTGTTTAATAGGTGTACTCTAGTCAATATGGAACCCAAGGCAGGACAGACTGAGGGGCGCTGAGTGGGGCTGAATTAAACTATATTACATTAACATTTATTTATAAAGCGCCAACATATTCCGCAGCGCTGTACAATAAGTGGGTTACATACATTGGACATACAGAGTAACATATAAAGCAATCAGTAACCGATACAAGAGGTGAAGAGGGCCCTGCCCAAAAGAGCTTACAATCTACATTGAAATTATACAAGCATCTTTAATGAATGGAATATTTTTGCTGTAGGTGGAGTTAGGTTCAGGGGTCCCACAGCAGTCTGCATAATTCCTGCAGTGCACTTGTACCCTTGTGACCACAATTATGCTGAAATTATGGGAGAGGAGGAGGCTACATTGTGGCTAAAAAACTTGCACTCAAAATGACACATTATCCAGAAAGTTCTGAATTACAGGAAGACCTCTCCCATAGACTCCATTTTAATCAAATAAGTACGATTTTTAATAATAAAACATTACCTGTACTTGATCCCAACTAAGATATAATTACCCCTTATTGGGGGCAGAACAGCCCTATTGGGTTTATTCAATGGTTAAATGATTCCCTTTTCTCTGTAATAATAAAACAGTACCTGTACTTGATCCCAACTAAGATATAATTACCCCTTATTGGGGGCAGAACAGCCCTATTGGGTTTATTTAATGGTTAAATGATTCCCTTTTCTCTGTAATAATAAAACAGTACCTGTACTTGATCCCAACTAAGATATAATTACCCCTTATTGGGGGCAGAACAGCCCTATTGGGTTTATTTAATGGTTAAATGATTCCCTTTTCTCTGTAATAATAAAACAGTACCTGTACTTGATCCCAACTAAGATATAATTACCCCTTATTGGGGGCAGAACAGCCCTATTGGGTTTATTTAATGGTTAAATGATTCCCTTTTCTCTGTAATAATAAAACAGTACCTGTACTTGATCCCAACTAAGATATAATTACCCCTTATTGGGGGCAGAACAGCCCTATTGGGTTTATTTAATGGTTAAATGATTCCCTTTTCTCTGTAATAATAAAACAGTACCTGTACTTGATCCCAACTAAGATATAATTACCCCTTATTGGGGGCAGAACAGCCCTATTGGGTTTATTTAATGGTGAAATGATTCCCTTTTCTCTGTAATAATAAAACAGTACCTGTACTTGATCCCAACTAAGATATAATTACCCCTTATTGGGGGCAGAACAGCCCTATTGGGTTTATTTAATGGTTAAATGATTCCCTTTTCTCTGTAATAATAAAACAGTACCTGTACTTGATCCCAACTAAGATATAATTACCCCTTACTGGGGGCAGAACAATCCTATTGATTTTTTAATACTTAAGGTATGGAGATCCAAATTACGGAAAGATCCCTTATCCAGAAAGCCTCAGGTCCCGAGCATTCTGGATAGCAGGTCCCATACCTGTAATACTAAACATTTCTAGTAAAGTAAAGTAAATTGAAATCAATATACTGTATGCATGGGGTATCATACAGCTGTGCTGCTTTATCCTTAAGTTTTATTCTTCAATCATTTATATTGCATAAAAAGCACAATATGTTTACAATCAAAGCGACTGTTCTGCCACACTCAGCGCGTTGCCCACCCTAGCACAGCACCTTTTATACAAAGCCAGTCAATAAGGGCTGATGGGAGTGCATTGTCAGTTCCAGATCTTTGCACAGTTGCAGGGCTAAGCAGCTTCCACTTGATTCTCAGGACCAATAGTGCAAAGCTGCTGATTTTCCATTAATACAGAAGAAAGGGAAGTTTTACTTAAAGAGACACTTGTTTTTCATTCTTCTCCTTTTTATTACCATTTTGATGGTAAGGGATAAATTTTACTGACATGACCACCAGGGGGCCTCAGCTGATCCTCAGTGTCCAATGTCTGTAGTGTTTGGCATAGAGACCTAGGAGGAGACTGGCTGGGAAATAGACAGGTAGTAATGCTGCCAACTTGGTCAAGCTGGTAAATCTCAAGCTAGGACAGGGGTCGCAATTACAAATTTGTAATATCCTATAAATCCCTCTCCCCCTGACCCTCTCTGATGCCGTACTCCGCCTTATAAGGTCAGTCTTACCTATGCCCCACCCATTTCCCTGCCCATTTGATTGGCTGTTGTTGGCCCCTCCCACTTCGGGTCATCCAACAAATGTCGCTGTTTCATTCGGGGTGACCTCATGATTATGTTATTCAAGTTTGGGAGTGACGCTACAAAGCTGTAAGAGTGGCAGCAGTTTGAAAATCTTCCCTGTCAAAGTCAGTGGGAAAATTGGGGGGTCACAAAAAGATGGGGGGGTGGTATCGCTTAGAAAAGCACAAGCAACCTGCTCCACTATAAGGTGAAGAAGTGTGAAGAGTTTGGGTGCTGTACCCCTAAAACTGTAGGAGGAGTAGCGTTTAGAAAATGGGGGGGCGCTAAGAATAAGAAGCTGAAGAATAAGCTGAAGTGGGGGAACAGTCTGTGGGGTTTTTCAACCCAACATAATAAAATATTTTAGAAGGACAGGCTTCAGCTTGATCAGCTTGCTTTGCTGGCCCAATGTAAATGGGCCGTACTCTACAGAAAGCTGCTCCCCCCATATTGATGTAAGCCCCCCCAAACTTGATAAGAGGCAGCCTGTGTTAGTGAGTACTGTTTGTGCTACTGGGGTTGTTCCTCTGGGGAAAAACAATTGAAACGAGTGGGAAAGTCCCTTCAATAAAATCAGGAACATATAGACCTGGGCAGCCATTTTATTTTTTGTATTAGGTCAGTGCTACTATTTTTTTTTTTATGCAGTGAGTAGATTATTGTTATAATATCATATTTTTTTATGGTATTAAAATCATGACATCATTTAAAAAAGTACTTTCAAGGAAGAAACAGATTTTTCTGGTAACAGTTGCTTTCAACTGCCACAGACAGCACAATTCCACTAACCGTGACAGGAACAACCAGCCATAATTACGGTGGGCAATTTGATAGCTTGGTACAATAAATCATTAGCTTCCCTTTAAAACTGCAAAAAGAAGATTCTGGGGGAAACATGAATGTAAGGGGAGCCCAGCACTAACCCGCCTCACAATGAAGGCAAGCTTCGTACCGGGACCTTGGGAGGTTAAGCGATTGTCCATTTTCTCACGAAAGGCTCACGGCCTAGGGGGGAATCGAACCTGGGTCCCTGCGGAAGACCCACGCCTACTGGCCCAACTCCCTACCACTAAGCTAACCTGACTCCTCCCACTTGTAGGAGGTTTTTTGGTCTCTAGTATTTAAAACCAGAGGTTGGTGTATTGTAACTGTGTGAATGAAACACGCAGGGTTAAAGCCCGGCCCTTGCACCAAGGCCTGTATAACTAGGGGGGCTGTCCCATAAGGAGAGAGTTTGAATCCGGAGAATGTGCTGCGCTGAGTATAATGTCATAATAGGCAAAACATCTCTTTGAGAAACGTTTGATCTGAAAGCAGTCGCTTGTGTGCCTATCCAAGCTGGGCCCAATAAAGCCCTATGGGGGTTATATGTATGTATGTATATCTTTATTTATAAAGCGCTACTTATATACGCAGCGCTGTACAGTAGGATACATTAATACAAACAGGGGGTTATTAATATAATAATAGATAAATACAAAGTATAACAATAAATATAAATAAATAAAAGATATAGTTGCAATAAGTTAAGACACAAAGACACAAGAGGATGGAGGTCCCTGCCCCGTAGAGCTTACAATCTATATGGGAGACTTTCCATAGCAGGCTGGCCGGCCACTACTGTATCACGTAGGTTTTCTGCTTTATAAATGTGAATATTGACAGACATATTGGGGGAGGGTTTAGAAGCAGGAGGGGCAAACAGGAACAGAGCTGCCAATCAGAGGGAAGCGCCAGAACATAAGAGACTTTACGGGAAGGGAAATACACACAGAGAAACACAGAGGGGCTCAGACTGGGATCTGGGGAGTTCCCTTGGTTTGAAAAAAAAAAATCCTATGACTTCAGGGTAGTGATTACCACAGGGCCCCCATCAGGGGGGCCGGTAGGGGCAATTGTCCCAGGCCCAGTGGGTTTTTAGGATCTTAGGGGGCCCGTCCATCCTGCACTTACTTGTATTAGCTGGGGGGGGGGGCTGGGGTCAGAGAGCTGGAGACTTGGGAAAGGAGGGAGGGAGCTCAGATGCCTGCATTTTCCCCCTACACAGCTTTCCCTCTGCTTATTGGTCACTGATATTAAGCCCCAGTAAAGCTGCATGGGGATTGGATGGGTTCAAACTTCACCCACCCAATCCCTGTGCAGCTTTACCGGGACTAACATTTCAGCGACAAATTTTACCTGTTTATAGGGCCCTGGTAAGGCCTCACCTTGAGTATGGGGGGCAGTTTGGGCTCCAGTCCTTAAGAAGGATATTAATGAGCTGGAGAGAGTGCAGAGACTGCAACTAAACTCAGTGTGGGACTGGCCCCCCAGGATACCAGGAAAACTCCCGGTGGGCCCAGGTGTCAGTGGGCCCTCCTGCTCACCCGACCATTTGCCCTGTATGCCTATACCATGGCCATTACTCAATTCTATATGAGAAGAAACAGAAGAAATGGGGGAAAGGATAGATAATAGTATGTAAAAATAAGTAATTAAGAGACTAAAGAAAGTGAATGAACAGAGAAGGGGAGAGTGGGCCTAAGGTCTAAGGTTTTCCGGTGGGCCCTTGGCACCCCAGTCTGATACTGCATTTTACTTTGCCAAAAAATGTATGAAACTGCAGAAAATTTGCTGAATGCAGCACTGCGTGGCTGTTTTAAACAAAAAATATATTTTTTGCAAGAAAGGTCTGATTCAATTATGTTCTTATATTGTGCCATGGCTGCATCACTAGACACTTCCTTTTCAGCACCATCTATATTCTACTTACAGCTTGCTATTAATTGCTACTAATTACTTGTTGTGCATATATAAAGATCTATTTACTATTTATCATAATTATCGCGGTATGGAATCACAGGCTTGTTTGCTTTACCCTTTATTTAGAAAACTTGGATACCTCTAAGGGGTTAATATACTGCTAAGTTAAACACCAATTATTTTAGATTATGTATCTAATGTATTTTTTTTATGCTGGAGTGTTTAGTTCACAGGCAGGGTCCAGCAATAGTCTACATGCCATAACCAGAGCATTCTTCTATAGAATTATGTCATTGCAAGATGTTTCGAGAAGGACCATGTCTGGGAACCAAGGATGATGTCTTGGGGTTGGGGGATGAATTATCACTTTTCTCTGGGTCCTAAAACTGACCATACCCTAACATGACCGAACCCCCACATCTGTAATGGGCAGTCTGTGTTTAATATCCATTAATGGACATATGCAGGTAAACATCACCAGAATTCTGCATTCCCTGGGCAAAGGGGAAACAGGGCTGGTATTTAATGTACCTACAACTCTCATCAAGCCCAAAAGCTTTTGGATGTTGATGGTTACTGAAGACTGAAGTTTAATATCAGCTGAATTGTGCACATTGGACAGTCATGGGCAAAGAGTTAGTGGCACCATCTTGCTTCACTATTCACTCTATCCTACAGCTGCAACTGCTTACTACCTGTTGTAAAATATGAGGATATTAAAAGTCACCTTGAGTTCAATGATCTTATGGCAAAGGAACTCCTTTGTGACTTTTAATATCCTTATTATTTACAACAGGGGGTACATTATTCAATGTTATATATATATATATGAAGAAAGCTTATTCCTCACAGTTAGTGATGAGCGGAAAATTTGCAAAACGTGAAAAATGACACACAAAAATAATTACTTTTTTTGAAGAGCACCTTTTTTTTGATGCGTAAGACTTTTTTGTGACGTGTCTAATTTTTCTGCTGCAATTTTTTGTGCCTGTTTTGTGAAAAAAATCCGCCAATGAAAAACGGAAATCTATGCCTGGCAAAAAATTTTGCTCATCAATACTCACAGACACCTGACAGTCTAGAAAATGTTCTGCTTTGAGCAGTTAAACCCAGTCCAAGACTACCCCAAGTTCCAGCCCTTGGGTGTTAGAGCTCAGTGCAGCATAGCAACAGCACTAAGCACTGACACATACTGTATCTGTAACATTTATCTCTGCATGTGATTTGCAGCTATTCATTAAAAAAAAGGTTACAATCTATGGAAAAAGGCCAGTGCCCATGATAATGTTGTGCATCCCTATAAATAGGGAATCATTATTTGATTCTTTGCAGTGAGTGATGTTGCATTGCTGGTTCTGACTGTGAGTAAAAAAGTTTATTTGTGCAACTGTGCGCAGATCAGAAAATGGCTTTCCTCCCGTCTGTGTTTATTGACTGATTTGCTTTCCCCTAAACAAACAGATCAAGGCGCTGCATTAAGTCGCACTTATAAACCAGCGGGCATTTTCCTCCGCTAAAGGTCCCCATACACGGGCCGACTATAGCTGCCGATATCGGTCCCTTGGACCGATTCGGCAGCTAATCGGCCCGTGTATGGGGAGAGCCGAGCAGCCTGGCCGACCGATATCTGGCCTGAAATTGGCCAGATCTCGATCGGCCAGGTTAGAAAATCCGGTCGGATCGGGGACCGCATCGGCTCGTTGATGCGGTCCCCGATCCGACTGCCCCATTGCCGCTCACATAATCCGATCGTTTGGCCCCAGGGCCAAACGATCGGATTATTTTTTTTTTTACCTAAAGGCTCCCCGATATCGCCCACCCGTAGGTGACATCGCCAAGCGAGCGGATCTGCTCGTGTATGGCCACCTTAAGTGATAGTGCCAAATGGATTTGCAGAGTGTTTTGTAATAAAAAAAACAAAACATTTTTATTGTCAGCTAATTACACTGTAAAACAAGGAGAATAAGCCCTTTGCATTGAAAAAGGACAAGAAAAAATGCAATATTTATGTTAGAATTCCCAGTCATACCAGTATGGCAGTTATTAGGAAGCATACAGGGATAGCCTGAGATTCCATTGTGGGATAACTGGCTATAGATTTCTTACCAAAGTGTGACAGCCCGACTTCATAGCATCATTGTCTCAGCACAGAAGAAGGTGGAAGCAGTGGTGTAACTATAAGGCGCCGGACCCCCCTGAAAAAAAGGGGCACAGAAAACTACCTTTCCCCACCCACTCCCTTGCACCTTGCACTGTCTGCCCCCCCCCCCCCGTCCCCTGCAACCACAGGGTCTGCTTCCTCTATGATACCACAGGGGCTGGAACGTATCATTCAGAGAATGACAGAGCTGCAGATTCGCAATCACTGACCTATTTTGTTGCAAAGCAGCTTCTTACTGTGAAAAGCTTCATGAGTGACAGCATACTTGGGGGAGGGGCAAGGTTCTGATAGGTTAAAAGACAAATATAAACAATGTCCCAGCCTCAAAGCAATAAGGTTGCCACCTGGACAGTATTCCACCAGCCTCGCCAGTAAAATACCAGCCAAGGCCAGTATTGTAAATTTTATGGCAATGTTCTCGCGGGTAAATTTGTAATAAGTAGTCCTCTGGCCCTGGCCCGTCCCTGATCCGCCTCTGAAACACCCACCTCCAAATCCCTCTCCCAGCTCCTCCCTCTACCCTGCACTACTCACTAAAGGTGGCCATACACGCTAAGATCCGCTCGCTCGGCAAGGTCATTAAGTGAGCCGATCTTCTCCTGATATCCCCACCTACGGGCCCTGCGGCCAAACAATTAAATTAGAACGATGGGTATCAGTCTAAGGGACCAGTATCGGCAGCTAGAATGGCCACCTTAAGTTCACTAGCTTTGGCTGGTGACATCACAACTCCACCCCTTCACACCATAACCCCGCCCCCAATGTAATTGACCCACCCTCTAGAAGAAACTCCCCCACCCTGGCTGGTATTAGCACACAGGCAAGGTAAGTAAAGGGAGGCAGGGGGGCACACAGGCAAGGTAAGCAAAGGGAGGCAGGGGGGCACACAGGCAAGGTAAGCAAATGGAGGCAGGGGACACACAGGCAAGGTAAGCAAAGGGAGGCAGGGGGGCACACAGGCAATGTAAGCAGAGGGAGGCAGGGGGGCACACAGGCAAGGTAAGCAGAGGGAGGCAGGGGGGCACACAAGCAAGGTAAGCAGAGGGAGGCAGGGGGGCACACAGGCAAGGTAAGCAGAGGGAGGCAGGGGGGCACACAGGCAAGGTAAGCAGAGGGAGGCAGGGGGGCACACAGGCAAGGTAAGCAGAGGGAGGCAGGGGGGCACACAGGCAAGGTAAGCAGAGGGAGGCAGGGGGCACACAGGCAAGGTAAGCAGAGGGAGGCAGGGGGGCACACAGGCAAGGTAAGCAGAGGGAGGCAGGGGGGAATAGGGGCAGTGGGACACACAGGCAAGTGAGGCAGGGGGCATACAGGCAAGTAAAGCCAAGGGAGGCAGGGGGAAGGGAGGCAGTGGGGCTCACAGGCAAGGTAAGCAAAGGGGGGCAGAATGCACTAGGGTCTATATAACATTAATTAAACACATTATTCAGTGAAATACACAACCATTTATTGGCTCAGAATTTAAACACAAAATTCAAAAAACAAAACTTACTATACCAAATGCAAAGGTACATCCCAAAGCCCCATGGCACCCTCTCTCCTTCCTAACGCGTTTCACACACTAGGTGCTTCATCAGAGGAAGTCTATATAGGCATAGTGCCACCACCCTGTTAAAATTGGAACATGGCACTTTTTTAAAGGGAAACTGTCAATGATATGAACATAAACCCAAACT
Organism: Xenopus tropicalis; assembly: GCF_000004195.4. NCBI lineage: Eukaryota > Metazoa > Chordata > Amphibia > Anura > Pipidae > Xenopus > Xenopus tropicalis. The sequence continues at coordinate 16,200,173 of NC_030678.2, forward strand.
GTAGTGAATTGCAGTTTTTAGGATATACATATACATTCTTTATGAGTTTGTTTTCTCAACCTAACAATTATTTCCCCATTCAACAAACCAGCTTTGCATTGCAGACTGGGGACTCATCCATTTAGAGAAGGTGACAGAAATGTGACAGCGGTGGTTCCTCATTAAATATAACAGAAATTCTATTATATAAATGGTATTTAAAAAAAAATCTGACACAGGTGTTGCCCTTAAGAGAAACGTAGACTCTTGAAAAAACAAATGAATGTAGGTATGCTTTTTTTCTAGTTTTCAAGATATTAACAGCTAATATAATGAATCTGAAGCAACAGCGCCACCTACGGGTCACTTGAGCCACAGAAAATTTTGTAAAAGCAAAGTCTTGAGATGTTACTTCTTTCAGAATACGAAATTACTGAGAATTGTATCTGATGTTTCTCTGGTCAGTTCAAAGCAGAGCCACATCACCAGACTTTGCTATTACAGGTATTGGATCCATTATCTAGAAACCCATTATTCAAAAAGCTCCGAATTACAGGAAGGCCATTGCCCACAGACTCCATTTTAATCAAATAATTAAAATTTTTAAAAAGTTTTTCCATTTTCTTCATAGTAATAATACAATACCTTGTACTTAATCCCAACTAAGATATAATTACCCCTTATTGGGGGCAGAACAGCCCTATTGGGTTTATTTAATGGTTAAATGATTCCCTTTTCTCTGTAATAATAAAACAGTACCTGTACTTGATCCCAACTAAGATATAATTACCCCTTATTGGGGGCAGAACAGCCCTATTGGGTTTATTTAATGGTTAAATGATTCCCTTTTCTCTGTAATAATAAAACAGTACCTGTACTTGATCCCAACTAAGATATAATTACCCCTTATTGGGGGCAGAACAGCCCTATTGGGTTTATTTAATGGTTAAATGATTCCCTTTTCTCTGTAATAATAAAACAGTACCTGTACTTGATCCCAACTAAGATATAATTACCCCTTATTGGGGCAGAACAGCCCTATTGGGTTTATTTAATGGTTAAATGATTCCCTTTTCTCTGTAATAATAAAACAGTACCTGTACTTGATCCCAACTAAGATATAATTACCCCTTATTGGGGGCAGAACAGCCCTATTGGGTTTATTTCATGGTTAAATGATTCCCTTTTCTCTGTAATAATAAAACAGTACCTGTACTTGATCCCAACTAAGATATAATTACCCCTTATTGGGGCAGAACAGCCCTATTGGGTTTATTTAATGGTTAAATGATTCCCTTTTCTCTGTAATAATAAAACAGTACCTGTACTTGATCCCAACTAAGATATAATTACCCCTTATTGGGGGCAGAACAGCCCTATTGGGTTTATTTCATGGTTAAATGATTCCCTTTTCTCTGTAATAATAAAACAGTACCTGTACTTGATCCCAACTAAGATATAATTACCCCTTATTGGGGGCAGAACAGCCCTATTGGGTTTATTTAATGGTTAAATGATTCCCTTTTCTCTGTAATAATAAAATAGTACCTGTACTTGATCCCAACTAAGATATAATTACCCCTTATTGGGGCAGAACAGCCCTATTGGGTTTATTTAATGGTTAAATGATTCCCTTTTCTCTGTAATAATAAAACAGTACCTGTACTTGATCCCAACTAAGATATAATTACCCCTTATTGGGGCAGAACAGCCCTATTGGGTTTATTTCATGGTTAAATGATTCCCTTTTCTCTGTAATAATAAAACAGTACCTGTACTTGATCCCAACTAAGATATAATTACCCCTTATTGGGGGCAGAACAGCCCTATTGGGTTTATTTCATGGTTAAATGATTCCCTTTTCTCTGTAATAATAAAACAGTACCTGTACTTGATCCCAACTAAGATATAATTACCCCTTATTGGGGGCAGAACAGCCCTATTGGGTTTATTTCATGGTTAAATGATTCCCTTTTCTCTGTAATAATAAAACAGTACCTGTACTTGATCCCAACTAAGATATAATTAATCCTTGTTGGAGCCAAAATAATCCTATTGGCTTTATTTAATATTTAAATGATTTTTAGTGAACCTAAAGTAGATCCAAATTATGGAAAGACCCCTTATCCAAAAAACCCCAGGTCCTGAGCATTCTGGATAACAGGTCTTATAGCTGTACAAATTTTCTGCCACCTTTGGCTCAAATGAACAGCAGGTGGCAATGTTGTTCAAACTCATTATATTAGCAGTGTAAAAACTGTTCATTTTGTGAAAAGTAAAAAAAAAAATATTTGTGTAAATAAAAATAGCAAAAGTGCTTAGGTTTCTTTTTTTTTGTTGAGGGGGTTTACATTTCCTTTAAAAATTAAAGCTGCCATATTCTCAAAAGCCACTCTTGGGTGATTGCTTTTTACCCTTCATTAGATGTTAGTGATTGTTTGGAGAAATCAGAAATTCAGAAGTGATGGAGATTTCTTGATAAACCGGCCTAAGAGATCACTTCTGCAGTACCAAGGCTCTGACTGAGAAGCCACCACAGCTGCCACACTCGGGGGGGGGTTGTATATACATATATGTATAATGAACAGGCCAAAACCAGAGAAAACACAGGCTAACATAGGGACTAGGTGGAATCCCAGGAACGAGGTGGGAGCAAGCAATAGCTTAAAGGGGTGTTTCACCTTTAAGGCCCATGTGACGGGGTGGCTTCTAAAAGCCTTTGATTGGAGGGCTGCCCACAGCTCACCTTAGCAAGGTTGTTTATATTGGAGCCAGTAAAGGTGGCGGATTGAAAGCAAAGAGCATGTTATGAAGATTGTGCCTTCTGTCAGATGTGGAGGTAAATAAGAGCGTCATTTGGGTTAGACAGTCACCAAAGGGGGTGGGACACATGGGGGATCACTAGCAGGGCTGTGCCACCCACCCATGGCACCTTGGGCCAACCTAACGTTAGATCAAACTTAGTAAGGTCCACAGTTATAGACCGCACTGGACAGACATACTGTATACAAACCAGTCTGACAAATGCCTTATCCATAGGGATATTCAAACAACAACATTAAACCCTTAAAGAGACAGTGACATGTAGGGAAGTAGTGCTGGGTCCCCACACTCGCCACTCTCCTGCAGTGGTCCCTTCCACTCAGCCTGTGTTTTTCTATGGCAACTAATGTGTTTGTTGTCATCAGTTCCATAGCAACCAGCTGTATACCAACACCAGGGAGTGATTAAGGGTTGCCCAATGCCAACAGGTAAGCGCTACATGTGAAGTGTAACACTGTCAGAAGTGCCAGAAGGGGTGCTGATAGGGTTACATACACTTACATTCTATACTATAAGGGATTTCAATGAAGCTCTCCTAGAAGTCTTTCAAGGGTCCCAGCATAAAACTATTCTTTGGCCAAGACAAGCAGGCCCCCCAGCATTTACTGACCCCCCAGGGCTAATGTACCTGCTCACTCTGGGTAGTCCTGCTGCAATGTAACATTTATATATATATATCATAGGGCACATGAGCTCCCATTCCTTTGTTAGAAAAAAATATGTTGTAGGAACTTTAGTTGTATGAAGAAAGCTGGGAGTTGTGCATTTAAGGGGTGGTTCACCTTTAACTTAAGTTTTAGTATGTAATAGAATGAACAATTCTAAGCAACTGGTCTTCATTATTTATTTCTTATAGTTTTATCTTCAAATTTTTGTAGCTCTCAAATGGGGGTCACTGACCCCAGCTGCCTAAAAACCAGCTCCAGTTTTATTGTTATTATTACTTTTTAAAACCTTTTTTTCTATTCAGTCCCTCTCCTAGTCATATATCAGTCTCTCATTCAAACCACTCCCTGGTTGCTAAGGTAATTTGGACCCTAGCAACCAGATAGCTGTTATAACTTCAAACTGGATAGTTGCTGAACAATAATTCAAATAATTATAAAACTGCAAATACTAAAAAATGAAGACCAATTGCAAATTGTCTCAGAATATTACTCAAGGGGTAGATTTATTATGCAGTGTAAATAATAAAAAGGCGTAAAATTGGCGTAATTTTTTATGCATTTTTTCTTCTACCGGAACTTACATAATTTTTTTTTTTTTTTAATCTGGTGTTTGGACAGCAAACATTTACTGTTTTTTCAGTGATTTTTTAATTTTACACAGCATAATAAATAGTTAATTCAAAGGCAAACAGCATCTGAAGAGCATCTTAGACTCTAAACTCTAAATCTGGTTTCCAGCAGCACCAACTTTTGGTTTCTGACTGGAGAGAGGCAGACTAGAAAAGGCACAGACCATGATAAACCAATGATTGTATAAATAACGAGAGACTATCACAGTTTCCATCATCAAAAACATTTATTTTCAGATGCACTTACCCTTTCAATTAATACTTCTAAATGTATGAACCTGGGATTTATCTGATACTATTCTAATGTAATGTTCCAATGTGCCGATGCCGTTCTAGATCATGGCCACCTATTTATTGCATTTTATTACTCAGTGACTGTATTGCTATTTTTTTTATTACTCCGTGACTATATTGCTGTTTCCTTTTCCCAGCACACACACACACATTTATTGCAATGGCAGGTGATTTTTGACTATATAAATATATGTATGGAGTCAGAGAAGTTTCAATATTCATCAGCAAAGAAGATCTAATGCCTCCTAAGGGGGCTGCGCACAGAAGCTGCCTGTCTGGTCGGATCTTGGATCTGCTGTTGGAGCTGATGTGAGACAAAGAGCATGTCTGCATCCCGGGAGAGGCGATAAGGACGCAGGAGATAATGGACCAGTTTGTATGTAAATAGGTTCCTCTGCGCCGCTGCCAGCACTGCTGGGGTGGGGGGGTTATAGGAGCAAGTGGGGGGGACTCTGTAGCAGGAAAATCACAGAGAGAAGCAACACATATCTGCCACATGGAGCAGCTTGTATGGAATGAGAATGAATGTGATATACCCAGACTGCCAAAGGGAGGCTTGGCACCGGCAGAGGAGGGTACCAGACAGCTAGAGCAGCAGCCCACACAGAGGCAGCACAACAGAACCACAAGCAATACACACACAGCAGCCTATCTACAGGCAGAAGGTGGAAAGAGAATCCCGGGCTGTCTGAGCTCAGACTCAAGCAAAGGGCTAATGTCAATGTATTGGGTTTGTCTGCAAAAGTTCTGCCTGGTGCTGGCAAAGCTGTGAGTCCAGATAAGTTCAACATTGCACTATTAGTGCTACAAGTCGTGTGTTGCACTCTCAGCGCTGTGAGCTGGCAGTGTGGTCCCTGTGTTGCCCCAAAGCCGGGGGATCTGCTTGGCGTGACTTTGGCACTAGAGTCTGGAATACCGATGGCTGCCTTGTTGGATTGAGCCGGCACTGGGGCAGGTGAGAGGTTACTATGTGGTGCCATAATATTATTATTATTATTATACAACTGGATGTGTGAAGTCATTCCCAGCCTAGATGTCTACTGCTGATTAGATCGGGAGGGTGGTCCCTCATTGCTCCTTTCAATAAGAAGAGACAGAAGTAGCTTGGAGCTTAAGGCTGCACAGTACTACTTTCCCTTTACACTTTCCTGATGCTGCTGTCATTGCACCCTTAATCACCCTGCTACCCCCCCTCTCGCTGCCCAACATGGAGATTAGAATTTCTCTTACCATCAGAAGCAAAGATTCAATCATCTCTGGTTAAAGTCCTTGCAGAGGAGTGAACGTGGCTCAGATGGGAGGTTAATCTGCTGGAGATCACAGGCTCTGTGCACTCCTTCTTCATTCTCATCACTGTCTGATACAGGAGGGGGGGGGTGGTCTATAACTTGGCAGGGCTGGGGACTCTGTGCATTAGCTTGGGAGCTTGGTTGTGGGAGTTCTGCTGGAGTAGCTCCCTCCAAGGAGAAGTCCTGTGGATGTTAGTGATGGGCTAGAGAAAGCTGTCAGCAAGGAGCCACCAGGAGCCAGAGGAACGAGTGTACGAGGCAGAGAATGAGGTGGAAATTCAGCCCCAGCTGCCAACCTGTGCTCCTTGGACCTGGGGAATAGCTTAGTATCACTGGGATGGAGACTGTATTCTGGGGCGACAGAAGAAGCAACAATCTCTCTGTGCTCAGGATGGAAAGCGCTGCCAGACTTCTACTCCCCTTCCTGTGCGCTCTGGCTGCCATCACCCCCCAAGCGTCCCAACAAGTCCTGCGGATCGGTGAGTACCTCTGCCTGTTCTACTGTCATGTGGGTGAAGGGGACTTGGCTAAAGCTCTTACGCTGGACTTGGCAATTATTCAGTTCTGGCACAGTAATAGAACCACACACACAGCTGCTGTGGCTTGGCATCTTATGCCACTATCTGCAAAACAAAAGGCTATGACTGTGCCATACATATCTGTGCCACCCTGGTATAAGCATCAATAATGTGTGGAATAAAAGCATGTCAGCCAATTAGTCCATTTATGCATTTTAACTAGACTAGTAGTGCCACATAGAACTGACCATGACCGTGACTGACACTTCACACCTCCAGACGGATGGATCACCCCGCTGACAGTCTCACAGAACTTTCCTAGAGTGACAGCTCTTAGCACTAACAGTGCAGTACCGAACTTACCCGGACTGACAAATGACAGTGACCAAAGAAACAAATCCAGAGTGACAGCTCTCATTACTGTATAATGGGGAAACGGACAGACACCTCTCGGCACTAACAACACAACAGAGAACTTATCCAGACTGGCAGCTCGGAGGTGGCAGTGCCACCAGTGCAACACTTGCCCAAAGTATTCAAGCACATGTTACTTACCCAGGCTAACAGCTCGTAATGCTAATAGTGCAAAACAAAACCTGACAGCTTACAGACACTAATAGTGTAATAGACAATGTGTCCAGGCTTTTATCATCAACAGAACTTTGCTGGACTCAGCACAGAACTTACTCCGACTGACAGCTCAGAGCAGCAACAGTGCAGCACAATCTATTCTTTGCCCTTTGCTTGCAGTGAGAGTCAGAGCTCAGGCAGCCTGGGATTCTCTTTCTATCTTCCGCCTGTAGATAGCCTGCTGTGTGTGTATTGCTTGTGGTTCTGTTGTGCTGCCTCTGTGTGGGCTGCTGCTCTAGCTGTCTGGTACCCTCCTCTGCCGGTGCCAAGCCTCCCTTTGGCAGTCTGGGTATATCACATTCATTCTCATTCCATACAAGCTGCTCCATGTGGCAGATATGTGTTGCTTCTCCCTGTGATTTTCCTGCTACAGAGTCCCCCCCACTTGCTCCTATAACCCCCCCACCCCAGCAGTGCTGGCAGCGGCGCAGAGGAACCTATTTACATACAAACTGGCCCATTATCTCCAGATTTTTTAGCATCTTTCCGGGATGCAGACATGCTCTTTGTCTCACATCAGCTCAAACAGCAGATTTAAGATCTAACGAGACAGGCAGCTTCTGTGCGCAGCCCCCTTAGGAGGCATTAGATCTTCTTTGCTGATGAATCTTGAAACTTACGTGACTCCTCTACTGTTGTAAGAAGCCTTGTGTGTGTGCTGGGAAAAGGAAACAGTAATTCTGATTAATGACTAACGTAATGTAACAAACAGATCATCTAGATTGGGATCGGAACGTTATAGCAGGGGTGCATGGAATTCTCTTGCATTAGAATAATATCAGCCAAAATCCAGAGAGAAAGTATAATAGGTTAGGTAGTATTCTGTTACATTGGGAAAGTATTGATCTAAAGGGAAAGTTCATTGTAAAATGCATTTTCAGAATGATATTTACAGTGATAATTGTTGTTTTGTAGACTATTTGCCTTTCCATTCTGCTTATCTCCAGCCTAACATTCCAAGAAATAGTATCTGGTTACCCTATATTGCCCACCCCAATAATTAGAAAGCCCATTCATTCTGAAGATTGATTCTCTTCTAGTAATAGTTATTTGACCACTTATTCATCCAGTAAGAATATCTCCTAATTCTCCCCCAGTCTGCCATAAAAATTAATTGTCTTGTTGCTTGAGTGGAAACCCCATAACCATCTTTGATACCAAACTGGAAAAGTAAAGAACAAGAAAAGTAATTAAAGAAAATACAGAAGAGCCAATGGATATTGTTTTGGAATAATAGAGACTACATGTTACCAAAAGTAAACTTCAGCAGGAACAGCTGTCTTCAAGGGGTTTCATGTTGCTTGTGTTACGTGCAGAATGAAATTAGATGTTTGTGGTCTTCTACTTGACATATATATATAAATGGCCCATTAATAGGTTAAGGTTTACAACTTGTCCAGTCTCTCTGGCATCTAAAGCCCTCATAATTTCAGGCTTACCTGTAGTATCAAATTTATATTGGAGGGCACTAACCCTAGGGCCAGCCAGCTTTAGGGTTGTAATGTTTTCTGGCAAAGGGGTGGCCATACAATCATCGTGTTCTAGGACCCTTTCAAAAACTTCTTATAAGTCACCTAGACTGTATGAGAAGCTAGGCATGATAATCTAAAGTGCAACTGTGCCTTTAAGGCATTCACTTCCCGTGTTTTCAAAGAAGTTGAGTTTACAGAGAATTGTTTTAGCATTCAGTTTTACCTTTATGTTTGATGTAAACTTTGTTTCCCTTTAAAGTGCCCAACATATCGGAAACTCAATTATTCATCAAAGAAGTGTAGCCAACTCACAGACCGTACAGAGATAAAAAGGAAGATTAGGAAGCAGGGACAGAAAGGAAAGAAAATAGCTCTGAGAGCAAATGGAAAGCAACTGATAAATCAGGTGAACAAAGGGAACAAACAGACGTCCGGAGCTTGCAAAGTCAATTGCCTGCACCTTGTTATAGGTCTGGGTGGCCAACTTCAATTCCAGAGAATTACTGTTTCTTCTGCTTCTGCCTTGTTTGTCCTTTATCTTGTGCACATGTTGAAGAAGAATATTATAAAACAGGCACCCAGTAAGATGAGGAATGACAGTCAGAAAGGGGGCTCAATATATGCATTTTGGCTTTCCACTGGCATCTTCCATACTTGTTAGGGCTGCTGGATGAGGTGCTCATGGTTTGATTCAACAAAATGCTCTACAAACCTGGTGGAGATGTTGTGTTTTGTCAATGATTTGATAAAAGTATATGTTGTACTGTATGGCCAGAGGTACTGTATATGGGCACCTACCTGTTCAACATCTCCTACCCAAGCCAAAGTGCATTAATATAATGTGGGTTCTCTCTTTGCTGCTAAAACAGCATCTTCTCCTTTGCGTAAGGTTTCCACTAGATTTAGAACATTGTTGATGGGATTCGCTTCATTTCAGCCTCAAAAATATAATGTGGTTGGGTACAAATGTTTCAATTTACTCCACTGGTGTTTATTTTGGTTGAATTTAGGCCTCTATGCAGGCCAAGTAGGCTATATTACTTTCATCTCCGCAACCCAGTTCTGAATGATCCTGGCTTTGTGCAAGAGGTTGTTATCCTGCTGAAACATGAAAGGTCCTATCCCAAACTGTTTCTGCAAAGTAGGGAGCACAGAATTATTACTGTATGATGTACCTGTGTCAGAAACGATAGCTGACAGCTAATTCCAATAATAAGGGGTGCCCTGATACTTTTGGCCGGCTTGCGTATGTGTAGGCTGTGCTAATGTAGAAGAGCAGGGCAAGGTTAGCACAATGTGTAACTCACGTACAATAGAAGATGGCAACACAAAAAACAAAATAGTTGTCAAAGACAGGGTGACCAACAATCTTTGCATGGGACACTTACAGTATGTTAATATAGGTTGAAAAAAGACACACATCTATCAAGTTAAGCCTTTTATGTCTATATAAAACCTGCCCATCTACTTGTTGCTCCAGAGGACTGCAAACAAAAACCCTGAAGCCTCTCCAATTTGCCTCAGTGGGAGAAACAATTCCTTCCTGACCCCAAGATGGCAATCGGACCAGTCCCTGGATCAACTTGTACCAAGAGCTATCCCCCCTACCCCTGTATTCCCTCACTTGTACTGAGAGCTATCCCCCCTACCCCTGTATTCCCTCACTTGTACTGAGAGCTATCCCCCCTACCCCTGTATTCCCTCACTTGTACTGAGAGCTATCTCCCATACCCCTGTATTCCCTCACTTGTACTGAGAGCTATCTCCCATACCCCTGTATTCCCTCACTTGTACTGAGAGCTATCCCCCCTACCCCTGTATTCCCTCACTTGTACTGAGAGCTATCTCCCCTACCCCTGTATTCCCTCACTTGTACTGAGAGCTATCTCCCCTACCCCTGTATTCCCTCACTTGTACTGAGAGCTATCCCCCCTACCCCTGTATTCCCTCACTTGTACTGAGAGCTATCCCCCTTACCCCTGTATTCCCTCACTTGTACTGAGAGCTATCCCCCCTACCCCTGTATTCCCTCACTTGTACTGAGAGCTATCCCCCCTACCCCTGTATTCCCTCACTTGTACTGAGAGCTATCCCCCCTACCCCTGTATTCCCTCACTTGTACTGAGAGCTATCCCCCCTACCCCTGTATTCCCTCACTTGTACTGAGAGCTATCCCCCCTACCCCTGTATTCCCTCACTTGTACTGAGAGCTATCCCCCCTACCCCTGTATTCCCTCACTTGTACTGAGAGCTATCCCCCTTACCCCTGTATTCCCTCACTTGTACTGAGAGCTATCCCCCCTACCCCTGTATTCCCTCACTTGTACTAAGAGCTATCTCCCCTACCCCTGTATTCCCTCACTTGTACTAAGAGCTATCTCCCATACCCCTGTATTCCCTCACTTGTACTAAGAGCTATCTCCCATAACCCTGTATTCCCTCACTTGCTAAGAATCCATCCAGCCCCTTCTTAAAGCTATATAATGTATCAGCCAGCACGACTGATTCAGGGAGGGAATTCCACAACTTCACAGCTCTCACTGTAACAAACCCTTTCCAAATATTTAAATGGAACCTCCCTTCTTCTAATCTAAATGGGTGACCTTGTGTCTTCTGGAAGGACCTACTGGTAAATAAAGCACTAGAGACATTATTATATGACCCCCTTATATATTCATACATAGTTATCATACATTCCTAACCTAGCAGTTCATTAGCCTGTGTGATACATCTCAGCATCAGCCCTGTGGCTCACATTTTTACCCTATAAGCTGTGCCATCCTGACTTGTGTTGTATCTTGTGACAGAAATTAGATAAACCGACCCTACTGGGAATGTTACTGCACTCTAGGGTAAGTCTGCTATCAAGATATTGCTTGACCCAACAGTTCCTGCAACATACTGAACAGTACTTAGTATACCTTTCCCACTGGTAAGTACAGTCTTAGCCGTGCTGTTGGATGCCTTGCTACGGGGAAAGCAAGAAATGATAAGCAATGATAATGATAAGCAAATGTAACCAACTGTAGCTTGTCAGCACTTCCAAACACAAGCATCATCTCCGTATAGTGCTGTCCTATCAGCACAGCTCAGTGCCTCTATAGATGTGGGATAATACAGCCCCAAGCTAATAGCTACATAGTTACATACCGGTAGTAAAGGTCCCCATACACAGCAGATCCCTACAGGTGGACGATATCAGGAGAATCCAGGGTAATTCGATCGTTTGGCCCTGGGGCCAAACGATCTAATTATAATGACGGGCATAGGCAAGGTCGGTCCGGAGACCACATCAACGAGCCGATGCGGTCGCCGATCGGACTAGATTTTCTAACCTGCCCGATTGAGATCTGGCTGATTTCAGGCCAGGTGTCGATCGGGCAGGCCCGTCGGTAGTGCCCATACATGGCCCGATAAGCTGCTGAATCAGTCTAAGGGACCGATATCAGCAGCTACTATTGGCCCGTGTATGGGGACCTTTACATAGGGTTGACCAGAGTCCATCAAGTTCAACCCTTTACTTCTAATTGCATAAAAACATTAATTTATACTACAACGGTGAACCTTTGCCCACAGTGTTCTTAAGTCTTATCAAATCCTGAATTATAAATAGTCAACGAGCAACATCACTTAAACAAACAGCAAGCATATATATATATATATATATATATATATATATATATATATATATATATATACACAATAAATATATACACAGCTGTGTAGTAGTGTCCGGCATGGCCAGGGCTACTGTGCTGAAACTCACTGTATTGTTAGTGGAGCTCTCTGAGAAAGTCATTCAGTAAAATCATAATGAAGGAAAGTACTTATGGCAAAAATGAACACTAGGTGGCTGCCTTTAGTATTAGCTGCTCTGAAATCCATCCTTTGTGATACCTTGTAAATAAAAGAGAAATAAAGGGAGAGAAGGAATATAAATGTATTCTGCCCTGCATGCTGGATATGTTTCCCTTTAATAAGCATTCAGTCAGTTGATATTTATTATATATTGTATATTAGGACTTGCCTACCCTTATATTCATTAGGCAGAGCCACCTGTACAGGGGCACATCTGTTGGCACCTTACCATGACAAAATGAATGGTTAAATCAGGAATTCCCAAGCTGCCGTGCACCGTCTGTTATATCTGTACAATTCCCTGCCTCCCCTGCCAGTCAGAGGTTGGCCAGAAATGCTGAGGGCTGCAGTTCAGTAGCAGGGAGAGCGATATACAGTGGGTTGTGCTTTCTGTGTATGCCTAATGCATGCAAACTATGGATTGTATTCCAGCAACCCTAATATAGTAATACAGTATTCACGCAGCTTTTAGCTTATCTTTGGGTCAGTACAAACAAGCCCAGTGTATGTTATCTACCCAAACTGGGTCCATTGTCATTGAAATGAATGAGGGGTTGCCTGCCCAGCTGGGAGTCATTGGGCAATAAACAACTCTGACTTGTGCGCTGTTGCTTTAACAACTCCCCATGTGCAACTTCAGACCAACCTGGTGTCCTGATTTATAAATTATATTTGGTCAGGGTGCTAGGTGTAGGTCCCATATAATAGTTTATTCATGAATTTCCATACAGCTGCATTTTTTAGACATTTCACTGTAAAGGAACACATTGGGCCCTGCTGAACGCAAGTGAAACGCTACATGTTGTGTCTTTCCTGCATTCGGTCGTTCCAGAGCCATTTTAAGGCTTTTGTGGGGCTCCGGGCAAAGACCAAATGGGTTGGTCCCCATACCCTATCTCACAGTCTGGGGGGGAACCAGACTGTGGGGGTCAGCTTCTTCTATAGCCACTAGTGATGAATGATTTTTTTTACCAGGCATGGATTCGCAGCGAATTTCCGCATTTCGCCATTGGCAAATTGTTTTCGCGAAACTTCAGCGAAAATTTGCCATGGAAAAACTTGCTGCGTGTCAAATTGGATGTGGTTGCGTCAAAAAGGGTATAGTCACGGCAAATGGGTGCAGTCACATAAAAAAAGACATGAGCATGAACATCAAAAAAAAACGTGCAACAAATGCGTTTCATAAATTTTACACCGTTTTGCGAATTTTCTTGCCATTTCGCAAATTTTATGGCGAAGTAAAACGGGACAGATTCGCTCATCACTAATAGCCACTTTACTCTATAGTCACTTTTAAAATTCGAATGTCCCCTGCATGAACAGACAGGGAGGGTACAGCAACTCTGAATATTTTTATATTTTTTTTATATCAACACTGGTGATGATCAAAGATATCAAATCGGCATCAGGACTGTGAGGTGGGATGGCCAGGTTTGAGTGACTATGACATTTTTATACAGCCTAATTGAGCCCCCAGAATCAGTGGGCCCTGGGCAAATGCCCCTTTCCCCCACCTAATAAAGCCGACTTGGGTGCTTCAGTGCAGTGGCATGGGTTCAGACACAATTGAAAACAATGGGCTCTATTAACTCATGCATTCTAGTGTGATGAAATGCATAGAAAAGCCACTACACGGGACACATGACATATATCTGGGCCCTTTTAAATTATATATAGTGCCTATATACATCTACTTCTTTATGGAGCATGTGCCTATAAATTATATGAAGCAATTATTACCCTTTATTTATATAGCGCTTAGAGACTCAGCAGCACTAATAATGTATAATAATTCATGTCAGGCCCTGTTCCTTACAATGTAAATTCCCTTGCAGACACAAACACGCTAAGATCCAATCCATCAGGAGACAATTCTATTAACCCGGCAGCGTGTTTATAGACTGTATGAGGAAACAATCAGCCCCATAAATTGCACGGGAATGCAGCGTTTAGCCAATCACGTTTCACTAGATCTAAACAGATGCATAAAGCAAAACCATAGATAGAACTGTATCTATAAAAGTGTCAATGGCCGATATTGAGAAGCTGACTTGTCATTAACCGGTATTTTTTTTTCCAGCAGTTCCCATTGCTGGAATGAATTGTTGATCCTCAATAAATCCGCCAAATGTTACACTCAGTATCTTTAGGTTGAACATACCGGCAGTGAGATTGAATGGCCTTTGCATTTAAATTACAGCCGTATCTAAACGCTGAAATGCAGGAAAGGCAATTTGATGGTGGTTAATGTTAAATACCCAGGCCTTTTTGCAGAGGGAAATGGCTGAAATGTCAAAAAAAAAAGCACATTGACTTGTGTGACGCCATCGTGGGTCTGCGCGGCGTTTCGGAGGGACATGCTGGCACGACTGATCTATTTGCGAGGCGCGGAAAGTTTCTGCTTCTTGTAACTGCCAAAATATCTTCTCCAAGCAGAAAAGCCTGAGGCTTGTAGATAATTGTTGAGCGTAGAATGTCCTGGGAATAAAGTTGGGAATTATGATTTTCTGTCAGAGTTATGCGAAGGAAATATGTGTGTACAAGTAGATAACTCTTTGCCACTCTGTTTAAATGCCTCCTCTTTAATTTCAATCAGTCGCAGAGGGTATTACTATTAATATACAGAATTTCAACCAGTTGGCCGGATTCTATGCTGAATCTTTTTATGCTGGACCTGGGCAGCCTGCCTCCTAAGCCATCATACTGTGCAACTTCATCTCCCTATCTTAGTGTTTGCAGTAGGGCACCAAATTGTGGGTGCCTATTAATATTACTTTTATGCTCTGTAAAGCTTATTTACCCAAACTGGGGCAAAGGGTGCCCTGTTTTTGCCCAAACATACCACTTAGATTGTGAGCTCTATGGGACAGGGACCTCCTTCCTACTGTGTCTCATATCACATGGCACTTACTCCCTGTGTATTTATACTAATTTATTGTATTATCATAGGCAAACTGCTTTGCAGTCCTTTTACTTTAGACTTATCACTAATAGATATATTCAAGTACATACAAATATTAAACTAACTATAGACCTTGAGATCATTTCTGTACTTGTCCAAGAAGCCACCCAAACCATTCAGATGAAAGTTCAGTTCCTTCTCTAAAGAGCTTTTGTTCTTTTGTGGAAAAAGATCCCTCCACAATCTGCCTAGAATGTGCTCTAATGCAGGGGTCCCCAACCACCGGGCCGTGGACTGCTTGGCACTGGGCCACCACCGTTCCCCCAGAGAACAATTCGTTGCACACAGAGAGGCGGAAATTCAACTCACGTCGCATTTAAAGACGTGAATGAACGCGCCATGAGCAAGAAAGTGCGAACGAACGTGATGCGCACAGTAAGGCGCAAGTAAAGCGCAAGACCACAACAGTAAATCGCGCTGCGTGCACCACCACCCCCCCGGTCCGTGGAAACTTTTTGCTCCTTGGGATTGGTCTTTGGAGAAAAAAAGGTTGGGGACCCCTGCTCTAATGTACAGACATAGGATCTTATATCCAGAATACTTAGAACCTGGAAGGAAGGAAAAATGTTTAAAAATTAGAATTATTTACTTAAAATTAACTTTATAGAAGATGGTCGTCTCATAACATATTTCCAGATAAGGGATCCTATGCCTGTACTGGTAAAGAGTAATCATTGTTATGCAATTATATATATAAAAATATTATTTTAGATGTTTTACATCATAAATAATTTCAGTATAAATATTATATATTTCACCACAAAGTATAACTTTACTAAATTCAAATTTACCTTTTTTTGCCTTAATGTGAAATTCCTTATGCTGCATACTTAATAATAAATCAGAGATTTCTGTTGGAGTCTCTCCTTGTTTGGACATTAGACAAGTGAAGCATAAAACAGCATTCAACATACATTTCTTTGACTGCAGTAGATTATAGGAAACTGGGTTACCAGCCAGTAATCTCTCCCCGTAGGGTTATTTGTAATGCAAGTAATCTGAAAATCTGTACTAATAATACGTGACAGTGATTGATTAGAAGATAAGAGTTTATTCACCAGGTCGCCAGTAGGACCACAATGAGATTCAGTATTGCTGGACCTTTGTTAGAAATTTACCTTCAATAAATGTTACAGACCTTAAAGATGTATGAAAATGTATGATTATTATGTAAGAAAGGACTATTAACTACGTATGATTTAATGGCGTGCATAGCATTTTACAGTGGCATATGTGGACATAAGTGGTAGCCCCTAGTGCAGCGGTTCTCAACCTGTGGGTCGGGACCCCTTTAGGGGTCGCACAACCCTTTCACAGGGGTCGCCTAAGACCATCGCAAAACACATATTTCCAATGGTCTTAGGAATAATTTTATGGTTGGGGGTCACCACAACATGAGGAACTGTATTAAAGGGTCGCGGCATTAGGAAGGTTGAGAACCACTGCCCTAGTGAAAAATATCCCATTTTATGAATATATTGAACTTGAACATCCACCAATGCCCTGTTGGTCTCAGTTTTATACTAATCTTATCAGTACTGGAATCAGGAGCCAATTAACCTTCCTGTACAGGTCCTGCCAACAGAATGGGGTCACAAAATATCATGACCAACTAATCTATTCCTTAGCAATGAACCGATCCACCCTGGCTATACACAAATATGCCTAAACACCTACCTTAAACCCTGGGAACTTCAAGTAGGGGACATTTCTGGGGTCCATGATTCTGAACCATAAAGCACCGTTCTACGTGCATTGCCATGTAAAACTGTAAGGACACCATGTAGAAGAGAGTTTGCATTTGGTAAGCATTGCACTTGTCCCTCACAGAGAAGGAATTATGTTTGTAATATAATAAAGCCAGGGCAAAGCACCAGGGGGAAAAGAGGCTGCAGCAATGATATCTACCAAGTGATGGGTCAAAGATGACTGATTAAAGATCACGTGGGTTTCGTGACAATGGAGTCTTGGCATTTACCATTATTCCTCAATATCTAAAATAGCTTCTGTTGGAGATGCCATTGTTTTGTCTTTATTCCCCAGCTAATAAGTTGCTGGGCCAATCAAACCTGATCTAGTCAGCAGCCAGAGTCTGCCTGTGGATGACAAGTTATCGTTAATAATCTGCACGAAACAGAATCTTCCCAGAACCTTAATATAAGCTGCCATCAAGTGTTCTAATCAAGTTCACTGCCATAGGGCAATCACAAAAGGACTGCAATTGTTTTCATCCAGCTGGGCTTTTAAATGGATTCTGTGATTTTTATGGTATACTTTTTATTTCTAAATGTAACACTATGTAATAACATTTCTTGTTACCCCATTACCTTCCTGGTCTTCCTGTAGTTATTTAGCCCCATTTGTTGTGTGTTGGGTGCTGTTGGCCATTTACAAAACATGAGTATGTAAGGGACATGATATCATAGTCAGTGGTGCTTTGATTGTTTTCCTCCACCTGACTTTATTGACTGGGAGTAAATCCCCAAACCGGAAAAAAACTTTCCCAGGGAGGTATTATAGTTAAAAAAAACATTTTTATTTAACAAATCTTTATGCAGCCAAAATATTGGCTCCCTTGACAAAGGCGTTTGAGCCGAAACGTTGGGGTATTCTCTCATCCAGAGTATGTGCCTTCATATCCTTTTGTTCAGTTTTTTCACTGTGTGATATGTATTGTTTATTGATGGATATTATAGTGTTTAAAATGCAATATTTTGGCTGCATAATGATTTGTTAAATAAAAATGTTTTTTTAACTATAATACCTCCCTGGGAGGTATATGGGGATTTACTGGTATATATAATCCTCTAATGGGGGGGATTGTTGAAACCCTAGCACCTGGATATTTCATATATTTATTATTTTTCTTTTTTGATTGTTTATAAGGGGCAAGAATATCTTAGCCCGGAGTGCCCTCCATTAGTCTAAATTTTATTGACTGGGAGCCCTGGGAAATCTAAAAGTGGTAACTAAATGGTCAGAAATATGCAGACATCATTCCCAAACCAAGTGTATTTATATGAAGTAGGTATGCCCTTTGGTGCTACAACAGCCTCTACTTCTCTGGGAAGGTTTTTGCATTCCATTCTAGAACACCATTGGATGATTTGCTCAATCAAGAAGAGCATTATTGTGGTTGGATGTCATTTGGTGTTCTGGTTCATCTCATGGGTGTTTAGTTGGAATTAAAATCAGGGTTCTGTTCAGGCCAATCAAGTTCTTCCACTCCCATCTCAGCAAACCTGTTCTGTTTGGATCTTACTTTTTGCATATGGGCATCGTTAGGCAGATACAGAAAAGGGCCTTCTGAGAACTTTTACCAGAAGTAGTAAGCAAAGAGCTGTCAAGAATGTCATTGCATGATGTAGTGGCACTTGGGACTGTCAGGGCCCGACGGCCTTTACTAGGGTTGAAGTCTGAACCAAGGAGGAAGATAAGTTCAGAAAATCCGGTATCTGGTTATACAAGTCTTTTAGTCGAATTCAGGCAAAATAATGTGGCAGGATGCAATCAACATAGTCAGGAAAGAAGCAGAAAGTCAGGAACTGGTAGAAGAATTTAAACATACTCAGTAGTGATGAGCGAATCTGTCCCATTTCGCTTCGCCATAAAATTCACAAAACAGCAAGAAAATTTGTGAAACAGTGAAAAATTCACGAACACATTTGTTGCACAATTTTTTGGTCATCCATATTTTTTTGTCACCCCACGTCTATTTTTTGTCTCCCGCGTCTAATTTGTTTGGCACCCATGCCCCTTTTTTGACAAAAACATTTCCGCGCAATGAATTTTTCCGTGGCAAATTTTTCCAAAGTTTCGCTAAACAATTCGCCAATGGCAAAGTGCGGAAATTCGCTGCACATCCATGCCTGACGAAAACAATCGCTCATCACTAATGCTTAGGAACTTCACAGGGAAAGACATATAGTTACGCTTTGAACCCTGCTCTCTCATTACGCCAAAATGTGATGTGATAAAATCACATGGCCCTAATGTAACATTGCAGCCGTGGGTGCCGCCATCTTGGAACAGAATCAGATCACTCCCAACTGGGACTTAGCAATGATGGATGTAATTAAAAAAGGGTTTCCCCATACTGTTGGTCATAAAGTGCATGTTATATGCTGTGGGGGCACAGAGCTAAAGGATATAAGTGATCCAGATGACTTGTAAATTGTCTCTTATTTTGGATTATCCCTAATATCAGCTTTTCAAGGTCATCCAAAGAGGTTTAGCCTGTGGAATTTATTCACTCTTTAACCCCTGCTTCTCAGTTTGCGTTGGGAATAAAATGACTGCAGTCCTCATGGAGCAGATTCAGTTTTTTATTTATTTATTTATTTTTTTCCTGAAAACAAGCCTCACTTCACAGGAAGCCTCCGCTTTCCCACACTGGGATTCTTGTGCCAGTCAAGCGAGTAAGTCGGTGAATACAAAGTAAGGAGGGATGCAAGCACAAACAACTCACTTGGGGAAAGAAAGACCCCGGCCATTTGCTTTAATTGCATCTATATGTCTTAAGTAACTGGAGAACAAAAAGGACAGTTGCCTATGATTCTTTATTTTATACAGGGAAATGATATACAGTATGTCCCAATAAATAACAGCGTGAAAAGGTTCCTCTATACATAGTAGGTATCTACAGAAAGGAAATAAAGAACCTTGATTATACTCATTTTAAGGTTAACAAAAACAGTGCATCTGTTGCTTGACCTTTAAAATAATATTAAACAATTCCGGATCTCAATTTATTCACCTAAGAAAGCAGTCTGAAAGCAGAAAGGGCCTAAGTGGCTTCATTTGTATGTAAGGAAGGAAATAGGAAGACGGCATTTAAAACCTACAAGTCAAAGGGGGTAGGCATGGAGGGACTTCAGGCCCCAAGCATTCTGGCTAATGATTTCTGGATATTCCGTGGGTATATGGAAAGTCAAATGTTATGAGAGGGTAAATAATGCATTTTATTTTAAACCACATTTATGCTGAAAATCCAAAATGAAGAATCATTCACACTATAATAAATAGAGCTCCTACTGTACAGCGCTGTGTGCAGCAGTGGCACCATAATATACATATATATATATACACCCTACCCTAAAGGGAAACCATATTCAAAAAATGAGTTGGATGTTTCCCAGGGTGCTCCTCTGAACACTTTTGCTATTTACATTAATTTTATATGTTTAGTGCTCTGGGATATTAGCAGTTTTAGATTGGCTAAAAGGCAAATGGCTCAACAGCTCTCTCTGAAAGTCAGAGAGTTAGTCAGCAACCCTAGGGTTAATTGAATACAGAAAGGGCATATACTGTTAGGGTTAATGATGCTCTAACCTTCTAAGAGAAAGTTGTTGATCCAAAAGCCTCTATCAGTTTTCTACAGCTGTCTAAAACTGCTATTGTCTTAGAAACCACTAAAAACAATTCGCATAAATTGCAAAAGTGCTCAGAGGCCACTCTAAGTAAGTTTACATCCATTCATTGTTTGGGTTTAGATTCCCTTTAGTATTAAATTGCTCAGAGTGCTTGTCTGAGGACTTTTGCAATTTACATATTTTTTTAGATTTCATGACGTTAGCAGTTTATATATTGCCGATATCATGAAGGAGCAACCTGAGTTTAATTTATCAAAGCTTGTAAGGTTTATTTTCCTGAAGTGGCATATTTTGGTGGTTCCCTGCCAAGTGCTACCACTGGTTTGCATGGTCGGACCCGGTTCCTAATGGGCCCCGCTTGGAGCAGGCTGTGGTGTGTGTGTGGGGGGATTGAGCTTTTGTTGGGCAGTGATGTGCAGCAGTGGGGAAGGTGGAGGCAGATGGAGGTGTTCAGTGCAGTGGGGTGCCAGGGGGATTAGGATTGGTGCTGGGGTGAAAGTGATGTGTTTGAGGGTGAGGGAATCATTGGCACTGGAAGCTGGGGCCCTTGGGGGGTTGACATTATATTAGTTCAGAAGGCTTAGCCGAAATATATTGTCAGTTGCTAGACACATAAATATTTAAAGAAATATAATCGTTGTTCCAGGGGCCGATCGTGTACTTATGGGGTTAAGTATAGCTTTAGTAAGGCCTTTTTTTTTCTAATTTTCTCAAACTCCCTTCTTATCTGGGATGGCACCAAAGCTCAAACGATTCCAATATCCAAAAAGATTATAGTTTCAACCTGGCAGCCAAAGGGCTAACTGATGGACAGCTGGGGTGGGGGAGGCCCTCTGAAGCTTTGCTGAGAGATCACATTTAAGATGGTTTTCTGTAGATGGCATCATAAATAGGAACCAGACTGTCAATCATATTTACTTCTTTTACTAAGTAGGAAGTTGGACAGCAGTGTTGCAGTAGCGTTGATCTACCCTGGGGCTTTGGTAGAATGCGTTTAAACTAAACGTCCCCATACACGGGCTGATTCTAGCTGCCGATATGGGTCCCTTAGACAGATTCGGCAGCTAATTGGCCTGTATATGGGCACTCCCGACGGGCCTGCCCGACCGATATCTGCCCAATATCGATATCGATCGGGCAGGTTAAAAAATCTAGTCAGATAGGGGACCACATCGGCTCATTGATGCGGTCCCCAGACCGACTTTGCCTATACCATGGCCAAATGATCGAATTAGCCTGGATTCTCCCGATATCGCCCATCCGTAGGTGGGGGATATCGGGAGAAGATCTGCTCGCTTGGCCACATCGCCAATCGAGCGGATCTGAAGGTGTATGGGGACCTTAAGGTTTGGTGGTACTGTCTGTACAATGATAGAGGACTGGCTGGGGGATTGTGTAGCAGTCAGTGGCCCATTGTCTTTGGACTACTTGGAGAAGGGCATTGATATCAAAGTATCTGTGTTTTTCAATGACAGCTATTCAGACCAATTGAACCTATTTGTGGTGTAACATGTTGGTATGGGTACCTGGGCTTTGTAGACCTAAGTGGCAGATGTAAGCTGTGGGGAAGTTGTTACAATTTGTAACATCAATGTTTTAGTGCCTCCTCCCCTGCCAGCCTTTCAAATGATGCGGAAAGAAAAGAATTGTTCTGCTGCTGGATTTCACCATACACAAATGGCATATTATTCATACTTTTTGAAGAAACAGGTTACTGTGATTGGTATATCAGCAGTTTCTGTGTGGGGCTTTTTATCAAATTTTGGTTCGGAAGCCGGAGTTCCCCATTAAGCACCATGTCAGTTTTAAGTTGAAACTCCATAGCTGCTCTTGCATCTATTCTATATTCTATGAGCCATATACAACGTGGTATTGTAGATATGAGTTTAATGGAGTGTAATAATGTTTGCTTATATGCGTAAAGCTACACAGCCGTCTGATTTTTCCTTTTGCTTTGCTTTTTTTTCATTCCTTCGTATAAAAGATTCTCTCCATTCCATAACAGTGCCTGTGATCTACAGTATTAGCTAATGGAGACCTTGAGTGACGTAGCGATAGCGATAGGCAGTACAAGGGTGTACAATACTATACTGTAACAATAAATGACAATAATGTACTTGTCCTTGTTCTGCCATAAGAAAAGTTAGGAAATAGCACTGCACAAAGTACAAGTCTGTAAAAGAACTTGGATAATAAAGGCAACAATAAAAGATCTAGCTGAAGTACAGAAACAGGGCAGTATTTCTATATAGGCACTTAAAGGAGAAGGAAAGGCAAATAAAGAGTTAATCTCAAGCTGCAGGCATACCTTCAGTTCTCTCAATAGTGCCCTTAAGTCTCCCCATATTTCTCCTGTTCAGAAGATCAGAAGCCAAACAGGAAGAAAAAACGCTGAGCTGGGTAAAGAAAGTTCCCATAATGCCTCACTCCTGCACCAAAAGCAAGACTGGTGAACATGCTCAGTTAGTAAGACTATGGGGCACATTTACTAACCCACGAACGGGCCGAATGCGTCCGATTGCGTTTTTTTCGTAATGATCGGTATTTTGCGATTTTTTCGGAAAATTGTCGCGACTTTTTCGTTACTAATACGATTTGTGCGAAAAAACGCGTGTTTTTCGTAGCCATTCCGAAAGTTGCGCAAAATCTGGTGATTTTTTCGTAGTGTTAAAACTTGCGCAAAAAGTTGCACCTTTTTCGTAGCGTTAAAACTTAAAAGGTGCGACGTTTCGCGCAAGTTTTAACGCTACGAAAAAATCGCAACTTTTTGCGCAAGTAGTAACGCTACGAAAAATCGCCAGATTTTGCGCAACTTTCGGAATGGCTACGAAAAACACGCGTTTTTTCGCACAAATCGTATTAGTAACGAAAAAGTCGTGACAATTTTCCGAAAAAAATCGCAAAATACCGATCATTACGAAAAAAACGCAATCGGACGCATTTCGGAATGGCTACGAAAAACTTGCGTTTTTTCGCGCAAATCGTATTGGTAACGAAAAAGTCGCGACAATTTCCGAAAAGTCGTAAAGATGCCGAAAAAATCGCCAAAAATACGAAAAAGTCACAAAATGTTCGTTTTCAAATCGGAATTTTTCCAATTCGGTTCTGATTCGTGTCTTAGTAAATGTGCCCCTATGAGTCAGCTTCCTGCTGATTGGCTCAGATCCACATTCGTAAGGGGGGAGGGTGAGTTCTTAGCATTCTTGAGGGAAGGGGGAACAGGAGAGGGGAGAGAGGAGAGAGCTGCGTGTCTCTGGCACAGGAAAACAGACACAACAAATCCTTTCAAAGAGAAGTCAGTGCAGCGTTTCTGGGAGTGCTTATGGCTGTATTTACATAGCCCTTTCTGATAAAGCTTACTTAGTTTTTACCTTTCCTTCTCCTTAAAAGGCTTATGCTTTAGTGGGGTTGCCTTAAATAAAATGGAATGCTAAAAACAACTACAACTAAATCCCCTGTTCCCCACCAGAGATGTTGGCAAACCTGAATGTGGGACTGAGGCTGGGAACCTGTTCTCCATGCTATTGTGCAGGCCCACTAAGCAAGGGTGGGGTTGTTCCTTCTGGGGCAAGACAGACCAAAAATACAACCTTGGACATGGAGTAGGCTCCACTGCATGGCATTTTATATTGGAGCCCCATGTCCATGGCATGCATTAGATGTATTAATCAAGTCTACTCCATCTATCTCTCTAGCCCTTGGTTTAGTGAATCTATTAGTTCCTTGTATCATTGCATTGGTTATTTTTTTTGGCTGAATGGGGTGGGGCTTTATTTGGGTAAGCAATACAAGATGGCTGAATGCAGCGGAACAAAAGCCTGCAAAAAAAACAGGACTTCTGGTTCAATGGGAATTGAAATGACTAATTTTTCATGTTGTCATTGGTGGAACCAGTGGCCCCTAGGGGTGATTGACCCAAAGACCCTGAAAAACAGCAGTGTAAATCATGTGTTTGTTGTTCTTCTTTCTTCCTAAGCCCCAAACACCACCCTGTGCATCTTGGGATACATGACAGGACTCAGTTGCATAAAGTGGCCCTCCAGTGTCTTTAGCCTGCTTGTCTGTGCCCAGTTAATTGAAACACACAAACATACACACCTTATACACTAACACATGCCCACATTTTTTTTGTTTGTTAAGCCCCCAAGGCTTTACACACTTTACCCCTTTCTTTCTGTTTTTTTTATTGTTTAATTTATGAGGGTGACTTGTGTGAGCACCAATCATACTGCATAATTCCTTTTCCATTTTATTCAGTGATTGTGTTGTATTCTTAGTCCCACATAGCCATTGCTCACTTATTTGTGAGTAAAAAGCATTCATTGCACAGCAAGACTGCAGAAACTATGGTTCTGACCACAACACAATGCATTCTGCATTGTTGTTAACTTGATTTTGTTGATTAGTGTGCACTATTTTTATTTTGGGGTCTCTACATGCAACATGCTTTTGGTATATAAAACCACTAATGTAAGCATTGCTATGAGAACACAGCTCCTAATTACTTAAATAGTTATGGAATGCCTAATGTGATTGCTTAATTTTCACCCAAGTTGGCAGAAGTCATCTCAGGTTCTCACAACCCCCCACCCTTTGCTTTACCCATGGCCTGACCAAAAGGAAATCCAAGATGGAACACATCCAGTATGCTTGGAGGTGTTATACATTGCATATGATTAAGTTTGAGCTACACAAAGAAATAATTCTATTTTAGGTGGCTTCTCCATTTTTGATAATTAATAGTAAATATAAGTTCTCCATGTTCTATAGTTGCACAATTCATACTGTTCATCTAACACATTGCACAGCAAGACTGCAGAAACTATGGTTCTGACCACAACACAATGCATTCTGCATTGTTGTTAACTTGATTTTGTTGATTAGTGTGCACTATTTTTATTTTGGGGTCTCTACATGCAACATGCTTTGGTAATCCTAGGCATGTTGGGTATCAAACTGTTCAGAAGACCCCTGGGATTCATATTCATGATGTTTTATCTCAGTACCTAATGGTATGGGATGTATAAGATGCTATAAATTGCGACTGAGGGTATTATTACAATTTTCATTTAAAAAATCTAACTTTATCAAATCATCAGTTAGGTAGTTTGGCGTAGAAAGAGATATTTAAGCATTTTAGAGATTTTCTAAATGCCCTAAAGCTTAGCTTGAGAAAATAAATCAATTTATAGTTTTTACTAAACGAAAACATCTTAGAGGGGAAAAAGAACTGAAAATACACATAAATTGACTGGCCAATGACAGGCACAACTCAACTGGTAGTGGAAGGATTAAATCAATAAAATCCAATAAGACCATAACATTGGCTGGTTCATTTTCTGACTTTCTCTTCTCCTGGTCTGTCACTTTTGATTGGTCACACATTATTATCCTTTAGTCTATCATTCTAACCATCTGCCTTTCACACTTTGTTTCTGGGGAGTCAATGACACATTATCAACAAGCTGTAATCTATACAATTTAACTATAGTTGTCCAACTAAGAGCTGGTATTCTCAATTCAATAGCAGGTTAGCCAATATAAAAATGGGAACTATAGAAGTTAGACTTTTATAATTGTTTATTTATAGAGATGAGCGAATCTGTCCTGTTTTGCTATGCAGCAAAAATGTGCTAAACACACTGAAGTCAAAGGGCAGTTTCCGTGGCTACCGTGCAACTTTTTTTCCCAGCCATTGGAGTTTATGGGTGTTTTTTCACAGAAAAACCTGGGAAAAAAATTCCGCTCATCACTGTTTATTTATAATAATGAGCCAAAAGCACATTCCTGCTTAAAAATAAGCTTTCGTTTTTAGCATTGTGCAGCAAGTTTTCCGTTTCTGTGTGGTTTTTACGTTCTTTATTTTAGGAGCAGCTGGTAACAAGATATCACTCTCATACGATAAACAATAACTGTGATTGCCGAGACTGCTCCAACACCTGGCTGAGAAATGCTTCAACAGCAAAAACATTTTTAGTTAACGTCGTGAATTATTGTTCCTGTTTAAGTGGGATGTGGCAATTTACCAAAAAGATGTAAAATCGTCATGCATATAACAGCTAAGCAATATGCCACCTCCATTTTTAATTACTATATGCATTTTAGGTTTCCTCATTTTGCCTTATTTACTTATAAAACTTACATTATTTATCTAATTCAAAAACACTTTAAAGTACCTTTTGTGCAGATAAGAGATTTGCAAACTGGGGCAAGGGCCCCCATAGTGTGCAGGTTGCCACTTTCCTATATCTCTTATCTTTCTTTCCTATCAATAACATGGCATTAAAGGATAAGGAAAGGTAAAAAAACCCAAGCTTTATCAGAAAGGTCTATGTAAGAAACACAGGATTGCTTGTCTCCTTTTTTGGGAACATGTTCTTTCGTATCTGACTTCCTCTCTCAGAAAAATCCTTCATTCCTGGGGCCCGAGTCTGCCCAGCACTCTCCTCTCTCCCCTCTCCTGCTCCCCCCTCCCATAAGAGTTCATAAAACTCACTTCCCTCTCCCTTAGGAATGTGTAATCTGAGCTATAACGGCTAGAGCTGCAGCAAGGAAGCTACTGAGACCAAACTAAAATGGCAGCTGCTATCTTAAACAAATGGAGGGAGCTTCTAGGGCTCTTTACTCAGGTATGGTAAAGCTTTCTGCAGAATAAATATAGTGTGGCACTAATATGGCAAATCTATTGGCAGTAAAATGCCAAAATTACTTTCCAATACTTTTTTCTAATCTAATAATATGTATAATATATTCTTGTTGGCCGATTAATCCAAAACCAGACACTGAAGTTTTATACACTGGGACCTTGCAATGTACAGTATTGGAGCTGCTGGGAAGTGTAGTCTGTGTGACTCTGACCTCTGTACATGTCATTGACGTCTCCAGGTCGTGGCACCCTTTAAACAACTTTAAAATCAGTTTTCTGGCCAGAAATGGCTTTTCTAGGTTTTAAAGTTCGCCTTCCCATTGAAGTCTATGGGGTTTGCAAAGTTCGCGAATATTCACGAGTTTTGGCGAAAGTCCGCGAACGGGTTCGCGAACATTTTTGCGCGGGTTCGCTACATCCCTAATAACAAGGTAACGCTAGATATACAAGTCAATGGGCTAACTCACTTGTCCAGTACAAAACTACCATTCCGGGTTAGAGAATTATGAAACTCAGACTAAACTTTGCCATTATGATTACCGAAATGGGCCACTACCTTCACATTATGTCATTGCCCCGCCCCCTGATGTCATCAACTCTGTCCAGACAGAAAATAAAAGGTGTCAACCCTAGACTTACCCCTGCTTTAGCTTCATACTGAACAGAGGCTGTCTTCTCTTTACACTTACATTCAAATAATTAGAACCTGGGGCCCAAGGTTCGATCCCAACCAGCGCACAATCATCTAAGAGTTTGTATGCTGTTCTCCCTGTGTGTAATAAATGCTATGAATATCCCTTTAAATCTAAAAATAACTGCACATTACCCCTGCAGATTCTGTGTTTGAAAATAACACATATTTTATTTCTTCTATGGATCCACAAAAGGTAAGACATAATGGATCGCTGCAGCCTGACTCTAAACAGTCAACGTCTGATAAATGTATTTGTTGCTTAAAAAAAAAAAATCAATTCTGAAAACCACAAAAAAAGATGCTGACATGCTGGAAAAACAGTTTGAGATTAACTAGGCAATGCGGCAGATACTCTGAATTTAATCCCTTCAGTGCCAGCGAGCTTTCCTATATGTTCCCTCCAAGATTTCCCTTCTCTAAGTCTGTGAAATGGAAGTTCTTAAATGTAACTGTAAATAGTCACTGCTTGTGTACCCACTCTGTCTGCTCAACAATATGTATTATTTCCGGAAAAGCTGGAGAAAAGAACCCATATTCCACTTATTGCCTGCTGCGTGGTTATTATGCACTACTTGGCATTTTAAAATCCAATAAAAAAATATAACACTATAATAATAATTTGTAAATGTCATATTTTACTATAAAATTACTATTGACTTTTGTCAGCCGCCACCCTCAGACTGAAAACAGTAAAAAGCCAGGCTTTATTAGTGCTGTAGGACCCCATACTTACATAGCAGACAGTACATAGGGGCAGCTTTATCAAAATGTGAGTTTAGAGCTTAATCCATAAAAACTCACCCATGTTCTATTCATTCCTATGGGATTTTTAGAAGCATATTTATTAGTGGGTGAAAGTTAGAACTCAACATTTGATAAATACACTTCTAAAAAACCCAAAGGAATGAACAGAACGTGGGTGATTTATTATGTATTGAGCTCTAAACTCATATATTGATAAATCTGCCCCAAAAGCTGCCTAGAATGCTATAGTTTTAGTACTTTTGTGGAGTTCACATGTCAATCTTTGATCTGAACATGCCAATAAAGTGCCTCTCCTGATGCTCTTGTTACATGACAGAAAATAACTGAGTCAACAAGTGTCAGGAGATGCTTCCTGAATCAGTAAATTACACCTTTGATGTTCTATTTGCCCCCACTTGATATAATAATAATAATAAATCTTAAAAACTAATAAAACATCTGAATTACAAAAATGCACAGAAAAGCATTGTGACCAATTTGACATTGTTATACTGTTGAGTATATGTTCCCATTTATAACAGAGTATAACCAAATCAGTTTGAAGATCTCATTAGCACTCAAGATATAAGTACTCTCTAGTCTGGTATGCGTTACTGGTGTATAACATGTCGTCAGGTTACACCACTTGTTCCCTCTCTTTCATGGAGACAAAGACAAGAGCTCCTCTGCCAGGGTCAGACTGGGGTGATGGGACACCGGAAAAAAAACCCAGTGCCCGCAGGTCCCCCTCTCCCATATGCGCTCTTGGGGAAGTGGGTTGGGTGGGCAGCGGGGGGGTGTGTGTGTGGGCATCACCGCTTGGATTCCTTGGGGGGGGTGTGGGGCCCCTGCGGTGGCAGCCCCGGTGGGCCCTGCACCCCCCGTCTGACCCTGTCCTCTGCATTGACAAAATTGGAAAACTGGGCAGCAAACTGGAAAATGAGGTTCAATGTTGACAAGTGCAAAGTTATGCACTTTGGTAGGAATAATATAAACGCGAACTATCTACTGAATGGTAGTGTGTTGGGGGTTTCCTTAATGGAGAAGGATCTAGGGGTTTTTGTAGATCACAAGTTGTCCAATTCCAGGCAGTGTCATTCTGTGGCTACTACAGCAAATAAAGTGCTGTCTTGTATAAAAAAGGGCATTGACTCGAGGGATGAGAACATATTTTTGCCGCTTTATAGGTCCCTGGTAAGGCCTCACCTTGAGTATGGGGGGCAGTTTTGGGCTCCAGTCCTTAAGAAGGATATTAATGAGCTGGAGAGAGTGCAGAGACTGCAACTAAACTGGTAAAGGGGATGGAAGGGTTAAGCTATGAGGTGAGACTGTCGAGGTTGGGGTTGTTTTCTCTGGAAAAGAGGCGCTTGCGAGGGGACATGATTACTCTGTACAAGTACATTAGAGGGGATTATAGGCAGTTGGGGGATGTTCTTTTTTCCCATAAAAACAATCAGCGCACCAGAGGTCACCCCACCCTGTGGAATGCCCTGTGGAATGCCCTTCCTAGTGATGTGGTAATGGCAGATTCTGTTAATGCCTTTAAGAGGGGCCTGGGTGAGTTCTTGAACAAGCAGAATATCCAAGGCTATTGTGATACTAATATCTACAGTTAGTATTAATGTTTGTATATATAGTTTATGTATGTGAGTGTATAGATTGGTAGGTGTGGGTTAGGTGTGCTGGGTTTACTCGGATGGGTTGAACTTGATGGACAATGGTCTTTTTTCAACCCTATGTAACTATGTAACTATGTAACCAGTTAACATTATCAATACATATATATATATATATATATATATATATATGACTACTAAAAATACCCTCCTCTATAAAAAGGGATTAGTTGTCCATTGATTGCAATATATTCAAGCTGGCCAGCTGTGTCCTCTGCACTCACCCATTATCAGTAGTGAGGAGCCGAAAAATTTGTGAAACGACTGCAAAATTTGTGAAACAGCAAAAAATTTGTGAAACAGGTTTGTTGCACGATTTTTTTGTTGCCCGCATTTTTTTTTGTCACCTGTGGCTATTTTTATGCAACCGTGCCCATTTTGACGTGACTTTGCCTATTTTGACCCGACTGTGACTTTTTTTGATGTGCAACAAATTTTTCGGCTGCAAATTTTCTTGGAAAGTTTTGCAAAACAATATTGTCAATGGCGAAATGCGGAAATTTGCTGCGAATCTATGTCAGTCGAAAAAATTTGCTCATTGCTAATTATAAGTATATATAGGACATTAAGACATTCTGTGCATTAAGCTACCAAGATATGCCCTCCCTTTTAAGCAAAACAGGGATTGTTTGTCCATATGTTGCAATGTATACAAGCTGGCCAACTATGTCCATGGACATTTTTATCTAGCGCTGATCTCCTTACTGTGCCTAACCTGAGATACCATGGCTGCCGAGGAGAAAATGCAGCTCAAAATCAGCTGGGAACGGCACACTAACCCTGTGTGTTATTTTCATTATATAACATACATAGAATAAGAATTAACTGCAATCTGATTTGTGTGTTTGTTTTTGGCACCTTTTGGAGCATTTGTCTGAACCTTTGGCAAATCATTGGGAAATATACTGTGACCAGACATTAAATTAACGGTATCATATTTATAAACTGGTTAAATCATTGCACCCATCCCTGCACACTAACGGAGCATTCTCACTTTCAGCCACTTAGAAAGTAGTTCCCAGAAATTCCTCTCCTAATATGAAACCCAAGTTTGCATTATTCATATTGCTTCTTGTGTCCTTCAGCTCATCAGGTTTCTCCTAGGAGGACTCGCTTAGCTGTAAGCCATTCTGAATCCTGATACCATGGCGTCCCACCCCACAGACCATGTTTTATCCCACTCTGACTTTCCCTGTGTGCTTGCCAGTGATATTCAGAAGAACATTTATCAGCTTTTCAGCTCTTTCAGCTTCTTCCATGCTGTTCCCCCCGTATCTCTACCCTCAAGTCATAAATGTCCTCTGAACTCTGCTGCCGACATCTGCTGCCGTCCTCTCAGTCTTATAATCCTGCCATGATCTCTCTCTAGAATGACAGTTACAGACTTTCTTCCTGTGTCTTTTTTAAAAAAACAATAAGGTTTCTCAAATCAGTGAATTCTTTTCTACAATTCCAAGACCAACAATGAGTTACTTGCAGTGTCGGACTGGCCCACCAGGATACCAGGAAAACTCCCGGTGGGCCCAGGTGTCAGTGGGCCCTCCTGCTCCTGACCATTTGGCCTGTTTCATGGCCATTCCCTATTTCTGAATGGGAACAAAGAGGAGAAATAGAGGGAAGAATAGATGCTAGCATGTAAATAAAATACTAGGAGAATAAAGAGGTTGGGTGAGGAAAGGAGGAAAAATAGTTAGGAAAGTGGGCCTATAATCTAAGGTTTCCTGGTGGGCCCCTGGGTTCCCAGTCCGACACTGGTTACTTGCAAATGTGCCCATATGGCGAGTGGGCTGCTTTGACCCTTGAGAGGTTTTTCAATCTGCAAATGTTGAACTGCAAATATTTTTTTTAAAAGAGATAAATAAAAGACAAAGATAGATAGATAGATAGATAGATAGATAGATAGATAGATAGATAGATAGATAGATAGATAGATACTGTAGATAGATAGATAGATAGATAGATAGATAGATAGATAGATAGATAGATAGATAGATAGATAGATAGATGATAGATAGATAGATAGATAGATAGATGATAGATTGATAGATAGATAGATAGATAGATAGATAGATAGATGATAGATAGATAGATAGATAGATAGATAGATGATAGATAGATAGATAGATGATAGATAGATAGATAGATAGATAGATAGATAGATAGATAGATAGATGATAGATAGATAGAAAGATAGATAGATGGATAGATAGATACAGTGGTGTGAAAAACTATTTGCCCCCTTCCTGATTTCTTATTCTTTTGCATGTTTGTCACACAAAATGTTTCTGATCATCAAACACATTTAACTATTAGTCAAAGATAACACAAGTAAACACAAAATGCAGTTTTTAAATGAGGGTTTTTATTATTTAGGGAGAAAAAAAATCCAAACCTACATGGCCCTGTGTGAAAAAGTAATTGCCCCCTGAACCTAATAACTGGTTGGGCCACCCTTAGCAGCAATTACTGCAATCCAGCGTTTGCGATAACTTGCAACGAGTCTTTTACAGCGCTCTGGAGGAATTTTGGCCCACTCATCTTTGCAGAATTGTTGTAATTCAGCTTTATTTGAGGGTTTTCTAGCATGAACCGCCTTTTTAAGGTCATGCCACAACATCTCAATAGGATTCAGGTCAGGACTTTGACTAGGCCACTCCAAAGTCTTCATTTTGTTTTTCTTCAGCCATTCAGAGGTGGATTTGCTGGTGTGTTTTGGGTCATTGTCCTGCTGCAGCACCCAAGATCGCTTCAGCTTGAGTTGACGAACAGATGGCCGGACATTCTCCTTCAGGATTTTTTGGTAGACAGTAGAATTCATGGTTCCATCTATCACAGCAAGGCTTCCAGGTCCTGAAGCAGCAAAACAACCCCAGACCATCACACTACCACCACCATATTTTACTGTTGGTATGATGTTCTTTTTCTGAAATGCTGTGTTACTTTTACGCCAGATGTAACGAGACACGCACCTTCCAAAAAGTTCAACTTTTGTCTCGTCGGTCCACAAGGTATTTTCCCAAAAGTCTTGGCAACCATTGAGATGTTTTTTAGCAAAATTGAGACGAGCCTTAATGTTCTTTTTGCTTAAAAGTGGTTTGCGCCGTTTTTGCCCAGTCTCTTTCTTATGGTGGAGTCGTGAACACTGCCCTTAATTGAGGCAAGTGAGGCCTGCAGTTCTTTAGATGTTGTCCTGGGGTCTTTTGTGGCCTCTCGGATGAGTTGTCTCTTGGGGTAATTTTGGTCGGCCGGCCACTCCTGGGAAGGTTCACCACTGTTCCATGTTTGTGCCATTTGTGGATAATGGCTCTCACTGTGGTTCGCTGGAGTCCCAA
Organism: Xenopus tropicalis; assembly: GCF_000004195.4. Classification (NCBI taxonomy): domain Eukaryota; kingdom Metazoa; phylum Chordata; class Amphibia; order Anura; family Pipidae; genus Xenopus; species Xenopus tropicalis. The sequence continues at coordinate 16,233,759 of NC_030678.2, forward strand.
AGCTTTAGAAATGGCTTTATAACCTTTACCAGACTGATAGATCTCAATTACTTTTGTTCTCATTTGTTCCTCAATTTCTTTGGATCTTGGCATGATGTCTAGCTTTTAAGGTGCTTTTGGGCTACTTCTCTGTGTCAGGTAGCTCCTATTTAAGTGATTTCTTGATTGAAACAGGTGTGGCAGTAATCAGGCCTGGGGGTGACTACAGAAATTGATATTGAAATTGAAAATTGAAATTGATAAACCACAGTTAAGTTATTTTTTAACAAGGGGGCAATCACTTTTTCACACAGGGCCATGTAGATTTGGAGTTTTTTTTCTCCCTTAATAACGTAAACCTTCATTTAAAAACTGCATTTTGTGTTCAATTATGTTATCTTTGACTAATAGTTAAATGTGTTTGATGAGCAGAAACATTTTGTGTGACAAACATGCAAAAGAATAAGAAATCAGGAAGGGGGCAAATAGTTTTTCACACCACTGTAGATAGATAGATGGATGATAGATAGATAGATAGAAAGATAGATAGATGGATAGATAGATAGATAGATAGATAGATGGATAGATAGATAGATATACTATAGTAGAAAGTGGACAGCAAACATAATACTATGTGACCCAGTGCATTTAATTTGTTGCTGTGATCAAAACACATTGTCTTTGCCTGCTTTTTTGACTGTTGCTTAGCTGTAGTTTCCTTCTACCTTCCTGGTGAACTAAAGCTAAACAAAGAATGCTATACAATAAGCCCATAGCAACCAATCAGATCTATGCTTTTGGTTTCTAACTTGTAGGTGACCGGTCAATACATACTCCCCTATGTTTTGGGCTTCTTTACCAGCCCCAGGCCACCATAGCCCTTTATGAATGGAGATCGGTGCCTCCAAAGATGCCCCCAGTAGCCCCCCCCATCTCCTTTTCTGCTGATTCTGGGCCACTGACAGTTACCAGTTAAATATAGACATATATAATATAAAACTCATAATACCAGGCTGATTAGTAATTAATACAGATTCACAGTACATAACAGCTCAGAAACCAGTGTATTCCCCAACAAATTTGAGCATCAGTTTTCATGACATACAAACCTCATGTCCTGTTTGATGATAATGCCATGACCCCTACCTAAGTTTAGCTTCTCAACAGCCGCCAAGAGCACACTGAGCATGTGTAGTGTCACTGACACTCACAAAATGGCCAAACGAGGTCCAAGATGGGGACAACTTTGAAGGTCTGGATGATAACTGTTATAGGGCTGCTAAAGGTTTCTGCTTGTACAGTAAGTGCTGTATATAAAATAGTATACAGCATTTCTATCCCTGTCTAGGGGAGTAATTCCACATTATTGTCACAACAGATGGAGCTTGTTCCAGCCAAGCGCAGCTTCTGTACAAACAATAGGAATCTATTGTATATTTATGTAGTGAAAGGCTCTGTAAATGTTGCATTTGTTTACTGCACGCGCCGGTGCCTTTGCAGATTGGGTAATTGTAAAATGAACGCTCGCCGAAATTTAGTCCGCAAATTAAAATTAGTGAGACCTTTCAAAAATAAACTGATAAATAAAGGGTTCGATTACGGTGAAATAAACATCTGCCTAAAGAACCTTCCTCCCTGAGCTACGGTGCTAATATTACAAGTCAATTTCCGAAAGGGAACGCTACACTCCATTTATCCAAGTTACCCCCTCTGTAATCTCTCCTTGGAACGTTCGGTTAAATGAAAGCTATTATGGGTGAGATCGTCACGGAACCAAAAGAGAGTACAAATTACAGAATATGCCTCCGTCAGTGAGAACAAGATGTTGTCCTCGATGTACCTCGTCTTGGTAATCAGATGTTTTTCAATCAGGGAAAATATAAATCCTACTGCTCCTAATTTCATGGATTTAGAGATCATTTAACTCATCAGCGGTTCTGTAAATGCTAAGCTACCCCATATGTCTTCTTCTCCAATTAATGTTTCATTTACTCTATGGGCACAACGTTGGCACCGACTTTTCATTAATGGCGTTGGTGCGTATCCTGGTAAGTAATGCAGCTTAAGTCTTTCTCTATTGCGTCTTCTAAATGACAGACAATAAGCCTCTTTTCTCAGAATTACTTGATTTAACTAACCGGACTCAAGAATATGGGGTATTCTGTAGGAGCAATGATTAGTTTTACCCGTCAGCCGTGGCCCTAGATCTTATTTTGCCCTATTTTGCTGCCTTCTTTTTTTATATAGGAGGAGCTTTCTGATTTGCTGTAAACTCATCAGCAACAATCTGAAAATAGGAAATGGTCTCTGTGCCGCTTACTGAAAGTACCGGTAAGCTGGTCATACATGGTACGATCCACATGTCAATAAAGGAGCATATGTTTGCTTGGCTTTTCCATATAATTTACAGGTTGAATTGAAGTGATCTGGTTATGGAGCCTTTAGGCCAACAATTACAGCTTATAGGGATTACATGTAGATGGGTTTTCCCAAGCTGCCCCACCCCATTGACATATGATGAAGCCTCAGTTAGATACTGATTAACATGGGGTCATTTTGAAGCCAAACAAGGGTCAGTAGGCTGGCAGCTCACTCAAGATTGGATGAGTTGGCAGCTAACGTATGTATTAGTACTCAGGTACCCCCAACTTATACTTTATAGCCAGGCAGATTTCAGCCTTATTGCCATGTTTAGAGTGTAAGCTTTTGTGAGCAGGGCCATTTGATCCCATCTTTTTTTTTATTGACAGTTTTTTTGCATTTATGGTTTGAATTGAAGTGATCTGGTTATGAAGCCTTTAGGCCAACAATTACAGCTTATAGGGATTACATGTAGATGGGTTTTCCCATCCTGCCCCACCCCACTGCCATATGAACAAGCCTCAGTTAGAAACCGATTAACATGGGGTCATTTTGAAGCCAAACAAGGGTCAGTAGGCTGGCAGCTCACTCAAGATTGGATGAGTTGGCAGCTATCGTATGTATTAGTACCCAGGTACCCACAACTTATACTTTATAGCCAGGCAGATTTCAGCCTTATTGCCATGTTTAGAGTGTAAGCTCTTGTGAGCAGGGCCTTTTTATCCCATTTTTTTTCTATTGACAGTTTTTTTGCATTTACAAGTGTAACAGTCAAGATTTGCATTATATCTACATGTATCTCAAATACTGAATGTGTCTGTATGTGTTAAGACATACAATCACAGGAAGAGAGAGCATAGAGAGAGAAGCAAGTGAAGTAGAAAGAGAATGGAAGAGAATAGGGGAAAGAAAGGAAAAAAAAATTACGAAGAGCAAATAATATAAATTATTAGCTATAATTCCTGGGTATCAGCCTCAGTAAAGTTCTTCCATGAGTTCCATTTCTTATGGTGGTTACGTAGAGAGTTCTTAATCCTTGCGTTGTGATATTCAACGTTGATGAAGTTTTTCAGTTCTACCATTGAGGGAATAAGATCGGTTTTCCATTTTTGAGAAGCCTTGCTGCTTCTAATATGTGTGCTACAAGGAGTTTGTCGGAAAATTGCAGAAAGTCCAAATCCAGATTCAGAAGAGCTATTGAAGGTGAGCTTTTGTCTCCATTTTTATTCTGCGACTCTTGTTCTGTATAAAGCAGTGTGCAAGCAGCGTGAACCTTATAGTATCAAATATTTTGTTGCTGTATAGTCCCAGTTATACACCTATTCCCATTAGGAGTGCCTCTATAAAACAGAATAACCATATAGTTCCAGGTCAGGATGCCACTGTCCCGTCCCTCCAAATGTAGTCTTTGGAAACCAATTTATCCCATGATATCTCTCCTGTAACCTATTTCTTCTGGTGTTGAGGGGGTGCGGCGACTCCTCTGATGAACAGTAGATATATGATTCCACCAAAGGATGAAATATGTGTATAGTTTCTAGCCTGCAATTGAAAATGCAATCTGGTTGTCTGGGTCAATGACCAAGGCACCACCCCCCCCCCAAATGGGATTGACTATGAGGCTTCAATTTTATTATTAGGGTTGGTTTTAACTGTTTGTCATCCTATTCTGGCTCCTATCTGATGGCCAAACCACTGGCTGCTTGTTCAGTTATTTGACCTCAGTAGGTATAAAGCACCATAAAATGAGATGTTGGGAATAGGCCAGTATGGGTATCAAAGAAAACCTTACAACACTTATGATTTATCTCTTTTGCCATTTGTTGACCCAGATGTAATTTAAAATAAGAAAACGCTTTCAAAGGATTCATCTGACCTATAGCTGACTCTTGTAATATGATGATAAAAAAGCAAATCTATATAGCAAGGCATTTTTCACTTTATAAGCCTTTGTTTAAAACCCAAGGTGTCTTCTGTAGTATTTCATTTTAACTGCGGCACAAACAGAGGTTCATTTATAACCATTTGTGCTGGCGTTCTGCTCTCAGCCGCCTAAAACAATATTCTGCAACAATATCATTTAACAAATAAATATTTCACGTTTAGCAAGCACATCTGTAGTTACTATATTTTGTACCAAATTATTGTTTGGGGGATGAAGAAATAAGAAGAGAAGATCAGTCAGTGAGAGGGGAATGTTTTACTTGTTGGCTGAGATGTTCTACAGAATGCGTATGTTTTATTGATGACTCCAGTATTGTTTTAGCTTGTTCTTTGATACTGTAAGTCGGCCCAAGAGCAAATTATTGATGTGAGTTGATTAGAATGGTGCATAAGGTCTAGGCTTTGTTATTGCTATAGGGACCTGTGACTGCAGTGTGAAGTGGCCAAGGGCCGTGACCAGTTTCAAGAGTTGAGGAATATAAAGAGATAGATGATGAATTCAAAACTGGTCATGATTGGGAGGCATGCAGATTCATAGACATAGGGTTTCAGGCTGTAATTGGCATCTAGGCCAAGAGGGCAGATACCTTCACCCAGAACAATGATTCTGTAATTGGCATCAAGGCCAAGAGGGCAGATACCTTCACCCAGAACAATGATTCTGTAATTGGCATCAAGGCCAAGAGGGCAGATACCTTCAACCAGCACAATGATTTTGTAATTGGCATCAAGGCCAAGAGGGCAGATACCTTCAATCAGCACAATGATTTTGTAATTGGCATCAAGGCCAAGAGGGCAGATACCTTCAACCGACACAATGATTTTGTAATTGACATCAAGGCCAAGAGGGCAGATACCTTCAACCAGAACAATGATTTTGTAATTGGCATCAAGGCCAAGAGGGCAGATACCTTCACCCAGCACAATGATTTTGTAATTGGCATCAAGGCCAAGAGGGCAGATACCTTCACCCAGCACAATGATTTTGTAATTGGCATCAAGGCCAAGAGGGCAGATACCTTCAACCGACACAATGATTTTGTAATTGGCATCAAGGCCAAGAGGGCAGATACCTTCACCCAGCACAATGATTTTGTAATTGGCATCAAGGCCAAGAGGGCAGATACCTTCAACCAGCACAATGATTTTGTAATTGGCATCAGGGCCAAGAGGGCAGATACCTTCAACCAGCACAATGATTTTGTAATTGGCATCAAGGCCAAGAGGGCAGATACCTTCAACCAGAACAATGATTTTGTAATTGGCATCAAGGCCAAGAGGGCAGATACCTTTAACCAGCACAATGATTTCAAGACATTTTTTACCCATATAGAAACTGTTGTTGTATCGGTTGCTGAATCTCTTTCAACCAAAGAGGCCTATACCTATCACCCTACCAGATGTATGGGCTAGCAGATCCCCCACTTTGGTTGGGGGAAATAATAGTTTAAAAAAAAAAGTGCCTGACTGTGCTAGGCCAACCGCATTTGAAATGAGCTCCTAGTGTGGGCGGCCATGTTATTTAGCATGCCCTCGCCCACCTACGTCACAGGAATACACATAATGACCGAGCTGAAGCACTCGAATTGGAAGCTCTCTCTCAGTGCAGACAGCCTAACACTGTAGGGGGCTATTTTTCTCCTTGGCCCCATCCCTTATAGACTGACTTTGACTCTTGGCTAACTGAGCATGCTCAGTTATTTTCAACTGGTTACCAAACATTCCCTCCGGTCTAGCAGCCAATGAAGGCATGGCACTGCTGGTTTCTATAGAAACTCTGCTCTAGCTGCTGGAGAAGCATGCTTTTTTCTCCTAACCTCCTCTCCTGAGCTCAGCTTAACCTTTACAGTGCTCAGTCCAAGCAGAACTTTTTATCAAAGTAAGTTCTGCCTGTGTAAGCCTGCATTTTACATTACATGAACTTTACAGTGCACATGGGCTGGGAAAATGGCCGCAGGGTGAATGATGCGCTTCAGGTGGGGGAGCTGTGCCCAACTTATATGCATGGTAGGAAAATGTAGGGTTTACATGTCCTTTATTCTTTGCCCATTAGGCATTTCTTAGTATGGGGTGTTACTGGAAATCTGTCCATTCTATCCCCTCCAAGGCCAACACACAAAGAAACACCTGTTCAGACTCAAATACAAGGGCAGTTTGTGATGGTGGAACTCATTTACCTGCCTCCAAAGACCACTAGGCTATGACTCTTGCTGGGTTCTTGGAAGAGTATTGTGACACAACAGGAGGTTTATGGGAGGAAATAAAGAAAGCAATAAGAACAGTAGAGTTTTGTTTATAGCGGAATCTGAGCGCAAAGGCAGTCGCACATATATTTATAAGGTTATAGCCTGCAGCAAGATAATAATAATTGTTCCTGAAGATATGTAGTGGTCCTTAATAATAATAATTCATATAGTTATATTGGTGGCTGAGATGACTTTAGTTCTCCATAAAATATTTACATGGATTTTAATGACATTCCCTTTCAGAGCCCAGAACGCCTTCTAGAACTCCTTGCTTTACTGTCACCAAAATCATTAAGCTTAACATTTTATTACCTGAAATTGCTGTTTTTTTACAGAACATCAGCTGCATAAATACTACGTTTGTTATTTCCATCCGTTTAATCCAGTTTTACAAAACATGATAGTCTCAGATAAAAGACAAGATTGTCGGTAATTAAGGGGGGGGGGAAAAAACACATTGCATTGAATTGATAGCTCTTACAGTTGTAATCATGGAAAAAAATAAAAAAAACAAATCAAATTTTGGCTGTGAATAGGTATCCATCAAGCGCAACGTGGGTTTGATATGAGTGTTTAGCATTCAACAGGGAGACGCGCATTGTGCTGGGGATGAAAGGGTTAATGTGATTAATCATACTGAGCTCTCAGGATTATTTCCTATGCTATCTCCCTCTCCCTCTCTCTCTTATTATAAAATAAGTTTGAATAATAAGCAGAGATTTAATTAAAAACAGACTGTAGGCAAGTCGTGTTCAACTCTATCAGAGATTATGTGGAGTAAAGAAAGGTTTATATTATTAAGCCAACCGAGACCTAAAGTGATCCATGGGCATCATGGTTATGCCCCTAGCCCCGACCACCCCCCTGCCAGGCTCCCTGCCTCTGTTGGTAAATATTTGGCACACCGCCCTAATGTTAGACCAATACCCTCCAATTTGTGACCCCCACTGGGGTGCCAAGGGCCCACCAGAAAACCTTAGACCTTAGGCCCACTCTCCCCTTCTCTGTTTACTCACTTTCTTTAGTCTCTTAATTACTTATTTTTACATACTATTATCTATCCTTTCCCCCATTTCTTCTGTTTCTTCTCATATAGAATTGAGTAATGGCCATGGTATAGGCATACAGGGCAAATGGTAGGGTGAGCAGGAGGGCCCACTGACACCTGGGCCCACCGGGAGTTTTCCTGGTACCCTGGGGGGCCAGTCCCACACTGAGTTTAGTTGCAGTCTCTGCACTCTCTCCAGCTCATTAATATCCTTCTTTAGGACTGGAGCCCAAACTGCCCCCCATACTCAAGGTGAGGCCTTACCAGGGCCCTATAAACAGGTAAAATTTGTCACTGAAATGTTAGTCCCGGTAAAGCTGCACAGGGATTGGGTGGGTGAAGTTTCAACTTCCCATGTGACCAATAAGCAGAGGGAAAGCTGTGTAGGGGGAAATGCAGGCATCCGAGCTCCCGCCCTCCTTTCCCAAGTCTCCAGCTCTCTGACCCCAGCCCCCCCCCCCAGCTAATACAAGTAAGTGCAGGATGGACGGGCCCCCTAAGATCCTAAAAACCCACCGGGCCCGGGACAATTGCCCCCCCTGTCTCCCCCCCCCCGATGGGGGCCCTGTGGTAATCACTACCCTGAAGTCATAGGATTTTTTTTTTCAAACCAAGGGAACTCCCCAGATCCCAGTCTGAGCCCCTCTGTGTTTCTCTGTGTGTATTTCACTTCCCATAAAGTCTCTTATGTTCTGGCGCTTCCCTCTGATTGGCAGCTCTGTTCCTGTTTGCCCCTCCTGCTTCTAAACCCTCCCCCAATATGTCTGTCGATATTCACATTTATAAAGCAGAAAACCTACGTGATACAGTAGTGGCCGGCCAGCCTGCTATGGAAAGTCTCCCATATAGATTGTAAGCTCTACGGGGCAGGGACCTCCATCCTCTTGTGTCTTAACTTATTGCAACTATATCTTTTATTTATTTGTATTTATTGTTATACTTTGTATTTATCTATTATTATCTTAATAACCCCCTGTTTGTATTAATGTATCCTACTGTACAGCGCTGCGTATATAAGTAGCGCTTTATAAATAAAGATATACATACATACATATAACCCCCATAGGGCTTTATTGGGCCCAGCTTGGATAGGCACACAAGCGACTGCTTTCAGATCAAACGTTTCTCAAAGAGATGTTTTGCCTATTATGACATTATACTCAGCGCAGCACATTCTCCGGATTCAAACTCTCTCCTTATGGGACAGCCCCCCTAGTTATACAGGCCTTGGTGCAAGGGCCGGGCTTTAACCCTGCGTGTTTCATTCTGACAGTTACAATACACCAACCTCTGGTTTTAAATACTAGAGACCAAAAAACCTCCTACAAGTGGGAGGAGTCAGGTTAGCTTAGTGGTAGGGAGTTGGGCCAGTAGGCGTGGGTCTTCCGCAGGGACCCAGGTTCGATTCCCCCCTAGGCCGTGAGCCTTTCGTGAGAAAATGGACAATCGCTTAACCTCCCAAGGTCCCGGTACGAAGCTTGCCTTCATTGTGAGGCGGGTTAGTGCTGGGGTCCCCTTACATTCATGTTTCCCCCAGAATCTTCTTTTTGCAGTTTTAAAGGGCAGCTAATGATTTATTGTACCAAGCTATCAAATTGCCCACCGTAATTATGGCTGGTTGTTCCTGTCACAGTTAGTGGAATTGTGCCGTCTGTGGCAGTTGAAAGCAACTGTTACCAGAAAAATTGAAAGTACTTTTTTGAATGATGTCATGATTTTATTTCCATAAAAAAATATGATAATATAACAATAATCTACCCACTGCATAAAAAACACTGACCTTATACAAAAAATAAAATGGCTGCCCAGGTCTATATGTTCCTGATTTTCTTGAAGGGACTTTCCCACTCGTTTCAGATATCAATTGTTTTTCCCCAGAGGAACAACCCCAGTAGCACAAACAGTACTCACTAACACAGGCTGCCTCTTATCAAGTTTGGGGGGGCTTACATCCATATGGGGGGAGCAGCTTTCTGTAGATTACGGCCCATTTACATTGGGCCAGCAAAGCAAGCTGATCAAGCTGAAGCCTGTCCTTCTAAAATATTTTATTATGTTGGGTTGAAAAACCCCACAGACTGTTCCCCCACTTCAGCTTATTCTTCCACTTCTTATTCTTAGCGCCCCCCCATTTTTAAAATAAAATGCTACTCCTCCTACAGTTTTAGGGGCAATACCCAAACTCCCCACACTTCTTCACCCTATAGTGGAGCAGGTTGCTTGTGCTTTTCTAAGCAATACCACCTCCCCTCTTTTTGTGGCGCCGCTCTGAACCCCCCAATTTTCCCATTGACTTTGACAGGGAAGATTTTCAAACTGCTGCCACTCTTACAGCTTTGAAGCTTCACTCCCCAAACTTGAATAACATAATTATGGGGTCACCCCAAATAAAACAGTGACATTTGTTGGATGACCCCAAAGTGGGAGGGGCCAACAACAGCCAATCAAATTTCACCCATTGACTTTAATGGGCAAATTGAAACTGCTGCCAATCTTACAGCCAGTGTCAGACTGGGGTGCCAAGGGCCCACCAGAAACCTTAGCCCTTAGGCCCACTCTCCCCTTCTCTGTTCATTCACTTTCTTTAGTCTCTTAATTACTTCTTTTTACATACTATTATCTATCCTTTCCCCCATTTCTTTTGTTTCTTCTCATATAGAATTGAGTAATGGCCATGGTATAGGCATACAGGGCAAATGGTAGGGTGAGCTGACACCTGGGCCCACCGGGAGTTTTCCTGGTATCCTGGGGGGCCAGTCCCACACTGGGGAGATGTATGATAGGGTTTCAGGTGTATATTGGGTTTTCAGGTCAAAGTAGGCCAAAACTTTCATGGAGATTATGGCTGTTGTAGTCTGCTGGAGTGCCACATTCTTTCTTTATATAATGGTTCCTCCGCTATATGGGGACGCAACCATAGTTTATCTTCATAATATCCACCCCGGCAGCTATGCCTGTACATCTGTACATATATCCAGAAGCAGTAGTGAAGATAACTGCAGCACGTTTTAATTCCTAGGGTGTCATCACAGCAACCCATACATAGGGCCTGATTCACTAAAGGGCGATAAAAATTATCGCTGCTTTTTCGCGTTAAAAAACGCAAAATAACTTGCACGCGATTCACCATAGTATTATCGCGTGCGAAAAATCGCCATTTTCGCATGGGGTATTTCTCGCACTAGTTTTACCGTTTTGCGTTAATTTCCGCGCTGAAAAGAATACGATCGCATGATTCACTATAACTTTTGCGCGCTAAATATCGCATTCGGCTATACGAAAATTAACACCTACTACAGGCAGGCGAAAAATTATACAAAAGTACAGTAAATGATTTTTTGCAATAAAATATGGACTTACAGTGTTATTTATTCAAGTATGTGTTTCCCCCAGAGTGACACAGCCGCCAGTTTGCAGCGAAATGTTCATTTTTAATACAGTAATTTTCTGCAAGTATTGGCGTGTATGGCTAACATGGCGTGCGTTCATTTGTGCAACTATTTCTATTTGGCTACAAGTGATGAAATGTTTTGCCAGACATGGATTCGCAGCGAATTTTTGGACGTGCGTTGAATTTTTTCGCGGCGGATTTTTTCATGCGTTTCGCAAAACAATCCGCCAATGGCAAAACGCATGAAAAAATTTGCCACGCAAAAATTCACCGCACATCCAAAAATGTATACAAGTGTCAAAAAATAATAGTCACGGGCAACAATTTTTTTGCCCGCACAACATTTTTGCCGTTTCGGGGATTTTTCGAAAGATTTGCTAATTTTTCACTAAAGAAACCAGAACACATTTGCTCATCACTAGTGGCTACTATTTATAAGCATCTACTATTTATATGTGGCTAATATTTATATACACCATTTATATGCTTCGACAATTTTTATAGACTATTTCTATGCTACCATTCATATTCGGCGATTATTCGCGTAATTTAGCGCATGTACAGGCAAATACCGCATTGAAATAGTCTTTCGCGAGTTAAATAACGCTTGCAATATCGCGCGTAAAAAAGCGCGAGTATGCTTATAGTGAATCGTGCGAAAAATCGCCAAAATTAAGCGGCGGTAAAAATTTTAGCGCACAATAAGAATAGCGCACGTTTTATCGCCCTTTAGTGAATCAGGCCCATAGTGTCCTGTGCTTTCTACATGCATTAAACTTGCCTAAGAGATTGCTCCCCTTTTGCACCTATGACCTACCTGCATGAGGCCTAAATTATTGGGGGTGCAGCTTGCTGCCAATTTACATCACTAACTGTTGCAAATTTTGCACCCCAAAAAAGTCAGGGACAATTTGCAGCGACTTTCAGCCAGAGCAGTTTTGCCAAAAAAAGCTGCATTTTGAGAAACAAAAAAACACATTGTATGTCTGGTTTTTACTTCTAGTTGAACAGAAATGTGTTTCTCTTGTGACAGAACAGCTCTTAGCTGACTGATAAGTCAAATATGTAATTCTCCCAGTGTTGCTACTTGGTCTGTAATCAGAACATAATGATTGCCTATCCACGGGTATATAAGTTATTGCAAGGGAGTGTAAGGAATGTTCCCTGATGCATTACTAGCCCAGGGCACTTTCACATAAAGAGGAGTAATGCTGCTTCCATCAGGAACGCAAGTTTCTCTAAAGCTTAATAAAACCAGAGCTACAAAATCTGTATCCTGCCACTCTCCACGCCTCTCCCTTGTCTTCAAATATTATTTACAACATATTTTTTTGTTATTTATTAACAACAATGTCTGGCGTTAGACCTTTAGAGGCACCAAATGTGCTTAGTTCCCTTATGTACTGTATTTAAGCAAACTTAAGTTTTTCTTCTCTGTTGACACACGAATGGCTGCCCAAACTTACAACTTAGTAGAGTTATAGCATCAGATTCTGTAGTTATTATCCAGTTCCTACGCACTAGAGTGGTGAGGTTTAATTCAAGGGATGAGTTGTTAATCCTGGTATGTGAACTTTTCAATCAAGAACTGTTAATTTGAGCATTAAAAACCTTACTTTGCGTTTTAATAAGACTAACAGATGGGGCCACTGTTATCTCACATTTTGTTACGTCATCGTTAAAGACTGTGTTGTTAACCTATTGGGTTTGGGATTAAGGGAGTATTCTCCAATGTATGATTAATAGGTTTTCATAGGAAGCACTGGAACTAAAGCATATTACAGTCCTAAACAGTTCAAAATACGCTAAGGCAGTTAACCAGCAGATGATAACAGTAATGCCAGGGCCGGCCACAGGGCCATTAGGACCAGAAAGTGTTGACTAAGGAGGAAGTGAGTTACTGGGAATTACAATAGCGTTGTTGGAAATTTCCAGCACAGGTCAAGAGCAGCAGCAGCCAGCAATATTCTGGAACATGTCAATAAAGTTTAAGAAGAATAAAGTGCACTCAGACAACTCAAAGCTAGGCAGTGTCTTTTTTAATTTGGTGCCAAAATGTGGCATCAACATCTCGATTTTGTCAAATGGCGACGGGCCAAGATGGCACCAACGTTCCTGTACTGGTGCAACGACATCACTACCTGCATCCTCACAAGCAGGGAACAAGCCATAAACAGACCCTTTTATAGCCATTCTGGGGTCTGCTCATTATTCAGGTCTTTTGGTTGAAGGCTTTTTTTTCCGAAGCACCACCCACACACCCCCAAGATTGTGAAAGTTTTGCAAGAGTTTTGGGGTGTACTTGGACTTGGACAAGTATTCACCAAACTACTTTCTCAGTTTCAGATTGGCAAAGGAGCGAAAATGTCACGCGTAGAAAAAATTTGTCACCCGTGACTATTCTTTTGACGCACAACAATTTATGTTGACGCCGCGACTATTTATTTTGCTGCACAAATTTTCTTTTGACGCCCGCGACTAATTTTTGATGCACAATTATTTTGACGCCGCAACTATTTTTTTAGACACGCGACTATTTATTTTGATGCTGCGACTATTCTTTTGACGTGCAACTTTTTATTTTGACGCCCGCGACAATTTTTGGACACACAGCGAATTTTTCCGTGGTGAATTTTTTTATCCATTTGGCAAAACAATCCACCAATGGCGAAAGGTGGAAATTTGCCGCAAATCCATGCCTGGTGAAACATTTCGCCCATCACTATCCATAATTAAACACTCTGCTTTGCTGCTTTCCAAGTTTGGATATATCGCTCTGAATCATTAGGCTGTATTGGTGCTGTTAAACCAATGGTTCTGGATGCCTAGTTGGCCATAGGGACATTCATTCGTGAATTGCAAATCTCCACCCATAAATCCTTATGTGAGCATTTAAGGAAAACTATACCCCCTAGAATGAATACTTCACCTACACGTTTATATCAGGGCTTGAAACAGGAGCTGTTTTATGCACTATATTTTTATAGAAATCTACATTGTTTGGGGGTATAGTTTTCCTTCCAGTGCTGCTCCCGACATATAAATATATAAATATAATGAATGAGTATAATAAATATGAAAAGAAAACACAATTTGATCTTGAAAGTTACTGCCATAATTTATTATGTTTCAGTTAAGATATAAAATATAATATACTGATGATAAAAAATAATTTTGAATGTAAAATTAGGTGCACTGCCTTGTACTATATTATTATTGTTATGATGTGGATTTTTATTGTTATTTTTTTATATTTTTGCATAGAAATATAATACAGGTATGGGACCTGTTATCCAGAATGCTCGGGACCTGGGGTTTTCTGCATAAGGGATCTTTCTGTAATTTGGATCTCCTACCTTAAGTCTGCTAAAAAATTTATTTAACCATTAAATAAACCCAATAGGGCTGTTCTGCCCCCAATAAGGGGTAATTATATCTTAGTTGGGATCAAGTACAGGTACTGTTTTATTATTACAGAGATAAAGGGAATCATTTAACCATTAAATAAACCCAATAGGGCTGTTCTGCCCCCAATAAGGGTAATTATATCTTAGTTGGGATCAAGTACAGGTACTGTTTTATTATTACAGAGAAAAGGGAATCATTTAACCATTAAATAAACCCAATAGGGCTGTTCTGCCCCAATAAGGGGTAATTATATCTTAGTTGGGATCAAGTACAGGTACTGTTTTATTATTACAGAGAAAAGGGAATCATTTAACCATTAAATAAACCCAATAGGGCTGTTCTGCCCCCAATAAGGGGTAATTATATCTTAGTTGGGATCAAGTACGGGTAATGTTTTATTATTACAGAGAAAAGGGAATCATTTAACCATTAAATAAACCCAATAGGGCTGTTCTGCCCCCAATAAGGGGTAATTATATCTTAGTTGGAAACAAGTACAGGTACTGTTTTATTATTACAGAGAAAAGGGAATCATTTAACCATTAAATAAACCCAATAGGGCTGTTCTGCCCCCAATAAGGGATAATTACCGTATATACTCGAGTATAAGCCGATCCGAATATAAGCCGAGGTACCTAATTTTACCTAAGAAAACTGGAAAAACTTATTGACTCGAGTATAAGCCTAGGGTGGGAAATGCAGCAGCTACTGCTAAGTTTCAATAATCAAAATAAATACCAATAAAATTAAATTAATTGAGGCATCAGTGGGGTATTTGTTTTTAAATATTTATTTCAAAGAAAAACAGTAGCTAGCTCTGTAAGTGGAGAAGAGGGTCAACAAAAACAATGAGTACTACCCCACGCTCATTGCGCATTGGCAAACTGGCAGCAGTCCCAGTCCCGGAGGACACGTAAGGGGAAATAAGTATTGTGACTGGGAGTGGGCCAGGGCACTGGAGGGTCTGGTTGTGGGTGACCTAATTTGCACACAAAGGACACAGGGTGCTAGTCTGGAGGGACACATGGCACCTGACTCGAGTATAAGCCGAGGGTGACTTTTTCAGCACATTTTGGGTGCTGAAAAACTAGGCTTATACTCGAGTATATACAGTATATCTTAGTTGGGATCAAGTACAGGTACTGTTTTATTATTAAAGAGTGAAAGGAAATCATTTTTAAAAATGTGACTTATTTGATTAAAGTGGAGTCTATGGGAGATGGCTTTCCATAATTCGGAACTTGGATAATGGGTTTCTGCATAAGGGGGTCTAATACCTGTATACTAATAAATAAAAAATACTAATACTAAAATACCAATAAGTTGATAATATATTAGGAAAAAACTTATTCAGAAAATGAGTTAGGGGAGTGAAGGCAACTTTGCCCCGATATGATCCCGAGATGCAAAACAGGCAGGAGTTTTATAGCCGAGCGCCATAAATTTCCAGTCTCCGGTGAGATTAATGCGAGCGCTGCAGGAAGGGGTTGGGGAGGTCAGGAGCAGATAGAAGTCTAGACAAGCAGGCGATTATTCTTACTGCAAAAATTTTAATAGATTGTGAGAATTGATTGTAAGAGAAAATGGTGCCAGACAGGGATGGGCGGTGAAAGAGGGGGAAACTGAATTTGTAATCAAAGCGGAACAGACTCAGTGTGTCAGTTATTAGTATTATTATTTTTTGGTTTTTGAAAAACAGAAGAAAGTAAACTTATTGCAAAGATAAAAGAATTAAAGAAAATTATTAAACATATATAATATATACAGTATATGTATACAAGCCATAAATACCCTACACCTTGTATACAAGGCTTCCGTATTAGTGATGGGCAAAAATGTTTTAGGTATGGATTTCGCCACGGAACAATTTGTGGCATGACGAAAAATTGTCACACGCGTCAACAAAATCTGTAAAAAAAAATACACAAAAAAACGACAGTTTTTTTTGACGCATGTGACAATTTTTATTGATGTGCAACATTTTCGCAGTGTGGTGAATTTTTCGTTAGGCATGGATTTCGCCAGGGAAAACTTTGCAGCGCAACCAAAAATTGTCGCACGTGTCAAAAAAAAAAAATATTTCGAAACATTTTTCATCCACTTATCACTTATTCGTCTTTACTAACCTCTATATTTTCCTAGTTTTTTGCCTTTACGTACTATTCGTCTTTATACTATTTGTCTTTATACTATTCGTCTTTACTCAACCTCAATATTTTCCTAGTTTTTTGCCTTTACGTACTATTTGTCTTTATACTATTTGTCTTTATACTATTCATCTTTACTTACCTTTATATTTTCCTAGTTTTTTGCCTTTACGTACTATTCGTCTTTATACTATTCGTCTTTACTAACCTTTATATTTTCCTAGTTTTTTGCCTTTACGTACTATTCGTCTTTATACTATTCGTCTTTACTCAACCTCAATATTTTCCTAGTTTTTTGCCTTTACGTACTATTCGTCTTTATATTTAGTCAATTTGTTCCCATAGAGAAATAGGGAATGACCATGATTTAGGCCAAATGGTTAGAAGCAGGAGGGCCCACTGACACCTGGGCCCACCGGGAGTTTTCCTGGTATCCCCGTTGGCCAGTCCGACACTGGATCTATCTCCCATAACCCTGTATTCCCTCACTTGCCAAAAAGCCATCCAGCCCCTTCTTGAAGCTATATAATGTATCTACATTGGGTTTTTCAGGTAGGTGGCCAGAGCAGTTGTACATTTGCTCATTTGCTTGTATATTCATCTGTTCCTTCTCACTATCAGGGAGACTTTTGGGAGTTGGGGGGGGGGTGGGTTGCTTCTTATGATAATCATTTGCTGACACACTAGCACGTCTTTCTGTCACTGGGCATCAGGATTGGATTGCCTGTAACTACTTTGCAAAGGTTTCCCTTCTTGTGTTATAGAAACACTGGATTCCTGAAGCTTCCGTCACTATATTCAGTACATTTCTGAGTCAATGAGAGATCAGCGGCTGCCAGCTTTGCCCACTTATTTAATAGATATCATTTCCAAACTTACTCCCCATGTCTAATCAGAAATCTTTCTGTGCCAAGCATAAAATCCATCCGGCAGACTGGCACAGGCCGGATCCACTTGCACGTGGCTTAGATTCAGTAGCTTAAAGGCAACATTGCGGAAATAAAAAGCTTAAACCCAGATGAAAGTTGTCAGCTTAGCATTGATCTAAATTATTATCCACTTTAGCAGGAGGTAATCATCAAGTCTGCTTTGTATTTCATTTGTGTTTACTAATAAAACGAAAGGCTGATTTATGGGCTGCGGTTCTGGTTACTCCGGCCAGTTTAGCATACTGGCACTGATTAGCGCAGTAAATAATGCCCCATATCAGGGTACTCACTGGTGCATGGATAATATGCTATCGCAGTAAACAAGAAGATATGTGGGCTCACTAATATATTCCACCAATGTTACTCTCATGTTGGCTTTTGTTTGTGCCACGATATTATAAAGACATTCATAACTTACAATGTTAGGGCTCGGTAATGTTTCCCCATGCTGTTTCAGGTGGGCTACCATGCCTAATAAAAAATAAGCCTTCATCTCCAAATCTCCATTTAACTCATTTTCAGACCAGGTTTCCAAGTTTACATGAAATGCAACAGTATTTGTGTAATATGCCCTGTAACCATGCTAACAGCTTTTAATATATAATGAGAGAAATAAATTGATTTTGTATAGTGATTAGCAAATTTTTTCGGCAGGTATAGATTTGCAGAGAATTTACACATTTGGCCATTGGCGCATTGTTTCGCAAAACTTCCGAGAATATTTGCCACAGTAAAATTTGTCACTCATCAAAAAAAGTTACGGGCGTGTCAAAAGAGGCGTCAAAAAAGGGCACGGTCGCATCAAAATGGGTGCGGGCGACAACAAAAGATGCGGGCGATAAAAAAAAATCGCTCAACAAACACGTTTCGTCAATTTTTCACCGTTTCGCAAATTTTTAGGTGAAGCAACACGGGACAGATCATCACTAATTTTGGACTTTTAAATGAAGTTTGGAGACCTGCGTGTTGTATCCTGAACCCAGAAGTTCCCAAATTCACTACTTTTGGAAGGGGGGGGGTTGACATCCCTAAATTCTGGGAATCTCTATCCCATTCCTATACCAAGATGAAACCCACTAGAGCACAGGATAAAACATGCAAACTCCTTGCAGATAATGCCCTGGCTGGAATGGCAAGATACCCTATCACCCAGAAATGGAATGGGTGCAATATTTACTCTTTTATTAGAAACTCTCAGCGACCAATCAGTCCTTGCTACTAGTGATGAGCGAATCTGTCCCGTTCAGGCCCGGATTTGTGAAGAGGCCACAAAGGCCCGGGCCTAGGGCGGCACAAATTTAGGGGCGGCATGCCGCCCCGCCGCAACGAAATTTTGAAATTTTGCTCCGATATGGAGCAGTGGGGATTTCTCCCCACTGCTCCGTATGGGAGTTAAATGCCTGCGCATGCGCGCTTGCGTCAACACGACGCGGCATTGGGGGAGGGGGGGCTTGTTTGCGCATGCGCAGGGGGCGCGAATGGGGGACGGCCTAGGGGTGGCTGGTTTTGAAATCCGCCGCTGGTCCCGTTTCGCCATAAAATTCACGAAACGTCAAGAAAATTTGCAAAATGGTGAAAAATTTGTGAAACACCTTTGTCACGCAATTTTTTGTTTATTTTTTTGCGACTGTGCGTCCTTTTTTTTTACACGACCGCGCCCAATTTGATTCGACCGCGCCCAATTTGATTCGCAACAAAAAATTAACACGCTGCAAATTTTTCCACAGCGAATTTTCACAGACGTTTCGCGAAACAATTCGTCAATGGGGAAATGCGGAAATTCGCTGCGAATCCATGCTTCCGAAAAAATTCACTCATCACTACTTGCCACACTGAGCCCCCCCTTGCACCCGGCATGTACCTTTACAAGTGTCACAGAGGTGTGATGGAGTTTGGGTTAATTTGTCGCTGTAAGCTTAGCACCTGATATTATATTACCCCCCTTTTTGCAATCTGGGGTTCCACAAATATAACTTGGGGCAGAAGTTTATTAGAACATTATTAGAAATAGTGTGAATAGAAACAGGGTCGGACTGGGGGGTGCAGGGCCCACCGGAGCTCCCACTCTAGGGGCCCTGCAGGTGCCCCAGCCAGCCGTGTCCGCTACCCCCCCCAGGGGCCCCCCTAACCCACCCGCAGGGCCCCCTCTGACGTCCTCCCCGAGCGCGTGTAAATTGAACGCGTCAGGGGAGGAACAGTCAGAAGGGGGAGCTCCGGCAAAGGCAAAGGTCGGACTGGGCCGCCGGGGCCCACTAGGGCCAGGGCCCACCGGGATTTTTCCCGGTGTCCCGGCGGCCCAGTCCGACCCTGA
This sequence comes from Xenopus tropicalis, assembly GCF_000004195.4. Lineage (NCBI taxonomy): Eukaryota > Metazoa > Chordata > Amphibia > Anura > Pipidae > Xenopus > Xenopus tropicalis. The sequence continues at coordinate 16,253,523 of NC_030678.2, forward strand.
ATAGAAATGAATAAAAGTTTATAGCGCACAGTAGGCAACTATAAAGGGCAGAGCCAAGGTAATGCAAGTGTCATTGTCATTGTATATAAATGAATCTATTTTTATTGGCAACACCACTGTCTTTATCTTCCTTCTTCAAAATTGTAGTATCCCTACTATCTTTGGTACAATGTAAATATTTGATTAAATTAGCTATTAGCGTAGGCTGAAAGATGGATGTTCCCAGTCAAATGATAATTAACTGTATCTCCTCTGCTCCACATTTCTGTATTAATTCCTGCCTTATTCATACATATATTCCTGTTTGGAGCTGAATTACTGAAAGTTTTAAAGAACAAAATGAAAAGCTTTTAGAGCTAATTTAGGCACTGAGGTCTTCACTGGAGCGGGAAATATGGAAAACTAAGAGATATAAATGTGTTTGTGTGCCTTGGATAAGCGTTAGGTCGATGAGAGGACAAACAATTAAGAGGACAATAGCGCTAGGAAGGTGAAACACAATGAGTGAGAGAATACAAATTAAGGAATTCTATCATTAATATGCAGCTTCATTTAGCACTTCTATAACAGAGCTTAATGTTCAAATCAGTTGTTTTTAGCAGCCAAGCCTATTATTGTTTACAGCTGCTCATCAGAAATGGAGCCAAAATTTGGGGTGTTTAATATGTGGGAGTCAAACAAAAAGGGCAGCCAACTGGCCATATTCCTGATGGCAAACTGCCTAATATACACTTTTAACTGCTATTTCTATTTCGTTGGACTAGAATTGAAAGCTTTTACGTGTTCAACTCAATGGAGTACATCTGCCAAGAAGAACAGAAAACCAAGTACATGAAGGTGGTTGGCTGAACTTCTTGGTGGTGCTTTGTTTCAGTAGACCGTGAAAGACTCAATGTTGTAAATATTAGAGATAATTAATTACACTTAGTGCAGAAGGGTGAGAAGGTGGTGAGAAAACAAGCATATATAATCTGGGCACATATCTAGAGGTAAAAAAAATCAACAATATCAGGTAGTAGACATTTGTGGAAATGCCAGACTGCCAGAAAATCCATTATCCAAATGATATTGAATTAACCCACTATCCAAATTAATTTATATGTTGCATATTGCTGAGGTTCCCAATGCCAGGTCAGTTGGATGAGTCCCAGAGTGCCAGGTAACTAAAGCCTAGATTTCATGCCCATGCTTTTCATCAATAATTTCAGCTGATATCAGCATGGTACAGTATGTCAGTGCTTGCAGGAGAACGTGCCAGAGCAATGACATGGGATCCCTGTCTGAAGGCCAATTGGGTGGTGGGAGAGATTTGGAAAGTGTGTTTATTGCTCTCCTAGAGACTTGTGGAAGCTCATCTTGAGGGTTAACTGTCAGCCTACTGTTTTAGATATTCTGTTGCATTGTTATGAGATAACTGGAGCCGTGTTTAACGTTTGAACTTCAGAGGGGACCAAAAACCAAAAATAACAAAAAAAATCCCACTGTACTAAGCTTTGGGAAAAAAGGAGGGCAACCACAAGGGGAACTCAATGCCAGAGCAAATTGTTTTCTTGAAATATTAATATATTATACATAGTGCACTTATAATAAAATGAATGCAAACCACAATTAAACATAACCCAGTGCAATCATCAGAAGCCATTCAGCACCAGGATCATCAGGAGTGCAGGTTCTGAAGCATTTGCAGTCTAGTACCTGAACTAAGCACTTTTATTTTTCAGAGACTTGGAATTCTAGCACATTCTTGCTGGTTTCATCAAACCCTTTTTAAAACCCGTATAAGTTAAAGTAGGTTGAAGATACCTGTACTTTATCTGTCATTGCTTTGCTTATACATACTGGTTAAGTTATCTGATCTTTCCTGCAGGAGTCAAGTATAGTATTGTGTATTAGCATTAGGTTAGTAGTTGTAGGCTCCTCTTGGTTCTAGATGGGCAATATCAGGGCATTACTCCCTATGACCCAAATGGTCATAATAGATTTTGAAGGCTAACCTCTAACCAAGTTTTAAAGCTTCCATAAGCTTCAGGACCTGGTCCCTGGGGAAAAGTCTCCCCATACAGAGTCCCAATCTAGAGCAATTGACTTTTTTTTGGCTCCACAGTAGGGGAGCTGCTTTTGAGTGTCCAGTAGCTCCAAAGTTTAACAAACTAACATATTTATTTTAGTTTTTCTATAAATGACCTTGAGTAGTTGCAGTCAAGAAAGGAAGGAGGAAAGGAAGGAAAATATACATGGTGTAAAGTGAGCTGGACTTTTATAGGTGTCATCAGAAAGTCTGGAAACCATAAGCTGTCTTCAATGAGCCTGTAAAGCCTCTAAGGCAAAAGTTCACTATGAATGAAAAATAGGTCTTTACCAACGTGTAAGTTTTGTTTATCCAGAGGACATTAGAAATCCAATATTGTGGGCTCTCGCAGATACAGCAGATGCTTGGAACAGCTCAGTCAGGCTCACACCACCCTGTAAAAACCATAGCATTTACATAATGTTCATAAAGAGAAAGGGGCTAAAGTTTGCTCAGCTGTACCAATGCCATGGCGGGTATAGGAATAAACAGTCTATAATCAGAGCTCACATCTGCATGGCTTCTACGAGGCAGAAACACTGTCACGAGAATCTGAGAAATTGGATTCACTGCTTGGATGCTCCTGTAGAGATCAGATGGGAAAAAAAGAGAATCTCAATTTATCTAACTGTCAGGATGTGTATACATGCTCACTCTTCTATTTTATGGAAAAAAATAATTATTTCATTAAAGGGAGCTTCCTTTCTGATTACACATTAACCCATTCAGGAACAACAGATTTCTTGCCAACTACTTTTTATGTCTTTAGAATGCACAGACAGGCTTTCTGGATGATGGCACTTCCAGATATACAGTACAGGTATGGGATCGCTTATCTGGAAACCCATTATCCAGAAAGTTCTGAATTACGGAAAGGCCATCTCCCATAGACTCCATTATAAGCAAATAATTCTGGGGTTTATTTAATGGTTAAATGATTCCCTTTTCTCTGTAATAATAAAACAGTACCTGTACTTGATCCCAACTAAGATATAATTACCCCTTATTGGGGGCAGAACAGCCCTATTGGGTTTATTTAATGGTTAAATGATTCCCTTTTCTCTGTAATAATAAAACAGTACCTTGCACTTGATCCCAACTAAGATATAATTACCCCTTATTGGGGGCAGAACAGCCCTATTGGGTTTATTTCATGGTTAAATGATTCCCTTTTCTCTGTAATAATAAAACAGTACCTGTACTTGATCCCAACTAAGATATAATTACCCCTTATTGGGGGCAGAACAGCCCTATTGGGTTTATTTAATGGTTAAATGATTCCCTTTTCTCTGTAATAATAAAACAGTACCTGTACTTGATCCCAACTAAGATATAATTACCCCTTATTGGGGGCAGAACAGCCCTATTGGGTTTATTTAATGGTTAAATGATTCCCTTTCTTTGTAATAATAAAACAGTACCTGTACTTGATCCCAACTAAGATATAATTACCCCTTATTGGGGGCAGAACAGCCCTATTGGGTTTATTTCATGGTTAAATGATTCCTTTTTCTCTGTAATAATAAAACAGTACCTGTACTTGATCCCCACTAAGATATAATTACCCCTTATTGGGGGCAGAACAGCCCTATTGGGTTTATTTAATGGTTAAATGATTCCCTTTTCTCTGTAATAATAAAACAGTACCTGTACTTGATCCCAACTAAGATATAATTACCCCTTATTGGGGGCAGAACAGTCCTATTGGGTTTATTTAATGGTTAATATACTAATGCAGAACACCTTGTAAATGAAGCTCAACTCTGAAACAACACTTTTCTGTGGAACCAGGGGTTGAGCCTTATATACAAGAAATACCAGCAGCTTACTGTAGCAGTTTAAGTGATTTAATACATTTATTTAGCCCCAAGACATACTGAAAGGCAGCATTTTTGACCTTTCAGTATTTGGCCTTCCAGTATGTCTTGGGACTAAATAAATGTATTAAATCACTTAAACTGCTACAGTAAGCTGCTGGTATTGCTTGTATAGTGCGGAACCCCATGGAAGCAACTCATCCCCACCTTTTGTACAGGACTTTTATTGGCACTGCCAACTTGAGAACAACAAAAAATACAGTCTAACTGCCAGGCAAAATCTTAGGACAAACTCAATTAAATGTCACATTCTTCATAACCTTTCCATCTATATAACTCCAGCTTTGGCTGAAGTCTCAAGCAGGTTGCATAATGAAAGAGTGATGTGGCCTTCAGCAATTACCAAAGAACAAATTCCACCCCCCTCATTATAAAATGAAATCTGTGAGTTAGCTGGGGACCCAAGATGGATAATAAAACAGTTAATATTAATATTTGTGCTCAGGTTCGGATTTGTGGAGAGGCCCCAAAGGCTCGGGCCAAGGGCGGCAGAAATTTAGGGGTGGCATGCCACAACAAAATTTAAAAATTTAGCTCCCATACGCCATATGGAGCAATGGGGACCTCTGGCCACTGCATAAATGTATGCGTATGCGTGCTCGCGGACGCAGGGGGGGTGTTCGCGCATGCACGCTCGGGGGGGCACCAATGGGGGTGGCCTCATGGCGCCTGGAAGACAAATCCGGCACTGTTTGTGCTTTAATCAAGAAACATTTATGGTGGGGCCCCTGTGACAGACTTGCAAGGGCAGGTAGCCTTTTTGTTTCCCCTCTAATGACCCTACACTGCTATATATAATATTAAGTAGGTGGGATAAACTGCTGAACTCTGCACAAATGACATTATATAATGAATTGTTATGGTTTATGTCCAATTTTTATTTTGCAACTCCACTACATGCGTTTGCATATTACAGGTACATTTAACAACCATATACAAAGGAGACTTTCTATGTATAGTTGGAGGAATGGAAAAAAAAATAACACAATTCTAAATCCACAGGGATAAAACAGAAAAAACAGACAATGATGGTGTTATTTGTCCCTTATAGGTCTGATCTCTTATTAGCAATCAGCCTGTGCTCCTCTATGGGGAACGTGCAGTACTGCCGGGATAATCTTGCTACATGGCGTTACTTTCTGTATTATTCTGACATATATAAAATACTAAGAAAGACAAATGTGTTTAAATGTTAGGATAGGAGAGACACAGGCACACACAGCCTTGCACGGCATTATGGAACCAGCGAGTGGAAAACCTCCATCTTCTATATTAGTTGATTTGGTTCTAGTGTCGCCAATCAGAAATCAGAGCAATTAGAGCAGATGGTGTAACAGTAAATGGGGTTTATATTTACTGTGTTGCGCCAGAAGCCACAAATAAAGCTTGCTAGTTGCTACATATTTATATTCTGCAGTATTTCTGAGCTTGTCTGCACAAAACAAGTCTTTTCAACCTCTTTTTTTTTTCTAAAAGTTCTTTTCCTGCAAGTCCCCTGGGCTCACAGTTCCAGCACCATCAGAGTAGTGAATGTCGGCCACATTGGTCCCATTTTGATATGTTTAGTTGTGGTTCCTTGGCATGAATTTTTTAAAGGTTTGTTAGACCCTTGGTCCCCTACATAATATATCATTTCCCAACCATATCCCAGCCATTGGTCCCATATTGTGTTTTTAAGAGGAATAATAAAGTGTACAACATGACTACCAGGAAATACTCAAACATGAAAAAAAAATAAAGGGGCTCCTATTATTTTATCATGTTTTGCCAAATACCAGCAGTTTTGCCAATACGGCCACCGCAAGTTACAACAACATTTAGCACCTACCTCTAGATGCAACCAATGCTAAAATACAAAATGTGCACCTGTTGGTGAATGGCACTCAAGTGGCATTGGAGCTCAAATATAAACACTGGACAATATTGCACTGGAGCAATAACCCATAGCAACTAATCAAATTTTTGCTCTCATTGCTCAACATGTAGCCGGCTGAAAAGAGCAATTCACTGATTGGTTGCTATCAGTTACTGCCCAAGTGCAAATTTGCCCAGTGTTTATAAATGAACAGCATTGTGTCATTAGTAGTGATGAGCAAATTTTTTTGCCTGGCATGGATTTCTGCATTTCACTGTGGAAAAATTTGTTGCGCGTCAAAAAAAAAGTCGCTCTTGCCTCAAATTGGGCGCAGTCGCAAAAAAATCAAAGTAGGCACGGTCACGTCATATTGGGCATGGGCGCGGCAAAAAAGGGCATGGTTGCATCAAAAAAAGACGCGGGCGACAAAAAAGACACGCTACAAACGCGTTTCACAATTTTTTTTGTTGTTTCGCTAATTTTATTGTCGTTTAGTGCATTTTACGACTAAGCGAAATGGGACAGATTCACTCATCACTAATTATCAGAATCATGTGAGCTTTCTCCTCCAGTAATATTAGCCAAATGGTAGTATTGACACTAGGCATTATATAGACTAGGTTCTAGGTAGACTAGCACTTCTTTGATATTAATGGAGGCATTTACTACTGCTTGGTTTTTTTAGATTGGGATTTTTGGCAGCAAAAACCTGATTCTATCAAGGAAAAAAACTCAGTTTTGTCACGATTTAAATCCAAAATGAAAAAATACACCAGCTAAAACCTGTCGAGATCATGTAGAAGTCAATGGCAGATGTCCCTTTTATAACTGGAAGATCTTTGCTTTATGGTTTTATAGGTTTTGGGAGGGAGTTTGATGCTGCAATTCATGGAATTAAGTTCCATTGTGGTTTCTAAAAACTGTAAAACCACGAAAATACAAATTTTACTAAATCTCCCCCTTAATGAGTGAATGGTTACATGTATTTTGTATGGATACACTTTAAAGACCAAATGGCACCAAAGTGCCACCATAACATACAATGAAGTTAAGAGCGTGTATTTATAACACTGTGGAACATTCATGATCTAAGGGAACAAAAATGATAAAAACATTAATGAAAGGTCAACTCTAATAGCCTAATAGCCAGCCAAAGTGTTCCTCTGGCCGTAGCCATGCATTAATCATCTGAGATACTTTAAATGGATCCTTCATGAATGCAAGAGAATCGTTTATCATATCCCATTTGGAGGAGAGGCAGAGAGCTACTCTTAAACTAATTTGTATTTTGAGACTTTCAGCCTCTGCCAAGAAATCATTCTCAGAAACGTCTCGTCACACTCTTGCCTTCGAGAGGATCTTTTAATTTGTTCCCTTATTACACACGTTAAATAGATAAAGTCATGAGTTAAATGAGTGACAAAGCTGGGTATTCGCTTTACTTGAGCATTCAGATTCAAAAAATAGTTGCATTGTTTAGCTTATTTGTATAAAAGAGCACACAAAACCGCAGGTGTCACGCAACCATTTTTTACGTGCCCATTTTGACGCGACTGCACGTATTATGACACAACCCCACATATTTATCCTTAGCTGCACCCACTTTGCCACGCCTGCACCCACTTTGGTGTGCCTGCGCCCATTTTGCCATGCCTGCACCCGATTTGACACGATTGCGCCTATTTTGAGGAAGCCACACCCAATTTTATTTGCCCGCGCCTATTTTGACACGCCCATGCCCAATTTTGTGCGACCGTGCCTATTTTGAGGCAACCACGCCCATTTTAACACAACCGGGACTTTTCTTGATGCGCGCCGAATTTTTCTGTGCAAATTTCCGCTGAAGTTTCTCAAAAAATTCACTCATCACTATTTATATTCTGAACTTCTCTGTTTGTTTGTTTGTTTTACTCCATTGCGCTGAGATTACAAAGCTACATAAATCATTGTTCTTGTTATTGATAATTGTGGTAATATATAGATGAGCTATTGGATAAAATGTGAGAGTTGGGTTTTTGGACATGTAAAGCTCCTTGGGCTGGTTATAAAGTAGCTGGCTTAAGCCAATTCAGATGAAGGTGCTGCTTTTAAGTTTTAGGGGAGGTGTTAGGGTTGTGTAGTTGGCCTGTGGTAAGGGGATAGGAGCTCATCATAAAGGCTGTTCAGGTTATGATTTTGGTAGAATGCATATTTTATTCTTCTAGAAGCCTATCTTGAAGGGCTGTGGCTGAGTTAGCTATACACCAACATTTCTATATATCTGTAACCTTGTGATGGGCTAAGGGGGCCCAGCCTGAAGGCCAGTTAGGGGGAGATTTGGGGTGAGTGCTTATTTGTGCCCTGGGTACCCCTGGAACTATAGCAGGGTGACTGTTACCCCAATGTTTCTATATATCTGTAACCTTGTTATGGGCTAAGGGGGCCCAGCCTGAAGGCCAATTAGGGTGGGATTTGGGGTGAGTGCTTATTTGTGCCCTGGAACTATAGCAGGGTGACTGTTACCCCAATGTTTCTATATATCTGTAACCTTGTTATGGGCTAAGGGGGCCCAGCCTGAAGACCAGTTAGGGGGGGATTTGGGGTGAGTGCTTATTTGTGCCCTGGGTACCCCTGGAACTATAGCAGGGTGACTGTTACCCCAATGTTTCTATATATCTGTAACCTTGTTATGGGCTAAGGGGGCCCAGCCTGAAGGCCAGTTAGGGGGGGATTTGGGGTGAGTGCTTATTTGTGCCCTGGGTACCCCTGGAACTATAGCGGGGTGACTGTTACCCCAATGTTTCTATATATCTGTAACCTTGTTATGGGCTAAGGGGGCCCAGCCTGAAGGCCAGTTAGGGGGGATTTGGGGTGAGTGCTTATTTGTGCCCTGGGTACCCCTGGAACTATAGCAGGGTGACTGTTACCCCAATGTTTCTATATATCTGTAACCTTGTTATGGGCTAAGGGGGCCCAGCCTGAAAGAGAGTTAGGGGGGGATTTGGGGTGAGTGCTTATTTGTGCCCTGGGTACCCCTGGAACTATAGCAGGGTGACTGTTACCCCAATGTTTCTATATATCTGTAACCTTGTTATGGGCTAAGGGGGCCCAGCCTGAAGGCCAGTTAGGGGGGAATTTGGGGTGAGTGCTTATTTGTGCCCTGGGTACCCCTGGAACTATAGCAGGGTGACTGTTACCTCAATGTTTCTATATATCTGTAACCTTGTTATGGGCTAAGGGGGCCCAGCCTGAAGGCCAGTTAGGGGGGGATTTGGGGTGAGTGCTTATTTGTGCCCTGGGTACCCCTGGAACTATAGCAGGGTGACTGTTACCCCAATGTTTCTATATATCTGCAATCTTGTTATGGGCTAAGGGGGCCCAGCCTGAAAGAGAGTTAGGGGGGATTTGGGGTGAGTGCTTATTTGTGCCCTGGGTACCCCTGGAACTATAGCAGGGTGACTGTTACCCCAATGTTTCTATATATCTGTAACCTTGTTATGGGTTAAGGGGGCCCAGCCTAAAGGCCAGTTAGGGGGGATTTGGGGTGAGTGCTTATTTGTGCCCTGGGTACCCCTGGAACTATAGCAGGGTGACTGTTACCCCAATGTTTCTATATATCTGTAACCTTGTTATGGGCTAAGGGGGCCCAGCCTGAAGGCCAGTTAGGGGGGATTTGGGGTGAGTGCTTATTTGTGCCCTGGGTACCCCTGGAACTATAGCAGGGTGACTGTTACCCCAATGTTTCTATATATCTCTAACCTTGTTATGGGCTAAGGGGGCCCAGCCTGAAGGCCAGTTAGGGGGGCATTTGGGGTGAGTGCTTATTTGTGCCCTGGGTACCCCTGGAACTATAGCAGGGTGACTGTTACCCCAATGTTTCTATATATCTGTAACCTTGTTATGGGCTAAGGGGGCCCAGCCTGAAGGCCAGTTAGGGGGAGATTTGGGGTGAGTGCTTATTTGTGCCCTGGGTACCCCTGGAACTATAGCAGGGTGACTGTTACCCCAATGTTTCTATATATCTGTAACCTTGTTATGGGCTAAGGGGGCCCAGCCTGAAAGAGAGTTAGGGGGGGATTTGGGGTGAGTGCTTATTTGTGCCCTGGGTACCCCTGGAACTATAGCAGGGTGACTGTTACCCCAATGTTTCTATATATCTGTAACCTTGTTATGGGCTAAGGGGGCCCAGCCTGAAGGTCAGTTAGGGGGAGATTTGGGGTGAGTGCTTATTTGTGCCCTGGGTACCCCTGGAACTATAGCGGGGTGACTGTTACCCCAATGTTTCTATATATCTGTAACCTTGTTATGGGCTAAGGGGGCCCAGCCTGAAGGCCAGTTAGGGGGGGATTTGGGGTGAGTGCTTATTTGTGCCCTGGGTACCCCTGGAACTATAGCAGGGTGACTGTTACCCCAATGTTTCTATATATCTGCAACCTTGTTATGAGCTAAGAGGGGCCCCTAAGGTTGGACCACCAAGTGGAGCTTTAACTAAAGAAGCCCCCCAAAAAATGCTGACATCATATAGAATTCTGGTTGATGCTACTCAGATGTCCAGTATTGGCATTGGTTTATAGAATTCTCTACAGTTTATATGAAATAAGACATTCAGTTCTCCACAGACCCCCAAACTCATGCTATGCTGGGATGCCAGTTACTCACATTTCACATATAAATAACTTTCTATAGAATTAGCTCACTGGGCGCAATGTTATCAGTGAAAGGGTGGCCTGCAAGGTGCAGTTTTCCTATATGAGCTGGGCATAGCAACTTCTATCTTACATTTAGATCTAGTAATGTCATAGGGGAAACAGAGGGGTTGGAATGATGAAATATTGCATTGGGAAATCCAGAGGGATTCCCAACGATAGATATGACTCTGGAAGGATTTGTATTGCCACCACTTGGAACAAATATAGATCCATTACAAACTGGCCTCACAGTTGTATTGTGTTAAACATTTAGGGGCACATTTACTAAGCAATTTTAAGATAAAGTCGTTGTTTTCTTACATCTTACTAGATAATTTGGGGAATTATAATTGGGTTTTTTTCGGCAGAACTCAATTTTTTGTTATTTTTCCCCAAAATATTTTAGTTTTTTAAACATAACTCCCATAATTCATGATTTATTAATGTTTAGCTATCTTTGTTTTTTGTAAAAATTCAACAGGTTTGATTTTTCAAGTACCATTGAGTCCTATGGAGGAATAGAATAGTCAGCGACAGCCTGTCCTAGACACATTTTCAAGGAGAAATGAATCCCCTCATTGTATTCACTTTCACCCAGCTTCAAGGAGAAATGAATCCCCTCATTGTATTCACTTTCACCCAGCTTCAAGGGGAACTTAATCCTCTCATTGTTTTCAGTTTCACCCAGCTTCAAGGGGAACTTAATCCTCTCATTGTTTTCAGTTTCACCCAGCTTCAAGGGGAACTTAATCCTCTCATTGTTTTCAGTTTCACCCAGCTTAAAGGGGAACTTAATCCTCTCATTGTTTTCAGTTTCACCCAGCTTCAAGGGGAACTTAATCCCCTTATTGTTTTCAGTTTCACCCAGCTTCAAGGGGAACTTAATCCTCTCATTGTTTTCAGTTTCACCCAGCTTCAAGGGGAACCTAATCCCCTCATTGTTTTCAGTTTCACCCAGCTTCAAGGGGAACTTAATCCTCTCATTGTTTTCAGTTTCACCCAGCTTCAAGGGGAACTTAATCCCATCATTGTTTTCAGTTTCACCCAGCTTCAAGGGGAACTTAATCCCTTTATTGTTTTCAGTTTCACCCAGCTTCAAGGGGAACTTAATCCCCTCATTGTTTTCAGTTTCATCCAGCTTCAAGGGGAACTTTACCCGCCTCACTGTTTTGAGTTTCACCCAGTTTCAAGTGAAACTTAAACACATTATTGTTTTCCAAGAGTGCCAATGCTCCTAAAATGGCTGCTGGAGCAATTCCTGTTCGAGTTTTTACAATACTTTCAAATCCAAAAATTTGGGATTTGAATGTAAACTCAAAATTTTCGTAGGAACCATTCACGCATTATCGTGACACAGGTTCGGACTGGGGGGTGCAGGGCCCACCAGAGCTACTGCCTCAGGGGCGCCGCACCCCTTAAGGTGCCCCCGCCGACCACGTTCCCCGACGTGCCCCCCTAACCCCACGCAGGGGCCGTCTCACTTTGTCCTCTCCTGAGTGAAATGCATCGGGTTGGGCACCGGCGCCCAGGGAAGCGGTAACAGGCATCAGGTCTGGTCCGCCGGCGCCCACCAGGTTTTTTCCTGGTGTCCCAGCAGCCCAGTCCGACCCTGTAGGGACATTTTATAAATACAACAATGCTCGCGTTTAATTCGAATTACCCTGTCGAGTTTATATGACTTTCAAGGCCAGAAAAAAACAAATTTAGGTAAATGTGCTCTTTAATGTTATTATAAAAGAAAATAAACAGAGAGATTCTGATATTCTGCTTTCTTCCTGGTGGCTCCAAAGCCGACCTATCCCACTGACATTTCTGAAGGCTTCATCATTTAATTTCAGTCCATATAAAAGATTTCGGTATCTGGCATTTTCTGAGAAACACCTTCTTCTCCGGAAACATAAATACTAAATAGGCTCCCATTTTCCATTCCCTGGATTTTTTTTTTAAAGCATTTGATCTTCAAATCCCACATTAACTGAGTATAATGTTCTCTCCCAACAGCAATGTTTATTGTAAACTGCAGATTGTCGCATCTAAAAATGTGTTCTGCAAATTGTTTGTGTCCCTGGGATTGTAGATAATGGAAGGTCACGTGGGTTATTATCTTTATCCTGTTATATAGATAAACAAGAAAATGCTACGCGATGTATTGACATTTCCCCTGTATTAAAAATGAAATAAGGGATTAATAACGGAGCGCTCCCTACTCTGCCCGTGGAGGAGTTCTAAGAAAGAGTAAAAACAAACATGGTTTCCTCCCAAAGTTTTGTAACTATAAATGTCATGTTTGGCTCATCGGCATTCGACCAGGGGGGGCTTATTCATGTAGATTTATATTTTAAAAATAACAACTGATCCCCACATATTGCCTCATAAAATCCACCTAATTTTTTCCTATTAATTATGATTTTCGGGAATTTAAATGAAAGCACAGGTATGGTATCCCTTATCCGGAAACCCGTTATCCAGAAAGCTCCAAATTATGGTCAAAGCCTGTCTCCCATAGACTCCATTATAATCAAATAACTGAGAATTTTAAAACTGATTTCCTTTTTCTCTGTTATAATAAAACAGTACCTTGTAATTGATCCCAACTAAGATATAATTACCCCTTATTGGGGCAGAACAGTCCTATTGGGTTTATTTCATGGTTAAATGATTCCCTTTTCTCTGTAATAATAAAACAGTACCTGTACTTGATCCCAACTAAGATATAATTACCCCTTATTGGGGGCAGAACAGCCCTATTGGGTTTATTTAATGGTTAAATGATTCCCTTTTCTCTGTAATAATAAAACAGTGCCTGTACTTGATCCCAACTAAGATATAATTACCCCTTATTGGGGGCAGAACAGCCCTATTGGGTTTATTTAATGGTTAAATGATTCCCTTTTCTCTGTAATAATAAAACAGTGCCTGTACTTGATCCCAACTAAGATATAATTACCCCTTATTGGGGCAGAACAGCCCTATTGGGTTTATTTAATGGTTAAATGATTCCCTTTTCTCTGTAATAATAAAACAGTACCTGTACTTGATCCCAACTAAGATATAATTACCCCTTATTGGGGGCAGAACAGCCCTATTGGGTTTATTTAATGGTTAAATGATTCCCTTTTCTCTGTAATAATAAAACAGTACCTGTACTTGATCCCAACTAAGATATAATTACCCCTTATTGGGGGCAGAACAGCCCTATTGGGTTTATTTCATGGTTAAATGATTCCCTTTTCTCTGTAATAATAAAACAGTAGCTTGTAATTGATCCCAACTAAGATATAAACAATGCTCATTGGATGCAAAATAATCCTATTGGGTTTAAATAATGTTTTATTCATTTTTTAGTAGACTTATGGAGATCCAAATTACGGAAAGACCCCTTATCCGGAATACCCTTCGTCCCGAGCATTCTGGATAACGGGTCCTATACCTGTACCCTTTAATACTAGTTATTTTTTAATGGATGATTCCGAAGAAACCATTTTACACCATTTTCCATGGTAAATTATGTAAAAGAGTCAAGGGGTTAACCACTGCTAGTGCTCAGGAAGTCCTGGATCAGTTGCCTATGTCCTTTAGAATGGGAGTGACCATTATTGACCCAGGGACAGCGTGACCATTTCCTGCTCTTAGTTTATTTCATAGAAAGGAGATTATGGTCTTCCTTTTTGGACTTTGCTTGGGACTTGACGGGCCTGGGAGTAGAAGGCCTCATTATCAACCCTAAGGTAACTTGAGCCTTCCTGGGACCAGTTAGTGAAGGCTAAAGCATGATAAAGCATGATAATTGCACTGTACACAATAATTCTGCAGATTCTCTCTCAGCTTCTCTCATTCATACACAGCGTAGGCTCTAACCTACTCTTAAACACTTAATTCCCTGTCTGATGTGCAATCACATTTGGGGCTCTATCCCTTAATATTCACTCCTCGTTGGGACAACAGACTGTTTTTGTCACTAGCCTCACTACCTGTCACTCCTGGAGTGACCTCACACAGCCACTGCTATTCTCTAGCTAGCACTGAACCAACCTCCCTAGTCGTTCTGGCCACTTCCATCTGGATGCTGCCTCAAGCTCCTCCCAGGTGCCTCCCAGGTAGACTGCAGGTAAACTTAGCACCACCTGCTGGCAAAACCCACACACTATTTATATTTATAAAAATAAAATGGTTTGTTTGTCTGCACTGTGAATCATATGACTACTGATGAGCGAACTTTTTTTGTCGCATGTCAAATTGGGAGCGGTTGCATCAAAATTTGGGCACGCCTGCGTCAAAAAGGTGCAGGCAGCAAAAAAAGACGTGGGCGACAAAAAAAACACGGGCGACAAAAAAAAAATGCTGTATTACGTTTTTGACGCACGCGACTTCTTTTTTTTTTGCCACTGTGAATTTTTACGCCGGTTTCGCAAAAGAAGGTTTGCCATTGGCAAAATGCGGAATTTTACAGAGAATCTGTGCCTAGCAAAAAAAAATTGGCTCATCACTCTATGTGAGTAGTGATGAGCGAATTTTTTCACCAGGCATAGATTTGCAGCAAATTTCCGCATTTCGCTATTGGTGAATTGTTTTGCGCAACTTCCGAGAAAATTCATCCCGCATCCAAAAAACCACGGTCATGGCAAAATAGGCATGGCGGTGTAACAAAAAGGGCGTGGTCTAGTCAGAATGGGCGTGGGCGACAAAAGAAGACTTGGGCGAACAAAAAAAACACATTTCGGTGAATTTTTTTGGTGTTTCGCAAATTTTGCTGTCGTTTCATGAATTTTTAGGTGAAGCGAAGCGGGACAGATTCGCTCATTACTACATTTGAGCTATTTATGCAGTATATTTTTTACAGAGACGTACGTTGTTGGGGGGGGGATAGTTTTCCTTAAAGTTAACCCTGTTTCTGTTCCTAGTGTTGCTGTTGCATAGAAACAAGATGGATACATAGAGTTAGTAGGCAGGCAGGGAGCCAGCGTATCCAACCCATAATCTGACATGCAGGAAGGATTCCAAATGAGCAACCTGAACCCTCTGATGTGATTATTATTTCTAAATTTCCTGTGGATAAACAGAAGAAGATAAACGAGACAGTGAATTAGATTCCAGGTGTATCTAATCTCAATTTCCTGGCTTCCTATCCCTTCTGTGTGCCAACCAGAATCAGAATCACGGCTTTCTTTCACAGGCAAGGCTAGTGCCAAGGCTCCATTTAGAGATATATATTGGAACTGCACAAAAAAAAAGGGAGGATTTGCGAGCAACAATCCCTGCTTAGCTATTTATTGTATCATTCGCAGCCCGAGGAAGAGTATGTTAAATAATCTTTCCATTCAAGGCCTGACAGGCTAATTCTAAGAGCATAATAGAAGCGGCAGACAATAGCAGGCTTACAGCCTTCTACTCATTGCTATATAACTGTCAGTTCTGCCACCGTGTATAGTGCACACACTATCTCACACCTTCAATAGACCTTGCTTTAAGCAAATGTTTATTTATGTGTGTTTCTTTCGGTTTATTTGAATGCCATTTAAACATGATCTCATTGCAAATGCATAGGAAGATGTATTGTTATTATTATCTTTAATTTGTATACAGCCGCCAAATTATGCAGCACTTTGCAGTGAATGTTGACAGTTCAGACGAAGCCGCGGAACAGTGTCATTTCCCTATTGCGGTAACACAACGCACACAAGAGAGTAAACTTGGGAAAAATGTTAAGTATTACATATGTTCAATCTGTGTATTACAGCCATCAAATTTGTTATTTGCATTGTTTGGGACCTGGGGTTTTCTGTATAACTGATCTTTCCATAATGCAGAGCACCTGGACTGCAGGCAAGGATAACCCAGTGGGATAGTAGTGCCCCCACTGTTTACATAGCAAATAATTCCCTCTACCATTTAAAATTCTATTCTTGAACCAATAGATGTATTTGTAGCTGTAATATTGGTGTGTAGGCGCCATCTCAGTGCATTGTGCCTGAGTCTGAGCTTTCAGCCGGCGCTACACATTAGAACTGCTTTCAGCGAACCTATTGTTTCTCCTACTCCCATGTAACTGGAGGAGTCCCAAGCCGGACTTGGATTTCTTACTATTGAGAGCTATTCTGATACCTACTGGGAGCTGCTATCGTGCTCCCTTCCCATTGTTCTGCTGATTGGCTGCTGGGAGGTGGGGGGGGATATCACTCCAACTTGCAGTGCAGCAGTAAAGTGTGACTGAAGTTTATCAGGTCACATGGCTGTGGCACCCTGGGAAATGATGAACATGGCTAGCCCCATGTGAGATTTCAAAATGAAATATAAAAAAATCTGTTTGTGTGAAAAACAGATTGCAATGCAGGATTCTGCTGGAGAAGCTCTATTAACTGATGGGTTTTGAACAAAAACAAGTTTTTCCATGACAGTATTGCTTTAAAAAGAAACAAAAAAACTTGGTACTGGCTAAAAATCAATAGCCTTTTGAGAAATGCTGCATAATCCTGTAGGCAAGGATAACCCAATGGGGTAGTAGCGCCATTAACACAAATTCCTGCTGGCTTGGTTAATATCAAATAGAATGCACTGTACTAAAAGACCAGCAAATCAGCCAAAAAGGAAGATGCCTTTGAGGTTTCTGGATATTAGATCCCATACCTAATCCAGCTGCAAAACAGCTCTTCTCTTTCCGCATCATTTGAAATCCTGGCAGGGGAGGAGGGACTAAAACATTGATGTTACAGATTGTAACAACTTCTCAACAGCTTACAACCGCAATGTATTTGACGCAAGCATGACTTTTTTTTTTATTAGACCACAGCTTTTTCCTCACTTGCCAATTTTTTTCTGCAGCATTTTTTTGTGCCCGTTTCGCAGAAAAAAATCGACCGATTGCAAAATGCAGAATTTCGCTTTGAATCTCTGCCTGTTGAAAAAATTTGCTCATCACTAAATAGTCAAATAGTAAGAGTCAGAGCAGCTGGTCTGTTTTAAAAAAAAGATGAACTGGGACCCCCAACAATGGGACCCCCAAGTTTAATTCCCTAACTGAGAGCCTGTGTGATTGTTGGCACAGGGGACAGAAGGATGGAATTAGCCTGACCTGGCCAAGCATTTGGCTAAATGTGCCGGCTCTATGGAGCGTGCCGATAGTTTGGGGGGCTCTTATGTTAAATGGAGTCCGTAGCTCTTCAACAGAAGCCAGAAATGATCACACACAAAATAAAAGTCAGTTGCTAATGTTTCAGCTTGAATATTTGTTGGTGATTGACATTAACAGAACTCTAAGTGCAGCCAATTGCATTCTTTTCTTTTTAGTTACAAAACTTTTAGCTGAAAAAGAAAAAAAAACATTTTTTTTTATGAATAAAACCAAAGGCACTTTAGGCAGTTAATAAACATACAGTGACATTTCATTTGAATATTCTGACGGCCAACGCACAAACCTCTGACAGCTGCCGCTTCTTTACACCTTTGGAAGCCTTGGATATTACATAATGTGTTTGCTGAATGCGAGGGAAATCATAACCCTTGCAGAGAGCGACGTTCCCGGAGCATATGGGAGCTATTTCAGAGGCTGGGTGCTATTATAAAAACTGGCATGTAAAATGAGCTGCAAAATTACAATTTGGATACTTTCAAAGTTTTCTTTGAAGATCCTAGATTTGTTGAGAAAAAGTACTATGTACTAGAACAAGGATTCCTATAGGTTGGAACCCAGAAACTGGGTCTTTATCCAATTAAAGGGATTCTGTCCTGATTTTTATGGTGTACTTTTTAAATAACACTACAAAATTACCAACAAATGTATTTTTTTACCTGTAATGTTATTGTGTGTAGGCTCCATCTAAGGTCATCGTGCCTTATTCTGAGCTTTCAGAAGGAGCCAACACTATACAATGAAACTGCTTTCAGATAACCTATGGTTTCTTCTACTCAATGTAACTGGAGGAGTCATGACTTGGCTGAGATGGACTTGGATTTTTACTATTGAGTGCTATTTTTTTATCTACCGCTAGGTGGGGCATGGGAGCATTTTTAGCAGGTGCCTGGGAGCTGCTATCTTGCTACCTTCCAGTTTTTCTGCTGGTCGGCTGCTGGAGGGAAAGGGAAGGGGTGATATGACTCCAATTTGCATCGCAGCAGTACAGAGTGACTCAGCACACAAGTCACATCGCTGAGGGAATCTGGGAAACTAAGAATATCTGTTTGGTTTTCTTAAAAAATGGATTACAATGCAGGATTCTGCTGGAGGAGCTCTATTAACTGATGCATTTTCCCATGACAGTATTGCTTTAAGGTGGGTCTCCTTAAATGCTATGTCTACCTTTAATAGACATTAAAATAAGGATCATAATTAATTCCAAGTTTGGGTTGCAAAGCAAGCAGACCCCCAGGAAACAACCTGTATTAGAAGGAACCATTTCTTTATCCATATTCTGCTCCTTCAAGTACACAAGTACAGGTATGGAATCCATTATTCAGAGACTTGTTAACCAGAAAGTTCTGAATTACGGAAAGGCCATCTCCTATAAACTCCATTATAAGCAAATAATTCTAATTTTTAAAAATGATTCCCTTTTCTCTGTAATAATAAAACAGTACCTGTACTTGATCCCAACTAAGATATAATTACCCCTTATTGGGGGCAGAACAGCCCTATTGGGTTTATTTCATGGTTAAATGATTCCCTTTTCTCTGTAAAAATAAAACAGTACCTGTACTTGATCCCAACTAAGATATAATTACCCCTTATTGGGGGCAGAACAGCCCTATTGGGTTTATTTAATGGTTAAATGATTCCCTTTTCTCTGTAATAATAAAACAGTACCTGTACTTGATCCCAACTAAGATATAATTACCCCTTATTGGGGGCAGAACAGCCCTATTGGGTTTATTTAAGGGTTAAATGATTCCCTTTTCTCTGTAATAATAAAACAGTACCTGTACTTGATCCCAACTAAGATATAATTACCCCTTATTGGGGGCAGAACAGCCCTATTAGGTTTATTTAATGGTTAAATGATTCCCTTTTCTCTGTAATAATAAAACAGTACCTGTACTTGATCCCAACTAAGATATAATTACCCCTTATTGGGGCAGAACAGCCCTATTGGGTTTATTTAATGGTTAAATGATTCCCTTTTCTCTGTAATAATAAAACAGTACCTGTACTTGATCCCAACTAAGATATAATTACCCCTTATTGGGGGCAGAACAGCCCTATTGGGTTTATTTAATGGTTAAATGATTCCCTTTTCTCTGTAATAATAAAACAGTACCTGTACTTGATCCCAACTAAGATATAATTACCCCTTATTGGGGGCAGAACAGCCCTATTGGGTTTATTTAATGGTTAAATGATTCCCTTTTCTCTGTAATAATAAAACAGTACCTGTATTTGATCCCAACTAAGATATAATTACCCCTTATTGGGGGCAGAACAGCCATATTGGATTTATTCAATATTTAAATCATTTTTAACAGACTTAAGTTATGAAGATCCAAATTAAGAAAAGATCCCTTATCCAGAAAACCCCAGGTCACGAGCATTCTGGATAACCTGTCCCATACCTGTACTGCAAAAGAATGGAAGAGGCTTTGGTCTTTCAACTGTTAGGAAGGCTGGAAGGTTGGATATTGCAGCTTTAGAAGGACAGACAGAGCTATAGCACAATGTTGCTGACTCCAAATTGGTTTATATATATATATAGAGGTGTTATGAATACATGTGATATTGCAAGATCAATTCTTAATAAGGGCAAGTGGATTCAAAAGTCAGGCAAACAACTCAGAATAAGTTGCACTAAGCTGGACATCAGGGCTGCCACTTTCTGCTTCCAAAAAGATGGCGGCAAATAGACATATTTACTTTAGACATATATATTTATTTTGGGGAGTTTTATTATATAAAGTTATATATTATGTAGGTGTGGCTATGTACGTTTTTGCTGCCTCAGTATATTCGGTGATTGAGGACATGGAAGATGTTTTATCAGATCTGTTACTTAAGAACCTTTTATTCAAAGCAAAGAGGGGAGGGAGAAGGCTGGATTATTTATGATAACGGCCGCACATTTCAGTCCAACTTTCCTTACATCAGCATCAATACAGGTTACTCCCAACACCCCGTGATTTTAAAACCACACAAACCTGTATGTAGCCAAAGGAGAGTATAAATTATCCTGAAAGCCTGTGTACGCAGGAAAGCTTGGCACCATTATACAAGTCAAACGTTGCAAATAGCAGAGATCTAATCTGGTTTTTAAATGACTAATAATTATACTAATTTCTACCCCTTACAAATGCCTCGGTGGTCGGCTAAAAGCCTTTTATCCAAATGTGATTCCCTGTAGCCGTTTCACATTATACCTCTCCTGTAGATAACAGATACATAAGGCACAGTCACTGGGAGCTAGCAAAATATATTATTCCAGTCAATATGATATGGTAAATTACTGGAAGGATAACTCAATGGCTTCAGCTTTAAAAAGCTGCTTCTGCCTTCTTCCCATAGACTCCATTTTAATAAAATAAATTTTAGGACTGTTCTGCCCCCAATAAGGGGTAATTATATCTTAGTTGGGATCAAGTACAGGTACTGTTTTATTATTACAGAGAAAAGGGAATCATTTAACCATTAAATAAACCCAATAGGGCTGTTCTGCCCCCAATAAGGGGTAATTATATCTTAGTTGGGATCAAGTACAGGTACTGTTTTATTATTACAGAGAAAAGGGAATCATTTAACCATTAAATAAACCCAATAGGGCTGTTCTGCCCCCAATAAGGGGTAATTATATCTTAGTTGGGATCAAGTACAGGTACTGTTTTATTATTACAGAGAAAAGGGAATCATTTAACCATTAAATAAACCCAATAGGGCTGTTCTGCCCCAATAAGGGGTAATTATATCTTAGTTGGGATCAAGTACAGGTACTGTTTTATTATTACAGAGAAAAGGGAATCATTTAACCATTAAATAAACCCAATAGGGCTGTTCTGCCCCCAATAAGGGGTAATTATATCTTAGTTGGGATCAAGTACAGGTACTGTTTTATTATTACAGAGAAAAGAGAATCATTTAACCATTAAATAAACCCAATAGGGCTGTTCTGCCCCAATAAGGGGTAATTATATCTTAGTTGGGATCAAGTACAGGTACTGTTTTATTATTACAGAGAAAAGGGAATCATTTAACCATTAAATAAACCCAATAGGGCTGTTCTGCCCCAATAAGGGGTAATTATATCTTAGTTGGGATCAAGTACAGGTACTGTTTTATTATTACAGAGAAAAGGGAATCATTTAACCATTAAATAAACCCAATAGGGCTGTTCTGCCCCCAATAAGGGGTAATTATATCTTAGTTGGGATCAAGTACAGGTACTGTTTTATTATTACAGAGAAAAGGAATCATTTAACCATTAAATAAACCCAATAGGGCTGTTCTGCCCCCAATAAGGGGTAATTATATCTTAGTTGGGATCAAGTACAGGTACTGTTTTATTATTACAGAGAAAAGGGGATCATTTAACCATTAAATAAACCCAATAGGGCTGTTCTGCCCCCAATAATGGGTAATTATATCTTAGTTGGGATCAAGTACAGGTACTGTTTTATTATTACAGAGAAAAAAGGAAATCAGTTTTAAAATGCTGTATTATTTGATTAAAATAGAGTCTATGGGAGACAGGCTTTCTGTAATTCAGAGTTTTCTGAAAAATGGGTTTCCAGATAAGGGATCCCATACCTGTAGCAGAAAGGCCTCTGGTTGAATAAATATGAGGGCGATGGTAGCCATGAGTAAAACCAAAAGAGTTTTTGTAATTTTACTGGCTGAGATACATATCCCTCATCTAAATACTTGACTCTCTTTATTATAGCACTTTTTCCTGAGCTTGGTCATCTGTGCACCTATCCTTGTTCTAGATCCTCGATACTTTTCATCTGTATGTCTATCCCTGAACTAGATTATTGATCCTCTTCATCAGTATCCCTGATCTAGGTCTTTTATTATATTTATCTGTATACTTGTCCCTAAACTAGATACTTGAATAGGCATACTTGATTCTGTATACATGTTCCAGATTAACCCACTAAGTTTGCCCAGGGCAGTAACCCATAGCAACCAATGAGATGTTGCTTTTAAACAGGTGACCAGAAAATCTACTTTTTAAATGGTTGCTATGGATTACTGTTCCGGGCAAACTTAGTGCCTTTTATTACATAACCCCTAAGATTCTTGTTTCTTTTTCTCTGAATGCCTATCTCTGGTGTAGCTTTTTTATTATCTTTGTCTGTACACCTACACCGTATCTAGATCCTTTATTATCTTCATCAGTATGCATATACCATATCTAGATCCTTAACTGTCTTGATCACTATGCTTATTCTAGATCATTTATTCTTTTCATTTGTATACCAATAACTTATCTAGACAAGAGATTATCTTCATCTATATGATGATCTAGATCTTTTATTCTTTTCATTAATGTTCCCATACTTGATCTAGATCCTTGATTATCTTCATCTCCATTCTTTTTCCTGATCTAAACTCTTGATTCTTGTCATCTCTATGTGTATTTCTAAACTAGATCCTTGATTCTTTTCTATTCTTATTCTTTCTTTTCTTATTGATTCTATGTATATGCCTATGCTAGATCTAGCGCTTTTCCGCTGGCTGAAAATATCTGCCCTACGCCTCGTCTGCCATCAGCCTTAGACTTTCATGGAGAATTCTCATAAAACGATTCCCCTCTGATCATTACCTATGCACAGTATCCAAGGCTATTGTGATACTAATATCTACAGTCAGTATTAATGTTTGTACTGTATATATAGTTATGTATGTGGGTGTATAGATAGGTATGTATAGGTTGTGTGTGCTGGGTTCACTTGGAAGGGTTGAACTTGATGGACTCTGGTCTTTTTTCAACCCCATGTAACTATGTAACTATGTGTAACTATGTAAGTACTCAGTGTGTATTTTGCATTGCCCCAAAAAAACCATGTCAGCCTAAACAAGTTTCCATGCATTTTGCTTCCTTTTCATGACATTTAGTTGGAGACCTTGCCTGAGGCTTGTTGATACAAATCTTCACCGGTGTCTAAATTGGAAATCATTCTGCAGCATTGCCCAAGGCAAGGCTGACATTTCTTTTGTATAGACAGAGAGCATGAAATTATTCATATGTCCTTTCAGAAACTTGCCACAGTCTAGGCTTTTTGTAGCTTATGGGTTGTGTACCATTGGGTTTGATGTGACTTCCCTTCCTATACTAAATATCGGCTACTCTGGTGGTTCTGACTACAATTTCCCTCCAGAACTACTATAAAAGGGTACCTTGTCATGTGTCATTAGTTACATATGGAGATTAATTTACTAAGTAGGAACCAATTAGCCATTTGTTGTGATCCATCTACTACAGCTTAGAAAATAGAGAAAACTTCTGATTTGGTTGCTAAGCTTGGCTTTCATTATCCAGTGTTACTGCAACTTCTTCCCAATGGCTAACAGAGAGGTATGGCATCCACAGGACTGGAACTCTGACATCCCTGAGATCTTGGCCAATAACCAAATCAGTTTTACATTTTGATGGGAATGTTTAATCCACTGTTCACAAGGTAAAGTATCATCAGAACTACTGCCTGGGTTGGACTGGGCCAGAGGGACACTGGGAAAAACAGTGGGCCCCACTTACCCAGACCTGTTTCACATCTGACAGTATAGGGGCTCCCCCTGAGTTCCCCCCAATTGTGTCAGAAAGAGAACAGTACAAGGTACTCACAGGGTGTAGAGTCAGCATGTTGAGGACCTCACAACTGGCTGGGGGAGGGGGCTCATATGGTATGTAGAGGCCCCCTAAGGTGGCAGCCCCAGATCCCCCCCCGTTGGATGCTTACTACTGTAGTTACCTTGTTGTCTTTGCTCAATGCATTATAGCACGGTTAAATATAAATACATATCAACAACAATTATGTTCCATGCATGCAGTAAGCTATGCCTTCTTAAGTAACATATAAAGCCCCAAAAATTAAACTCTGCCAAGAGAAAGGGGCACACTTGCCACTACTGAACTACATCACCAAACATGGTCACTTTTTAATCAACACTGCTATGAAAATATGCACTGTGTTCCCAATCATAGAGGCCATTTTACTTCCACCAATGTCACCATATCCCTTATGAATATGTGCTGATAGCCCTTCCTGTTTCCAAGGTATTGCATCTCTTATCCAGAAACCCGGTATCCAGAAAGCTTCAAATTACATTTTTAAAAATGATTCCCTCTGTAAAAAAAAAACAGTACCTGTACTTGATCCCAACTAAGATTTATTTACCCCTTATTGGGGGCAGAACAGTCCTATTGGGTTTATTTAATGGTTAAATTATTCCCTTTTCTCTGTAATAATAAAACAGTACCTGTACTTGATCCCAACTAAGTTATAATTACCCCTTATTGGGGGCAGAACAGCCCTATTGGGTTTATTTCATGGTTAAATGATTCCCTTTTCTCTGTAATAATAAAACAGTACCTGTACTTGATCCCAACTAAGATATAATTACCCCTTATTGGGGGCAGAACAGCCCTATTGGGTTTATTTAATGGTTAAATGATTCCCTTTTCTCTGTAATAATAAAACAGTACCTGTATTTGATCCCAACAAAGATATAATTACCCCTTATTGGGGGCAGAACAGCCCTATTGGGTTTATTTAATGGTTAAATGATTCCCTTTTCTCTGTAATAATAAAACAGTACCTGTACTTGATCCCAACTAAGTTATAATTACCCCTTATTGGGGCAGAACAGCCCTATTGGGTTTATTTCATGGTTAAATGATTCCCTTTTCTCTGTAATAATAAAACAGTACCTGTACTTGATCCCAACTAAGATATAATTACCCCTTATTGGGGCAGAACAGCCCTATTGGGTTTATTTCATGGTTAAATGATTCCCTTTTCTCTGTAATAATAAAACAGTACCTGTACTTGATCCCAACTAAGATATAATTACCCCTTATTGGGGGCAGAACAGCCCTATTGGGTTTATTTAATGGTTAAATGATTCCCTTTTCTCTGTAATAATAAAACAGTACCTGTACTTGATCCCAACTAAGATATAATTACCCCTTATTGGGGCAGAACAGCCCTATTGGGTTTATTTAATGGTTAAATGATTCCCTTTTCTCTGTAATAATAAAACAGTACCTGTACTTGATCCCAACTAAGATATAATTACCCCTATTGGAGATAAAACCATCTATTGGGTTTAAATGATTTTGTATTAGACTTACAGAATTACAGACACATCCTTATCCCGAAAACCTCAGGTCCCGAGTATTCTGGTAAATGGGTCCCATACCTGTAATAGCATTTGCAAAACCTGTACTTGTTTTTACTCTTTGGGGTTTCCATGTCCATCTATAGAAAGGAACATAAATAATACTTAAAAATATGGTATGCTTCCCCTTACAGTAGAAGTAGGCTAGTGTGTAACTGTAATGCAGGCAGTGAAAAAAAATGAAAAATGAGATATTCAGTTAGTAGTTAATAAAAACAGGGAACATAACAAGTCCCAGAATGCATTATAATTAGTTTTAGCCAGAGTGATACCACGGGGAACATGAATGAAAATACGCAGTACATTATGTGAAAATGCCTTTATTTGGTTTGTTGAATGCAGTTTCTCTCTTATTTGCTTCCCCAGTTTATAGTGTTACTTTATTGTCCCAGGGTTATTCTCTTTATGGCCGTTTGTGCTTAATGTTGTTGCGTTACTCTCTCTTTGTTGTAAGAACGTGTTTCATTAAACATGTTGCACTCAGCTAATAAAGTCAGCCATTTTAGTCAATAGTCGGGGGTTAACAAGATGAAACCGTACGGCTCACTAAAACACCTACACGAAATCTCCAGTCAACTTCGAAAGAATAAGTTAATGGTTATACGTTGCTTTTAAGGCTTTTGCTCCGTAGAATACTCAATGTTGGCTGATTAGAAAGGGAAATCGTATCTGCTAAGTCTTCTGTCATGATTTTTTCTTTAAAAATACATTAAAATACAACGTTCATTGTAGATATGGGATGGGACCCAGAAACTACAGAATGCCTGAGCCCCAACCTGAGAAAATAGATTGTACAAGTAGACAGATCAAAGTTATTATGGAGGGCATTTATTAACGCTCAATTTTGAATTCACAATTTGTGTTTTTTTGCAATTTATAATCCGACAACACCGCAACAAATCCGAAAGCAAAAATACTCCATTTAAAACTTGTCAAGATCATGTAGAAGTCATTGACAGTTGTTCCTTTTACAACTGGAACGTCTTTCTTTGCTTCATGGTTTTTGAGGTTTTTGGAGATTTTTTTGACTTTTCAATTTGGATCTTTTTACTAAATGATTGACATTTTTGGAAATGAGTTTAATTGTAGGTTCAAAAAACTCTGTTGGACCTTAGTAGGTGTTGTACCTTGTGTGGCCTGGTACTCCTTTCTTGGACATCAGGAATGACACCCAAGGAAGGGGCATGCCGGGGATACTCACATTTCAAAGATTGGTAGGCACAACTCCAAGAGAAGTGCCCCCTACTGGGGACAGAACTCCTGCAGTTTCTCTGATCAGGTCCATTGTTCCTGTCACAATGAATGAAAGACCTAAGAGAAGAGCCAGAAGACACCTCCTTAAATGAAACTAAAGGGAAAGAGTTGTGCCTATAACTCCAAATAATAGCAAAGTGCACATAAAATCCACAAATCGCAGTGTGGTGTAGTTGGACACTCACCAGATGGTAAGTAAGATATGCAGAGATATATTAAATTCACTGTTGCTAGAAGTAGGTGCAAGATCTCCATTCAATTTGGAAAAGCAAAAGGCAGGATCCACAACATGGGGAGGAGTAGGATCTGGAGCACCAGTAGAGAGCGGTGACAAGGCATAGAAGGGCTGGAACTCAGGGCTGGCAGGAAGAAGAGTTAAGTGCCTGCTGCCTCCCACTGTTGCGCCTTAGCCCAGTGTCAGACTGGCCCACCAGGATACCAGGAAAACTCCCGGTGGGCCCAGTTGTCACTGGGCCTTCCTACTCCTGACTATTTGGCCAGTTGCATGGTCATTCCCTATTTCTGTATGGGAAAAAGAGATGGAAGGATAAAGAAAAGAGACTTGGATAATAAAGAGGCTGAGGGAGGAGAGGAGGAATAATAGTTTAGAAAGTGGGCCTATGGTCCAAGGTTTCCTGGTGGGCCCCTGGCATCTCAGTCCAACACTGGTTTGGCCAAAAGGTGGCCATACACCCTAAGATCCGCTCGCTTGGCGACCTACGGGTGGGCTAATTCGGTCAAACGATGGGTATAGGCACAGTCAATTCGGGGAGCCGATGTGTTCCCCGATCCGACTTCATTTTTAAACCTGCCCGATCGATGTCTGGCCAGATATCAGTTGGGCAGGCCCGTCATTAGTGCCCCTACACGGGCCGATAAGCTGCAGAGTCAGTCTAAGGGACCCATATCGGTAGCTAGAATCCACCTTAAGCTTGGGAACAAAGAGACTAAATATAAAGAAGAAAAGATAATAGCATGTTGAGTGAGGAGCGAATGAAAAATAGTTTGGAGAGTAGTTTGGGATTTTCTGGTGGGCCCCTGGTATCCCAGTCCGACACTGCCTTAGCCATATGCCTCTTCTGCCTAACCCTAGTTCCAACCCTGGATCGATCCAAGAAATTTTACATGAAATTGTTTAGTTGGGTACAGTTTAGTTTGTTACCGATGGGTTATAGGGTGTCAAAGGGGCTCATTTAAAACCATATGTGCTAAATTGCAAAAGCGTTCAATTATGGTTTCTAGCAACTATTGCACTTGCTATGCCTCTTCTGCCTACCCCTAGTTCCAACCCTTGATCGATCTGAGCAATTTTACATGAAATTGTTTAGTCGGGTACAGTTTCCATTTAGTTTGTTTCAGTTGGGTAATAGGCGGGGGTCAAAGGGGCTCATTTCAAAACCATATGTGCTAAATTGCAAAAGTGTTCAATTATGGTTCCTAGCGACTATTGCACTGGTGCAGTTTAGCACCTTATCCATGTCCATATGGGAATTACAAGAAATGCCTTCTATTTTTAGAAGGGGGAGATATCCTGCATGCCTCCACTAGTCACCAATTGCCACTGCATCATTTGGAGATAAAGAAAATCAACCCAGAAAAAGTCACTCCCGTGTTTGCTTGTGTGTGTATTTGCATGCCGTCACACGTGTGAGAGTATTGTGTGAAGTTTAAATCCAAATAAAAGCTGAAGGACAGTGCGAGTAGAAAACAAGTTGTAGGTCCCAGTGGGCGACAGAATGCCACGGCTCGTTGCCTTGTCTCTTATAACCCGGAGACACATCACTTCTGCCTCTGTTGGTTTCTTTTCATGGTTTCCCATTTTCCTACCATTATCTCTAGAAGAAACAGTCAACGTGATCTGAGGGTGCGGGGGGTGAAGGTTATTCTGCAAGTGTTTGCTGCATATGAGCAGCTGCTTAGAATTTTACAGAGATGTCTAAAATGTTCCATAGCTTCAAGCAGATTAACCTCCCCCCCAGCCCCATGGAGTGTAGAAAGCATTTTCGTTTTTCCAGATGATGGGGTTTAAATTTGCAGGTTGAATCAAACTACTTATTAGGCAGGAACAAGAGCAGCCAGACAAGACTTTGCTTCTGATATGATTTTGCAGCGGATCTTTGGATAATTGTGTGCCACCTAGATGCAGAATGAATTAAATGTTCTTATTATATTTATTTATATAAAATATATCTTCCTCGGTTGCCTGCTATTAAAACTATTCACATTGTTTAATGCCTAGGGATGGACTTTACTCAAGAAGCATTCAGTACAGATACGTAGCATGCATTAGAATAATAATAGGTGGATGGTCTATGTCTCCAAGTCTAGAACCGGAGCAACCAATCAGGCGTTTTGCTTTATAATTACAACCATGAAATGCTTACTCCTGGTTGGTTGGGTTCTAAGCTTGGAGCACACTTTGCAAATGGTACCATGGTAAAACTCTTATTAATGCCCTTTGTAATGTAAGGTGATAGTTAAGGGGAGGTATTGGATATTCCAGACACTATCAGCCAAACCAATTAATCATGCTTGTGACTCTTAATCTCTGGAAATGGGCCCTTGTGTATTGTAGGAGAAAGGGTGTTGCAAAACTGTAACTCTTTGGTGTCATCAATAAATTGGGTGCCAGTGATTCTTAAAACAAACTATGATGCTCTTTTTGCAGGAGTGTTGAACAGATCTTATAGAATTGACACCAATAAGATAGTAATGTGTTCAGCATATTCTTGCGGATACAAACCACTTTACCCAGTGCTTTACCCATCAGGGTCAATAATGGATCAGTGGATTTAGTCAACTTGGAAGTGTCCAATCCCAAGTATCAGGTCCTACAAGTGGAACCTAGGCACTAAGATAGGGACCTTTGGGATAGTGTCAAGTCTACACTTGTCCCTATCCTAAAGGTGGTACACCCAGGACTCTTATCCTTCTAATCTCCTCAGTGGAGCTTCAGGTTGCTCATGAATTACCCTAATCCTATCTCTCGCTTCTGGAGTGAGCTGTTGCAGAACTAAACTAACACTTGCTTGACCTACTGGACTTATTTAATTTATGGGTCCAAAACAGAGAAAAGGAGAATAAAAGTAACTTAGATAGAGTTGGAAATCACAATCCTCGGTTGATCATAGACTGATGGGAACAACTGAAAGGTGAAAGTCTGCTTAGTTGCTGGTGCACTAGGGTCCAACTGTATGTTGGAAGTGATTGTCTTCAAGCAGAAAAGTGCAAATTACTGTTCAACAAAGTTAAATACAAATATTGATTATGGTTTGGCTCAGTTCTCCTTGCAGAAGTGGGAGAATGTCTACAAGGAAGACTAGACGGCAACCAATGGTCCACCCTGGTCTATCCTGGAGGATGGGGATCAGTGATAATGCTCTGGTGATACTGGTAATCCTCTAGAACTACAGAATAAGGCAAGGGATAGTGAAATCATCTGGCTCTGGGGGCTCAATGTGTCCCGCAATGTCAGTCCGTTAAAATATATCATTATCACATCTTTTCCCATCGAAACAGAGCTGACAAAAATGATTTTGGTACCTGTAATGCATTTTATAATTGTAACTCAGGGCTCCAAAGCAATTTCCATATGTACATTTTATAATAAAAAAATCTGTTACACTGGGAAGTAATTAGAAGGCTTTGGGTCAATTATATATAAAGCCCTTTTGTAAATTACAGGCACTTTCCCGACATGCACAGTTTACGCATGGCTGCTTGTTAAATTGCTATATCCACACAAGGATGTCTTTTGAAATGAAACTTTTGAGGGCAATTACTGTAGATCGAGAACTCGAAATTTCTTTCTCTGGATTATTAATATCTTAGTCTTTTGTGTTAAAATGACACTTTTTCTATAAAATTTAGAATGGAATGGAACATGGAAATATCTATGCCGCTGTAATTTTATTATATCCCTCCATAAAGGCTATTGAGAACCCCGTTTACTTCATGGCCCCAATACACTCCCTATTGATGACAGACCATAGCCAGTGATGAGCGAATTTTTTCACCAGGAATGGATTTGCAGTGAATTTCCACATTTCGGCATTGGCGAATTGTTTCGCGAAACTTCCATGAAAATTTGCCGCGGAAAAATTCATTGCGTGGATTTTTTTTTGTTGCGCATCAAATTGGGCGTGGTCACGCAAAAAGGGTGTGGCTCATCAAAAAAGGTGTGGTCACATCAAAAGTGGGAGGTGGTCACATAAAAAAAACACGGGCGACAAAAAAATAGACCCGAGCGACAAAAAAAAAGTGCGGCAATTTGCAGATTTTTCGCCATTTCGCAAATTTTATGGCGATGCGAAACGGTACAGATTCACTCATCACTAACCATAGCCCATGCTTTACTAAGCCATCTCCATTTCTCATTTTCCAAACTTTAATTTCTGAGCCTTATCAATCAAAAAATTATCCAAAATGTAACTCCAAATAAAACTTGGGGCGCTTCTATAGAAGTCTCTAGGAGGTGTACTTCCAACATTCACGTTATCTTATTATTATTTTTTATTATTTGAAATTTTTAAAAAATATGATGGCAGTTGGAAAAAAAAGTCACAATTGTGAAAAAAATTAATTTGAGTTTTTTTTTCTGCTTTTGAGATCTGGAAAAAACTCACATTCTAGAATTGGGTTGCCCTGCTTTAATAAAAATGTGCGCTACCATAAAGCGCTTCCCACTTACGTCACCATTGGCAACCAAGATGTATTGTCCCTAGTGATTAAATAATTTTTTTGCCAGGCATGGATTCGCAGCGAATTTCCGCATTTGGGAGTGAAAATCCGTCGCGGAAAAATTTGTTGCACAGAAGTCAAATTGGGCGCGGTCACGTCAAAAAAAAGGTCGGGTCCGCGTCAAAACAGAGCACATCAACAAAAAAGACGCGAGCAACAAAAAAAAAATTGCGCAACAAATGCGTTTCATGAATTTTTTGCTGTTTCACAAATTTTTCACCCTTTCAAGAATTTTCTTGCCATTTCGCAAATGCGTTTCATGAATTTTTTGCCGTTTCACGAATTTTTTCGCCCTTTCAAGAATTTTCTTGCCATTTCGCAAATTTTATGGCAAAGAGAAACAGGTCAGATTCGCTCGTCACTAATTGTCCCCAAAACGTAGGGACAGATTTATCAACATTTGTGTTTTCATTTTACTGCCATTTATGTTTTTTTGCACTAAAATTCTCAAACTTGAATTATAACTTCAAATCAATTATTTATTGGGCTAAAGAGGCTCGAAAAGCTTGAATGCAAAACTGCGTCATCTAAAAGCTTGCGAGGTCATGAAGAAGTCAATGGGAGCTCTCCTAAGCAAAGCGTAAACATTAAAGATTTAAATTTAAATTTTTCATTTTTTTTAAATTTGCTGACGAGGTATTTGAGGTCTTTTTTCAAAATTTTATTCAATCAAGTTTTTATGTTTTGGGTCTTTAAATAAATAAGCAAACATTCAATGTTTTTCAAGTACAAAAAAGTCACAAATTTGAATTCTAATAAATTCTAATAACTTTGTAAATGACCAATAGTTTGTTAAAACCCTAAAGGTCCCCAAACACAGTAAGATCCGCTCGCTTGGCGAGATCGCCAAGCGAGCGGATCCTCCCCCGATATCCCCACCTACGGGTGGGCGATATCGGGGATCTTGACCGGATTATGTAGGCGGCAATGGGGCAGTCGGTTCGGGGACCGCATCAACGAGCTGATGCGGCCCCCGATCCGACTGAATCTTTTAACCTGCCCGATCGATATCTGGGCAATTCTCAGCAGACTTTTGGCTGTTTGGTTTGAACCTCAATAAGTTTCTGACTGCACAGCAAGTTTGGGAGCTGCTAGCGAGTTTTGCATGTAGATTAAGTGTATAGTAGGCGTTAAAAACAAAAAAGGCACTTGGGGTTTACTGTGCATGCTGGGAGTGCTGGCTGAAAGAAGGAAGTAAGTGCAATTAACTCACTGCTGTGTGACTTGTAAGGGCTACCTGGCTGATTGAGCATACTGATTAAGGGGGTGGAGTAAATCTGGTAAATTCTCAGCAGACTTTTGGCTGTTTGGTTTGAACCTCAATAAGTTTCTGACTGCACAGCGAGTTTGGGAGCTGC
Organism: Xenopus tropicalis; assembly: GCF_000004195.4. NCBI lineage: Eukaryota > Metazoa > Chordata > Amphibia > Anura > Pipidae > Xenopus > Xenopus tropicalis. The sequence continues at coordinate 16,286,655 of NC_030678.2, forward strand.
TAGCGAGTTTTGCATGTAATTTAAAGTGTTGCTTGTAGATTAAGTGTATAGTAGGCGTTAAAAATAAAAAAGGCATTTGAAACTTAAAAGGCACTATACAAGGGATTGCACTCGGGAGACTGTAAGTACCCAGTTGCAATATGAGTAGCAGTATGATTGCTGGTGTTACTCAGTGTGCATCTTGTCGCATGTATGGGGTCCTGGAGCAGCAGTTCCATGCAGCATTTACTTGTGAGAGATGCAGGTGGGTTTTCCTCTTGGAATCTGAAGTGCAGAATCTAAGAGGGGAACTGGCAGCACTGAGGGCAGCTGCCAACATGGGGGAGAACAGGAGGCTCACTGAGCAACCACTGGCAGGGGCCGGTGTAGTGGGGGGTGGAGAAGGGACAGTGGAGGTTAATGAGGGAGACAAATTTGTAACAGTTAAGAGGGGCAGTAGGGGACACAAGGGTAGGGGGGCTGGTTCACTGCTTGTACAATCCAACAGATTTGCCGCTTTAGGTGAAGATGCTGGGGAAGGCAGCTCTGAGCTAGCATGTATGGAGCGGGCTGACTCTCAGAGCACCCTGGGAGCCGGCACCTCTAATACAGGTGGGGGGAATAGTGCTAGGAAGGGAAGGCAGGCTATAGTTGTAGGGGATTCAATTATTAGAAAGGTGGATAGGGTAATTTGTCGCAAAGACCCTACATGCCGAACTGTGTGTTGCTTGCCTGGTGCTAGGGTTCGGCATGTGGTGGAACGAGTGGACAGATTGTTGGGAGGGGCTGGGGAAGACCCGGCGGTCTTGGTACACATAGGTACCAATGACAAAGTTAGAGGAGGGGGGGAAGTCCTCAAGAACGATTTTAAAAAGCTAGGTGCGAAGTTGAGGGCGAGGACTTCCAAGGTAATTTTCTCAGAGATATTACCTGTGCCACGAGCAACATTAAGAAGGCAGCGGGAGCTTAGGGAGATTAATGCGTGGCTGAGAGATTGGTGCAGGGAGGAGGGCTTTGGGTTTCTCCAGAACTGGGCTGATTTCTCAGTCGGCTACAGGCTCTTTGCCAGGGATGGGCTGCACCTCAATGATGATGGGGCAGCTGCTTTGGGGGAAAAGATGGCTAGAGGGTTGGAGGAGATTTTAAACTAGGAGTGGGGGGGGAGGGTGCAGCGGGAAATTCTGTGGTAGACAGGATAGATGAGGTAGTGGGCATAGTAAGGGAAAATGGGGGAGGAGACTTGCTTCGGGATACTGATAATGGCAGGGAGGCCCATAAGTTGTTTACACGTCATTCTCACGCCGGAACCAGTATTAAATGTATGTTTACCAATGCAAGGAGTCTGACTGGTAAAATGGGAGAGCTGGAGGTACTGGCGTTGGAGCGGAAATATGATGTGATTGGAGTTGCTGAAACTTGGTTGAATGAGTCTCATGACTGGGCAGTTAATATTGGGGGGTATACATTGTTTCGGAGGGACAGGGGCAATAGAAAAGGAGGAGGAGTGTGTCTGTTCATTAAGCAGGAATTAAAAGCAAATATTAGGGAGGAAGTGATGGGGTTAACAGAGGGAGCTGAATCCTTATGGGTTGAGCTTCTCACAGATAGTAAAGAATCTACCAAACTAATTGTAGGGGTATGCTATAGACCCCCTAATGTAAGCGAAGAGGAGGAGGCCCAGCTCCTGTTGCAAATAGAAAAGGCTGCTAGTTTGGGGCAAGTGATAATAATGGGGGATTTTAATTACCCTGATATTGACTGGGGCAATAGTACTGCCAGGACAGTAAATGGGAACAAGTTTATAAACTTGCTGCATGACAACTTTATGTCACAGGTTGTTGAGGAGCCAACCAGGAACCATGCTATACTGGATCTAGTGATCTCTAATGACCCAGAACGTATAGCAAATGTGCAAGTGGTTGAACCCCTGGGTAATAGTGACCATAATGTTATTTCATTTAATGTTTGGTGCAGGAAACAAATTTACATGGGGGCAACAAAGACACTGAATTTTAGGAAGGCAAATTTTAGCTCCTTAAGGGCAGCGCTTCAGGGCATAGATTGGGGCATTATGTTTTCTGATAAAAACACAGAGCAGAAATGGTTGTCATTTAAAATGATATTAAATCATTACTGTTCTCAATTTATTCCATTAATAAGAAAAAGTAGAAGTGTTAAGAATCACCCCATGTGGCTTAACTCTGAGGTAAAGAAGTTAATAGGGAAAAAAAGGAAAGCTTTTAAGAAATATAAGTCAGAGGGGACAGTAGCTGCGTTTAATGATTATAAACACTATAACAAGTGTGTAAAACAGCAATCCGGAAGGCAAAGATAGAAAATGAGGAGCGCATCGCGGCCGAGGCCAAGACTAACCCCAAAAAGTTTTTAAAGTATATTAATAGTAAAAAGATGCAGGTTGAGGGTGTGGCCCCATTGAGTTATAGTAACAATATGGTTACAGCGGATACAGAAAAGGCAGATGTGCTTAACCAGTTCTTTTCTTCTGTGTATACAGTAGAGGAGCCAGTGGGACAAGTCCCACCCAATAGCTGCACTGTTGCCTCAGCTCCAACTACACAGTGGTTGGCACAGGATATGGTGCTTAAAGGGTTACACACGATAAATGTAAACAAGGCACCTGGGCCAGATGGAATACACCCTCGGGTACTGAGAGAGCTAGGGGCAGAATTGCAGTGGCCCTTGTTTCTGATATTCTCAGACTCTCTTTCATCAGGTATGGTACCTAGGGATTGGAAGAAGGCGAATGTCATTCCCATATTTAAAAAGGGAGTAAGATCTCAGCCTGGCAATTATAGGCCTGTAAGTTTGACATCCGTGGTGGGCAAGTTATTTGAAGGCTTGTTAAGGGATCACATTCAAAATTATGTAGTGGAGAATGGCATTATGAGCAGTAATCAGCATGGCTTTATGAAGGACAGGTCATGTCAGACCAATTTAATTGCTTTTTATGATGAGGTAAGTAAGAAGCTGGACAGTGGGGATGCAGTAGATATCATCTATTTGGATTTTGCCAAAGCATTTGATACCGTTCCCCACAAACGACTGCTTTCTAAGCTAAGGTCTATTGGTCTTAGTGAAGCCGTTTGCACATGGATAGAAAACTGGCTACAGGATCGGGTACAGAGGGTGGTTGTTAATGGTACATTCTCTACTTGGAATAAGGTTCTCAGTGGGGTCCCTCAGGGTTCTGTACTGGGTCCACTTTTGTTTAATTTGTTCATAAATGACTTAGGGGAGGGTATTATGAGTAATGTATCAGTGTTTGCAGATGACACAAAACTCTGCAGACCAGTCAATTCTATCCAGGATGTGACATCCCTGCAGCAGGATCTTGACCAACTGGCAATCTGGGCAGCTAAGTGGCAGATGAGATTTAATGTGGATAAATGTAAGGTCATGCACCTGGGATGTAAAACATGCAAGCCCCGTATACCCTTAATGGGACTGCACTAGGCAAATCCATAATGGAGAAGGACCTTGGAGTCCTTGTAGATAATAAACTTGGCTGTAGCAAGCAATGCCAGGCAGCAGCTGCAAGGGCAAACAGGGTTTTGAGCTGTATTAAAAGGGGTATAGATTCACGGGAGGAGGGGGTTATTCTTCCCCTTTACAGAGCGCTGGTAAGGCCCCATCTAGAATATGCTGTTCAGTTTTGGTCTCCAGTGCTCAAACGGGACATTACTGAGTTAGAGAGGGTCCAGAGAAGGGCAACTAAGCTGGTAAAGGGTATGGAAAGTCTCAGTTATGGGGAAAGACTGGCCAAGTTGGGTCTGTTTACACTGGAGAAGAGGCGCTTAAGAGGTGACATGATAACTATGTATAAATATATAAAGGGATCATATAATAACCTTTCTAATGTTTTATTTACCAGTAGGTCCTTCCAACGGACACGAGGGCACCCACTCCGTTTAGAAGAAGGGAGGTTCCATTTAAACATTCGGAAAGGATTTTTTACAGTGAGAGCTGTGAGGTTCTGGAATTCCCTCCCCGAATCAGTCGTGCTGGCTGATACATTATATAGCTTTAAGAAGGGGCTGGATGGATTCTTAGCAAGTGAGGGAATACAGGGTTATGGGAGATAGCTCTCAGTACAAGTGAGGGAATACAGGGTTATGGGAGATAGCTCTCAGTACAAGTGAGGGAATACAGGGGTATGGGAGATAGCTCTCAGTACAAGTGAGGGAATACAGGGGTAGGGGAGATAGCTCTCAGTACAAGTGAGGGAATACAGGGTTATGGGAGATAGCTCTTAGTACAAGTGAGGGAATACAGGGGTAGGGGGGATAGCTCTCAGTACAAGTGAGGGAATACAGGGGTAGGGGAGATAGCTCTCAGTACAAGTGAGGGAATACAGGGGTAGGGGAGATAGCTCTCAGTACAAGTGAGGGAATACAGGGGTAGGGGGGATAGCTCTCAGTACAAGTGAGGGAATACAGGGGTAGGGGAGATAGCTCTCAGTACAAGTGAGGGAATACAGGGGTAGGGGGGATAGCTCTCAGTACAAGTGAGGGAATACAGGGGTATGGGAGATAGCTCTCAGTACAAGTGAGGGAATACAGGGGTAGGGGGGATAGCTCTCAGTACAAGTGAGGGAATACAGGGGTATGGGGGATAGCTCTCAGTACAAGTGAGGGAATACAGGGGTAGGGGAGATAGCTCTCAGTACAAGTGAGGGAATACAGGGGTATGGGAGATAGCTCTTAGTACAAGTGAGGGAATACAGGGGTATGGGAGATAGCTCTTAGTACAAGTGAGGGAATACAGGGGTATGGGAGATAGCTCTTAGTACTAGTTGATCCAGGGACTGGTCCGATTGCCATCTTGGAGTCAGGAAGGAATTTTTTCCCCTCTGTGGCAAATTAGAGAGGCTTCAGATGGGGTTTTTTGCCTTCCTCTGGATCAACTAGTAGTTAGGCAGGTTATATATAGGCATTATGGTTGAACTTGATGGACGTATGTCTTTTTTCAACCCAACTTACTATGTTACTATGTTACTAATTTCAGGCCAGATATCGGTTGGCCAGTCCGCTTGTTTCTGCCCCTACACGGGCAGATAAGCTGCCGAGTCGGTCCAAGGGACCCATATCGGCAGCTTCTATCGGCCCGTGTATGGGGGCCTTAAGACCTGGGGCAGAAGTGCAAGAGCAGGGGTGCAAGGGAGCTCCCCTATGAGGCTCGTTTATCAACGCTCTCATTTTCATGGTTTTAGAGGTTTTTACAACCACGACTAAACTCATTTTTATTCGAATGTCAGTTGATGATTACAAGATCTGAATTGAAAAAGCACAAACAAAAAAAGACGTGAAAAAGCATAAAAAAACCACAACTTTTTAATATTGTTGCACAAATACCAAAGTAAAAAAAACCCTGAAAACCCCTAAATTAGGGATGAGCGAATTTTTTCACCAGGCATGGTTTAGCAGCAAATTTCTGCATTTCACCATTGGCAAATTGTTTCACAAAACTTCCGGGGAAATTCGGAGCAAAAAAATTAGTTGCACGTCAAAAAAAGTTGTGGTGGCGTCATAATAGGCATGGTCACGTCAAAATGGGTGTGGTTGCATCAAAATGGGTGCGCCCGTTGCTAAATAAGCGTGGGCGTGTCAAAAAAGATGCGCAAGATGAGCTTTTCACAGATTTTTTGCTGTTTCTCAAATTTTCCTGTCGTTTCGTAAATTACCTGTGTCTTTTTTTGTCGCCCGCTGCTTTTTTTACCGCGACTGCGCCCAATTTGACGCGACTTATTTTGAAGCACAACAAATTCTTCGCAAGCGAATTTTTTCAGAACTTTTGTAAAGCAATTAGCCAATGGCGAAATGCGGAAATTTGCTGCCAATCCATACCTGGTGAAAAAATTTGCTCATCACTAGTTTTGGTGTATTTTTGTCACGGTTTTGTAACATAATAAATTGTGAAAAAAATTTTCTTCCACTACAAAATCGTATTTGGTGGCAAAAAAATATGAGTTGAAGAGTCCCATTGCAGAGTGCAAAGTGCCATTGAGCCCTATGGGTGACTTTCCTTGGGCCGGGTTGGAGCTGCAGAGTGCCATTGAGCCCTATGGGAGACTTTCCTTGGGCCGGGTTGGAGCTGCAGAGTGCCATTGAGCCCTATGGGAGACTTTCCTTGGGCCGGGTTGGAGCTGCAGAGTGCCATTGAGCCCTATGGGAGACTTTCCTTGGGCCGGGTTAGAGCTGCAGAGTGCCATTGAGCCCTATGGGAGACTTTCCTTGGGCCGGGTTGGAGCTGCAGAGTGCCATTGAGCCCTATGGGAGGCTTTCCTTGGGCCGGGTTGGAGCTGCAGAGTGCCATTGAGCCCTATGGGAGACTTTCCTTGGGCCGGGTTGGAGCTGCAGGGTGCCATTGAGCCCTATGGGAGGCTTTCCTTGGGCCGGGTTGGAGCTGCAGAGTGCCATTGAGCCCTATGGGAGGCTTTCCTTGGGCCAGGTTGGAGCTGCAGAGTGCCATTGAGCCCTATGGGAGACTTTCCTTGGGCCGGGTTGGAGCTGCAGAGTGCCATTGAGCCCTATGGGAGGCTTTCCTTGGGCCGGGTTGGAGCTGCAGAGTGCCATTGAGCCCTATGGGAGGCTTTCCTTGGGCCGGGTTGGAGCTGCAGAGTGCCATTGAGCCCTATGGGAGACTTTCCTTGGGCCGGGTTGGAGCTGCAGAGTGCCATTGAGCCCTATGGGAGACTTTCCTTGGGCCGGGTTGGAGCTGCAGAGTGCCATTGAGCCCTATGGGAGACTCCCCTTGGGCCGGGTTTGAGCTGCAGAGTGCCATTGAGCCCTATGGGAGACTTTCCTTGGGCCGGGTTGGAGCTGCAGAGTGCCATTGAGCCCTATGGGAGACTCCCCTTGGGCCGGGTTTGAGCTGCAGAGTGCCATTGAGCCCTATGGGAGACTTTCCTTGGGCCGGGTTGGAGCTGCAGAGTGCCATTGAGCCCTATGGGAGACTTTCCTTGGGCCAGGTTGGAGCTGCAGAGTGCCATTGAGCCCTATGGGAGACTTTCCTTGGGCCGGGTTGGAGCTGCAGAGTGCCATTGAGCCCTATGGGAGACTTTCCTTGGGCCGGGTTGGAGCTGCAGAGTGCCATTGAGCCCTATGGGAGACTTTCCTTGGGCCAGGTTGGAGCTGCAGAGTGCCATTGAGCCCTATGGGAGACTTTCCTTGGGCCGGGTTGGAGCTGCAGAGTGCCATTGAGCCCTATGGGAGACTTTCCTTGGGCCGGGTTGGAGCTGCAGAGTGCCATTGAGCCCTATGGGAGACTTTCCTTGGGCCGGGTTGGAGCTGCAGAGTGCCATTGAGCCCTATGGGAGACTTTCCTTGGGCCGGGTTGGAGCTGCAGAGTGCCATTGAGCCCTATGGGAGACTTTCCTTGGGCCGGGTTGGAGCTGCAGAGTGCCATTGAGCCCTATGGGAGACTTTCCTTGGGCCGGGTTGGAGCTGCAGAGTGCCATTGAGCCCTATGGGAGGCTTTCCTTGGGCTGGGTTGGAGCTGCAGAGTGCCATTGAGCCCTATGGGAGACTTTCCTTGGGCCGGGTTGGAGCTGCAGAGTGCCATTGAGCCCTATGGGAGACTTTCCTTGGGCCAGGTTGGAGCTGCAGAGTGCCATTGAGCCCTATGGGAGACTTTCCTTGGGCCGGGTTGGAGCTGCAGAGTGCCATTGAGCCCTATGGGAGACTTTCCTTGGGCCGGGTTGGAGCTGCAGAGTGCCATTGAGCCCTATGGGAGACTTTCCTTGGGCCAGGTTGGAGCTGCAGAGTGCCATTGAGCCCTATGGGAGGCTTCCAAAATCATTCCAAAATCATTTTCCCGCCGTTTACGTGACTTTTGGATCGCCAATACGATATTATCGTGACTAATACGATTTTTTCTTAAACATTTTCGTAATGTTTGCGATCATCAGAAATTATTGTATCCAATCGAATTTTTCCCATTTTGGGGATTCGAACTCGTACTTTAATGAATCTGCCCGTTAGTGTTCACGCCCCCAGTCTGGCAGCACTCTGCACCTTGCGTGGGATAAAAAAAGATCCAGCATGCAGTGCTGCTAGCATGGATAGAGTGTGGGAGGAGGGACGCTACATGCCTATTCCTACAGCCACTCATAAGTACAGGTTTACGGTCAAGAGGAAAATTACGGCAGTGAAAATTGCAAGCTGAGCCTTTATAGAAACTCCGGAATTACAAAATAAAGGGAAAATAATGAATTGCTTCCCTCCTATTCATAATAAGAAAATAAAATGTAAAACATAGGGGCCCCTTTATGGCTACGTTTCTTTTATTTGCATTTCATTGTGACAAGACTGTATCACTCAGAACATATAACTCCTCTATTTGTATTAAATCTCTAGTTTTTTCTTCTCATGGCTCTGTGGATACATCTCCACCCTCTCTCATTATTAATGCTGCAGTGTTTGATGTGCAAATCAATCCTTTTTTTCGCCCAGGCAGAGCTGAATAAAAAGGTAAAATGATGAGGGAGTGAAGTGTGAATGAATTATTCATCAACAGCAATGAACTTTATTGGGGCATATCAGGCAGAATTCCATGGCAAAGTGTGTTGGACCCACATAGGCGTCTTCCATTCATCAGCACCGGAACACTGGGTTCCTCCTCGGGTGGCAGGATTAATTGTTTAGGATGATGAAAACACCATTCAGGAACATTTCACTTAGCATTAGCAATAGAAGCTAGCGGAGCCAATATATTCCAGAGTCATCACAGCGAAGGCATCTGAGGAATTGCCGGGCTTGGGAACGACCATAGACAATGTCATTACCGTCAGCAACACTGAGACAGTAATTATAAATAAATAAGAAAATCAATTGGAGCTTAGATGGGTTCCTTCCACCTGCAGAAACCTAGGACTGGATTTGATGGAAACATGGTTCCAGCCTGGGATGGTTGAACGTTTCATTTATGAGTTTCTAACTGAGTTTATAAGGTAGTGTTGCTATCGTATTGCTGCATTTATTACATTCTTGCCTCAAGGAGATATTTTAATATCATGTTTAATATATCCTCAGGGTTTCCTGTATGTGCCGGAGTGTAATGTGGGTTCCCATCTTGGGATACTTGGCTGAGTAGCACTCACAACAGTCATATCTTAGAGAACTTGCAAAGTCCAATTAGAAATGAATAAACTGGAGGTTCTCACACACCACGTGGAACCGAGGAACACTTTATTTACAATCACTAGCACAGTTCCATGTTACACTTTTCCGCACACTTGGACAGTTAAGGTTCCCCAGGCCACTTGGCCACAGGCTGATACCTATTTCCCTGCTCCTTCCTTCTCGACAGGGACGCTGTACCTTCTTACAGTCTTTCAGCATAGGGGTCCGCTTTGTGTTTGAGGCAGGCTAGACCCTATCTCACATAGTCCCTCTTCCACTGGGTGAGGTACCGCTGGGACACTGGTCACTTTCTCTCCTCAGTGGAGCTTCAACTGCTCATCTGTCTAACCTACCTGTGACTCTCACCACCTGCCGTTAGCTCCAACAAATCTACCCTACAACTATCTTACCTAACTAATCCTACAGGATACCTTTCTGGCGTTATGCACTATCCTCATCTCACCAGGAAGCAGAACCGTACCTTCCCCATTACATAGCGTCTCCTGATGATATCATTTATTCTACTCCTTACAAGCGTTTTGTTATTTCAGTAGGGGTGGGAAAGAGGTAGAGGGTGGTATGTTACTCTATCTACAGAATTAGTTTGATAAATAACCTAGACTCTAGTCTTGTTCTTAGTGCTAACTTGCATCTGGGGTCAGGTTGCATTCTGCACCAAGTGCCAAATTGGATATCCAGTGCTAGGGGTAGAGTGTAGCATCAATGGCGCCAGGCACTCCTGTCATTACCCCCGTCATAGGGCAATATGCCCTCTAAGTTGCTCACCTGGAGGACTTAGAGGGTGAGATGTGTCCGAACACACTCTCATGTGTCCGAAAACACTCTCATGTGTCCGAACACACTCTCATGTGTCCGAAAACACTCTCATGTGTCCGAACACACTCTCATGTGTCCGAAAACACTCTCATGTGTCCGAACACACTCTCATGAATACAGAGCTGCCAAATAAATATTTTATGTAAACACACAATATTAAAATTGCTCATCAGCTATGGTCCCCACTGGTCCCTCCATATAGTCCATTTGCTGGCCATTTTTTCAGCTTAATACTGGTCATAAATGAACTCTCATTCACCTTGCTAGGCAGATAGTGAGTTTATATCACAGCAAAGTTAAACCAGGCAGATTCTTGAAAAGATATCCTTCCCACTTGCTCAACACAGATATGAGCCTAAATCCAATTCAATGGAAGCTCCTGGTTGGTGTCTGTTAGATTCTGTTTCCAAGTTCAGAAGAAAGCAATCGAGAGTCATAAGTCTCTATCAAATCCATGCGCCTAACCCTGAGAAGTGACTTTGTGCCTCGTTGTTTTTCTACCTGTACAATCACTGCTTTCCCGGCTGCTCTCTCTCAATATAAAGGCCCTGAACGAGCCAATTACCATCTGCTCTTGTAAGGATCACTTGTCTTTCTATGTATCTGCCCAGGATTTGGCTCAGCTGGTTTGTCAGTGTTATCTATGGCCTTCACTCACTGATATCATAAATACAATGTAGATATGTTTCCTAGATGTGTATTCTATGGGAAACAAAGGTTCATCTTATCTTCCAATTTTATCTTCCCTTTTCATTTTAAAGAAAGGGCAGTGATCAGCTTAGGGATCCAAATGCTTTGCTCTCGGGTGTCCAAATCAGCTTCTTCCACCTACGAGTGGGCGATATCAGGAAACTGTAGGCCCTGGGGCCAAACGATCGAATTCTAACGGTTACAATGGCACAGTCGGTTCGGGGACCGCATTGGCTTGTTGATCCGACTAAAGGTGCCCATACACTATAAGATCCGCTCGCTTGTCGATGTCGCCAAGCGAGCGGATCTTCACCCGATATCCCCACCTACGGATGGGCGATATTGGGTAGCAAGTAGCTTAAAAAAAAAATAATCCGATCGTTTGGCCCTGGGGCCAAACAATCGGATTACATTTGCGGCCATGGAGCAGTCGGTTCAGGGACCGCATCAACGAGCCGATGCGGTCCCCGATCCGACCGGATTTTCTAACCTGCCCGATCGAGATCTGGCCAATTTCAGGCCAGATATCGGTCGGCCAGGCCGCTCGGTTCTGCCCATACACAGGCTGATTAGCTGCCGAATCGGTCCAAGGGACCGATATCAGCAGCTATAATCGGCCCGTGTATGGGGACCTTAAATCTTTTAACCTGCCAGATCTATATCTGCCCAATTTCAGGCCAGATATCGGTCAGGCATGGCCGTAGTTTCTGCCCCTACACGGGCCGATAAGCTGCCGAATTGGCCCAAGGGACTGATATCGGCACCTACAATTGGCCCGTGTATGGCCACCTTTAGTTTCTAACAGATTTCACCCGCTCTAATTGGCCAGCATCAGACAGATATTTGCAATGCGCTACTGACACACAGCAAGGTTGGCTTGTTAGCTGTAGTTATACCATTATACCATAATACCCGAAAAACTACTATACTGTATATGAAAAATATATTATAACTTATTTATGAAAAAGAATTATTAAAGAAAATGGAAACTCTCAAACACATTAATATAACATGACTTTACTTTTGCAATTTACATTATTTTGAATGAATTTGAAACACTGGCCCATCTGCCTGTTAAAGGAAAACTATACCCGAGTGAATACTTTGTACTTAACTAACCAGTTATATCATATTATGTGGCCTGTTAAGGAATCTCACCAAACTGGAATATATATATCAGTAAATATTGCCCTTTTACATCCTTTCCCTTGAGCCGCCATTTAGTGATGGGCTGTGTGCTCCCTCAGAGATCAGCTGACAGGAAATAATCCAGCTCTAACTGTAACAGGAAGTAGTAAGGGAGTAAAAGGCAGAACTCTGTCCATCCATTGGCTGAGGGGGCCTAGCATGTGTGTGTGCCCTTAGTTTGTTTGTGTGCACTGAGAATCGTATGATCCCAGGGGGCGGCCCTTGCTGTTTTATGGAATATATCTTTATTGAGACCTGCTTTGTTTGGGGGTATAGTTTTCCTTTAAGTTAGTGAGCAGTGAGGACATTTTTGTGATGTCGTTAGTAAACAGAGAAAAATCATCTGAAGTTTCTCTGGTTATTTCTAAGCACGTGCAACATCACAAGACTTCCCTCTGCTCAGTAATGTAATTTTCTGCTGACTGGAGCCTGCCCAGCAGGTGTCGCTGTTGTTTCTCATTTATTATATTAGCAGTGTAAAACTGAAAATATTTTGAAAACTAGGAAAGAATGTCAGTAAACTGCAAAAGTGCTCAGTAGAGCAATTTTACATTGATTTGTGTATTAACTTCCATCTGTTACCGCTTAAGTTTGTGTTTATCTCAATGACAGTTCCCCTTTAAAACTGCTGATTGGGCTAAGCTGCTTTTACTACGGCGTACATGGGCACCGAGCGCCTCTGCGGCAGTGTTATTTGAAATCTTCAAAGAGGCCTAGTGCGCTCAAACAACTATGTTTAGTCGAAAAACCCTAAGCCTGTAATCAAAGGACTAAGTGCGCCATTAAGGAGCCAAAATGAGGCTGGGAGCTTTGCCTTTGAACTGCATGTACTAAGGATAGAGAATATCTATGTTCCCAAAGGCTCTGAAATTCAAAAAAAAAACCCTCCAACCCAGATTTTACTACACTGCACAGATGTCTTCTTTAAATATTTAGTCACATTTATGCCTCAGTGCGGCTGGAAGGTTTAAACGCAGGAATAGCTGGATTAGAGCCATTGCCCTAATCCCTTTGTTGTTAAATATTCAACAATTTATCCACAAAGCTCCTTATTCAAAAACTGCACCAGCGGACAAAAATATTCAGGCCCTCTAGTTGTTTTTTTTCTTCTGCTCGCTACATGCGGGTCACGCAGTTTAGCCAATTATGTGTAATTACTGGAATGCTTAATAGGGTTCGTGGTGCTTCCGCTAAATTGAAATACACAGGCTGGTTTGCATACAAACGCGCATTAAAAACAAACCCGACAATGGAGTGAGATTAAAAGCAAACTCATTGGTCAAGAACATTCCCAATATATAATAAAAATGCTACATTTGCCCAGTTGTAGTAACCCATAGAAACCAATAAGATGTTGGCTTTTTAAAAATGTTACCAGCTGATTGGTTGCTATGGGTTACTGCACCTGGGTAAACTTTTTTTTATTTTTTAACTTTTTTATTTTTTTATTACATAATGCCTAAAGTGTCATCTCACTATATAAGGAGTAAATAATAAAAGCCTTGCTGCCATTCAGCACTGGAGTCCTTGGTTTGGTTCTGACCAGGGAATGGGGTATGCTCTCCCCATGACTGTATGGGTTCCCTGTAGGCACTAGAGTTTCCAAAAACATATCGGCAGGTTCATTGGTTCCTCCTGCAACTGACGCCAGTGTTTGTTAGATTGATAAGGAGATTATAGGAGAAGGAAAGTCATTTTGGCATTTTACTGCCAATAGATTTGCTACATTAGTGCCACCTAGAACACTATATTTATTCTGCAGGAACCATTACTATACCTGAGTAAACAGCCCTAGAAGCTTCCTCTGATAGCAGCTGCCATTTTAGCTTGGCCTTGGTAGCTTCCTGCTGTAGTTATAGCCGTTGGAAGCTCAGATAACACATTCCTAAGAAAGAGGGGAACGAGTTCTTGTGCATTCTTATGGGAGGGGGAGGGGGAGCAGGAGAAAGAAGAGGGAGAGAGGAGAGAACTGAGCAGACTCGTGCCCCAAACCTGAAGGAAACAAGAAATTCTGTGTTTCTTTTGATAGAGGACTCAGTGCAGCATTTCTGTGAGTTTCCCAGTTTGTATTCTTTTGATGAAAAAAACATTTTTTTGCCATTTATTATATGTCAAAACTACAACAAATCCAAAAGTAACAGTAAATACACCATCTAAAAGCTGTCAAGGTCATATAGAAGTCAGTGGCGGCTGTTCTTTTTCAACTGGCTAATCTTTCTTTGCTTCATGGTTTTAGTGGTTTTCAGTATTTTTTCTAAAAAAAATTTTAAAGCAGAAGGAAAGATCTAATCACTAGTGATGAGCGAATCTGTCCAGTTTTGCTTCGTCCAAAAATTTGCGTAACTATGGAAAAATTTGTGAAACGGTCAAAAATGACCAAAACGTGGGTGCGTGTCTTTTTTAATTTCCTATAAAAAAGACAACAAATCCTTCCACCTTTTTTTATGCGACCATGCCCTTTTTGTCGCGCCTATTTTGACGTGTCCCGCCTTTTTTTTTACAAGATCGCAAATTTTTGCAGCAAAACAATTCGCCAATGGCAAAATTCGCTGCAAGTCCATACCTGGTGAATAAATTCACTCATCACTACTAATCACTATCTAGTTACTACCCCCCCAGTGAGTGTAATCGCTCACCTGATACCCTGTTAGAAGAAAGCCACACCAGCCCGGGGTACCTGCAACCGAGCAATCCTCTTCCTTCTCTTGCCTTCGTGCCGCTTGTGCAGTCGATTGAAAAGCCGCACTTCAACAAGAAAGTCAGCTCTTTCCCTCCACTGCATATGCACCGGCCCCCGGGATTCTGAAGACAGATGAGGGAAGGAAGAGGATCGCTGTCTCGTTGCTACCCCGGGCCGGGGCAGTTTTCTCCTAACAGAAGCACCAGTCTGGTGTATCAGGTAAGTGATTACACTCACTGGGAGGTGCCTAACTTTTGGCACTTCCCCCCACAGGGACTGTAACTTTCTTAATCACTTGGCATTGATGGTTTCAGAGAAAATGAGTTTATTCATGGTTACAAAAAACCAATAACACACAAAAAATTACAATGCTGATATATGGGCATTAGACGCCCAAACATGCAACGGTCCCTACACGTGTATGGTCCACTTGGTTGCTTTTAATGCAGCTCATAGAAAGGAGTTTTTAACAGTTCTTTGTTGCTCCATGACAAATCTGTTTTCATTGGTTGAGGATGTCTGTCAGGGGGTGTTTTCTACATGTTGCAAGATGGCAGCCTGACCTCGCCCATGACTGGCACATTATAGGCTTATAGCTTAGCCATAGAAAAGCACAAAATACATAAGAGCTGTAAATATATTTCTTTGATTCTTCAAGCCTAGTCTTGGGGCAGTCCCATTTGAGTGCCTGCCATGAATTACAGTATATATGCTTTATTATAAATGGCCTATTGCTTGTCTACATGTTAACCATCTACCAGGAACAGAGTCTGAGTTAGAGGAGAGGAATTCCCTGGGATTACTGAAGGGCTAGGGCTGACATCTGGAAGGGGATTATATACATTTATATTGCCCTAAAACCCTAAAAGCCTCATAACACTCATTATATTAATAATCTTGAAAGTAACATTTTCTTTTTTTTTTGGTTGCCGGGGTCAGCGACCCCAAGAACAAGAGAATATTCTCATTTTCATGCTGGAAATAGGAAAAGCAAGGAAGGTTAATCAATTGTAAATAGTGATGGGCGAAATGTTTCGCCATTGGCGGATTGTTTCGCGAAACGGATGAAAAAATTTGGTGCGGAAAAATTTGGCGTGCGTCCAAAAATTGTCGTGGGTGACGAAATAATAGCCACGCGACAAAATAATAGCTGTGGGCGACGAAATAATAGCCGCGCGACGAAACAATAGCTGCGGGCGACGAAATAATAGCCGCGGGCGTCTAAATAATAGCCGTGCGACTAAACAATAGCTGCGGGCGACGAAATAATAGCCGTGCGACGAAATAATAGCCGCGGGTGACGATATAATAGCTGTGCGACAAAACAATAGCCGCGGGCGACGAAATAATAGCCGTGCGACGAAACAATAGCCGCGGGCGATGAAATAATAGCCGTGTGACGAAACATTAGCCGCGGGCGACGATATAATAGCCGTGCGACAAAACAATAGCCGCGGGCGACGAAATAATAGCCGTGCAACAAAACAATAGCCGCGGGCAATGAAATAATAGCCGTGCGACGAAACATTAGCCGCGGGCGACGAAATAATAGCTGTGTAACGAAATAATAGCCGCGGGCGACGAAATAATAGCTGTGCGACGAAACAATAGCCGCGGGCGACGAAATAATAGCGTGCGACGAAATAATAGCCACGGGCGACAATTTTTTTGACGAGCGAATTTTTCGCCGTTTCGCGAATCTTTTGAAAGATCCGCGAATTTTTCGGCGAAGCGAAACGGGACAGATTCGCTCATCACTAATTGTAAACCCATATAAAATAAATAATAGTGTTCAATTCTTGGACTAAGCCCATCTATAACCCATCTATAAAGTACTAAACGTTAATACAGCTAAACCGCTGATGGGGAATTCCATTATTTCTAGAAAACTTGTTTTATTCTAATTAATGCTTTATTTACATAAACAATTATTTTTTGCAAAGGAGAGAGAGAAAAAAAGGAATGTTTCGCTTTGAATCAACATGAAAGCAAATATTTTCACTCGCTGCACTAATCAGATAACAGGGGAGAGGCATTTATCCCCCCGCAGGGCGTCTCTAAGGATCCACATGCTCTTGTGCTTTACAATAACAGAAAGTGCTGGAGAAGCTGAAATGTGTTGGCAAAGCAATTACGGCTTTTAATCATCTTTCTTGCATCGTTTTCCTGTTTATAAAAATTGGCAGGGTGGGATCTTTTTTATCTGAAAGAGACAAAACACCACTTTTTTGTAAAACAATTGATGCCAGGGGAAGGGAGCATATGGCCAACTACAAAGATACAGGGAAGATTACAAGATTATTGCAGGAAGGTACAACTTGCAGACACTAAAATATGGCCTAAATAGCTTGGTTGGTTGGTTTGCTAAAAGGGGGGCTTTTTTACTGCTTAGTTTTCTGGTCTTTGTCATGTTTGCCCACCTCCAGCTGGCTTTGAGGGGACAGGCTGTGACATAATAGGGGTGGGGCTGTGACATAATAGGGGTGGGGCTGTGACATAATAGGGGTGGGGCTGTGACATAAAAGGGTATGTATGTATATCTTTATTTATTTTGTATATTTTCATTTATAAAGCGCTACTTATATACGCAGCGCTGTACAGTAGGATACATTAATACAAACAGGGGGTTATTAAGATAATAATAGATAAATACAAAGTATAACAATAAATACAGATAAATACAGCTGCAATAAGTTAAGAGTCGAGGGTAGACCTATGATGCCCATTAGATAGAGGGCGGGTTATGGAGCAATCCAGGAAGAAAACAGGTAAGTTTGTATGTAACCCCTATTTGGCTTTGAAAACAGGCATGGGATACATAGGACTCTATACATCGGATGGGCTTGCGCTATGTGGAAATATCCTTGGGGTGTAGTGCAACTACAACTCACTTAGGCTGTGTGCAAAGTAATATAAAAGGATGGGCACCAGTTGCAGTGAAAACAAACTTGTTTATTGTTCAAGATCATTAGTGCACAAGGTTGTAGCAATGCTCATACAGAGGAGATAGCAGTTTAACACTCTGAGGATAGAAAGAGAGGATGTCCACCGGTTTATCCCACCTAATGAGTCTGGGCAGGTTAAAGACACCTGACAGCACTGCACCACTATGGAGGGTAGTCTGGACAGATAACTCAGGATGTATAGCGTAGCTGTTAAGGGTCCCAGACGACTATAGGTCAGGAATTAGAACTAACCTGAATCCTGCATCCTTGGTCTTATGCTAAGGAAACAGTGCCTGTAGGGAAAGGTACTTCCCAGCTAACCTCTCCTGGTTGGAGCCAGAAACTGCTCTTTCTATCTTTGCCTTTCTGCCTCACTTTCCTAGAAAGTGCTCTTAGGATATCTACTATCTAGCTATTCCTCATTAATGGGGTCCCTGTTCCCCAGCTTTCTCTAGAGTAGGATATATTCTCTAGGGTATAATGGCTTACTGGGGCCCTGTTGATCCCAGGCTCAGTGGAACTTCCACCTGAGTCAACAGATGCAGCCAAAGATCCACCCCTTTGCTAAACACTATATTAGCGTGCCAAGGGAGTGGCCTATCTATTAACTAATAAGGCACAGATGCAAATAGTAAACTAGATACATGGGTCTTTGCCCAGTAACAGGATAAAGAAGGAA
The DNA here is from genome assembly GCF_000004195.4 of Xenopus tropicalis. Lineage (NCBI taxonomy): Eukaryota > Metazoa > Chordata > Amphibia > Anura > Pipidae > Xenopus > Xenopus tropicalis. Next base: position 16,304,793 of record NC_030678.2, read on the forward strand.
ATGGTAGGGTTTAAACCCATAGGGGCATATTAATCCTATGGGTCCCTATAAGTAATACAGATTTACCTACAACTACATTGCCAGTTTGTAATACTGCCCCGGCCTTGGCCTCGGCCAGCTAGCCCAGTGAAATACCCACCAGGTAGCCACACTAGCTATAGCATTAGCCCCTGTAATTCACCATTACTGTACATTTTATATCTCAATTGCTTCCCTTGTAAACTTTATATTCCACCATGGATCTTGCTCAATAAATTATTAGGACAGTCTTGGCTGTGAAACATGATAAAGCAAGGTCTCGCTGTAGCTTGGCAGCCAACCACACATAGAAATATGTTATCAGGGAAATAACAAATATTAGCAGTGTTTACAGGCTGGTTATGTGTCATCGGAAGATAATGCAGCGGCTGATTTATATCTCACGGTTTTCGGTGGTGATTTACTTATAGGAGTACTGCATATAAATAGGAAGATGTCTAGCCTAGGATAAAAGGCAATAATTAACCAGATTGGAACTGACTTCAGACTATTCCAGTCTCTATTGGTTTCCAGGCAGAAATCGGCGCAGTTGTGCTTGCTCTTTATTGTGAATTTTTAGCAGTTTTGCAAATTTTTTGGCAAATCAAATGGAACCCATTCGCTCATCGCTACCCACTGACACCTACGCCCACCTGGGGATTCCCTGGTACTGTGAAGAACTGGCAAAGGCACCTTTACTTCAGAAACTTGTCTTCATAATTAAATAGGCTGGCACAAGACTAGACCATCAAGACCAAGGTGATGCTGTCAAAAAATGTTAATGTAAAGAAACTACATCTCAAAAAAGGACAAGCCTTATGCATTTTATGCCTAAAGTGGCACTTAATCATAGGCTCATTATGATTAAGTGCAACTTTGTGCACCTACAGTACACCCGCACTTGATTCGGTGAGTTCACCCCATAACATTGAACTGGATCCTTTATAGTTGCATAGTTGTATTGGGTTAAATTCCATCAACTTCAATCCCAGCACACACACAACCTATACTGACCTATCTATCCACTCACATACAGACCCACACTGACCTATCCACTCACATACAGACCCATACTGACCTATCTATCCACTCACATACAGACCCACACTGACCTATCTATCCACTCACATACAGACCCACACTGACCTATCTATCCACTCCCATACAGACCCATACTGACCTATCTATCCACTCACATACAGACCCACACTGACCTATCTATCCACTCACATACAGACCCATACTGACCTATCTATCCACTCACATACAGACCCACACTGACCTATCTATCCACTCACATACAGACCCACACTGACCTATCTATCCACTCCCATACAGACCCACACTGACCTATCCACTCACATACAGACCCATACTGACCTATCTATCCACTCACATACAGACCCACACTGACCTATATATATACTCACATACAGACCCATACTGACCTATCTATACACTCACATACAGACCCATACTGACCTATCTATCCACTCACATACAGACCCACACTGACCTATCTATCCACTCACATACAGACCCATACTGACCTATCTATCCACTCACATACAGACCCACACTGACCTATCTATCCACTCACATACAGACCCATACTGACCTATCTATACACTCACATACAGACCCACACTGACCTATCTATACACTCACATACAGACCCATACTGACCTATCTATCCACTCACATACAGACCCATACTGACCTATCTATCCACTCACATACAGACCCATACTGACCTATCTATCCACTCACATACAGACCCATACTGACCTATCTATCCACTCACATACAGACCCACACTGACCTATCCACTCACATACAGACTCATACTGACCTATCTATCCACTCACATACAGACCCATACTGACCTATCTATCCACTCACATACAGACCCACACTGACCTATCCACTCACATACAGACTCATACTGACCTATCTATCCACTCACATACAGACCCACACTGACCTATCTATCCACTCACATACAGACCCACACTGACCTATCTATACACTCACATACAGACCCACACTGACCTATCTATCCACTCACATACAGACCCATACTGACCTATCTATACACTCACATACAGACCCGTACTGACCTATCTATCCACTCACATACAGACCCCACACTGACCTATCCACTCACATACAGACCCACACTGACCTATCCACTCACATACAGACCCATACTGACCTATCTATCCACTCACATACAGACCCATACTGACCTATCTATACACTCACATACAGACCCATACTGACCTATCTATCCACTCACATACAGACCCATACTGACCTATCTATCCACTCACATACAGACCCACACTGACCTATCTATCCACTCACATACAGACCCATACTGACCTATCTATACACTCACATACAGACCCATACTGACCTATCTATCCACTCACATACAGACCCATACTGACCTATCTATCCACTCACATACAGACCCATACTGACCTATCTATCCACTCACATACAGACCCACACTGACCTATCTATACACTCACATACAGACCCATACTGACCTATCTATCCACTCACATACAGACCCACACTGACCTATCTATACACTCACATACAGACCCACACTGACCTATCTATCCACTCACATACAGACCCATACTGACCTATCTATCCACTCACACACAGACCCATACTGACCTATCTATCCACTCACATACAGACCCACACTGACCTATCTATCCACTCACATACAGACCCATACTGACCTATCTATACACTCACATACAGACCCATACTGACCTATCTATCCACTCACATACAGACCCACACTGACCTATCTATACACTCACATACAGACCCATACTGACCTATCTATACACTCACATACAGACCCATACTGACCTATCTATACACTCACATACAGACCCACACTGACCTATCTATCCACTCACATACAGACCCACACTGACCTATCTATCCACTCACATACAGACCCATACTGACCTATCTATACACTCACATACAGACCCATACTGACCTATCTATCCACTCACATACAGACCCACACTGACCTATCTATACACTCACATACAGACCCATACTGACCTATCTATACACTCACATACAGACCCATACTGACCTATCTATACACTCACATACAGACCCACACTGACCTATCTATCCACTCACATACAGACCCATACTGACCTATCTATCCACTCACATACAGACCCATACTAACCTATCTATATACTCACATACAGACCCACACTGACCTATCTATACACTCACATACAGACCCATACTGACCTATCTATCCACTCACATACAGACCCACACTGACCTATCTATCCACTCACATACAGACCCATACTGACCTATCTATCCACTCACATACAGACCCATACTGACCTATCTATCCACTCACATACAGACCCACACTGACCTATCTATACACTCACATACAGACCCACACTGACCTATCTATCCACTCACATACAGACCCATACTGACCTATCTATCCACTCACACACAGACCCATACTGACCTATCTATCCACTCACATACAGACCCATACTGACCTATCTATCCACTCACATACAGACCCATACTGACCTATCTATACACTCACATACAGACCCATACTGACCTATCTATCCACTCACATACAGACCCACACTGACCTATCTATCCACTCACATACAGACCCATACTGACCTATCTATACACTCACATACAGACCCATACTGACCTATCTATCCACTCACATACAGACCCACACTGACCTATCTATCCACTCACATACAGACCCATACTGACCTATCTATACACTCACATACAGACCCACACTGACCTATCTATACACTCACATACAGACCCACACTGACCTATCTATACACTCACATACAGACCCATACTGACCTATCTATACACTCACATACAGACCCATACTGACCTATCTATCCACTCACATACAGACCCACACTGACCTATCTATCCACTCACATACAGACCCACACTGACCTATCTATCCACTCACATACAGACCCATACTGACCTATCTATCCACTCACATACAGACCCATACTGACCTATCTATCCACTCACATACAGACCCATACTGACCTATCTATCCACTCACATACAGACCCATACTGACCTATCTATACACTCACATACAGACCCATACTGACCTATCTATCCACTCACATACAGACCCATACTGACCTATCTATCCACTCACATACAGACCCACACTGACCTATCTATCCACTCACATACATAAACTATATATATACAAACATTAATACTAACTGTAGATATTAGTATCACAATAGCCCTGGATATTATGCTTGTTCAAGAAATCATTCAAGCCCCTCTTATAGGCATTAAGTTTATGTACAATTTTCACCTTTGTCTTGGTTAATAACGATTGATTTGCCTATTTATAAACATAAATAGTGAGCCAATAACAACTGGTTTGTTACAAAAAGGGAAAGCTGAAAATAGCCCCTTACTAAAACCCATGAATACAAAGCTCCAGCTTTCCTTAGAGAGTGACTGTTATTAAATGTATTTTCCCCACGTTAATATAGTGACCTTCCAGACTCGCAGGCAGATGCAGCATAAGATTAGGAGAATTTGATTTTCAGATAAACTGCATGCCTTACCAGAATAACGCCGTTCAAGTTGATTCAGCCTTTAATCCTAAGAAGAGAGCATTTTCTGAGATATAAACCGCTGCATCTCTGTGAATCTGTCTATAAGAAGAGATCGAAAAGCTTACAGGCCTGGCTATCCTGCCGTTTAGCAACTAAGCTGAAAATATATTCGCGTTAACCCTTTCGCTGGTCATACAAACCATCCCCATGTAAAGAGTGGCATACAGTAAGGATTCATGTTGTGGCTAATAATTGCTCAGAACTTGCACTGAACATGGCGGCTCTCTTGTGTAACTTATGATTAATGTGCATAATATTATGCCATGATGAAGTGTTCATCATAAGAAACCCCTACCAATGACTTGACTGACTCTTGTGGGTTCTTATTCCCCATATATGTTGGGTACACAGTACCCAGTACATATACGGAGAACTGAGTCCAATAATCCTAGTCCATTAGGAGCAACATATAGTCCACTGCTTAAATACAAATGAACAGGACATGCAGGGTTATGTGTATTGGAGAGAGTAAAATCCTATGGGAACCTGTAATAGAGAAATGCACTGGAGTATAGTGATGGGTGAAATGTTTGCCAGGCATGGATTTCGCCGTGCATTCAAAAATTGTCACAAGAATAGTCGCGGGCGTCAAAAGAATAGTCGTGCGTCCAAAAATTGTAGCAAGAATAGTTGCGGGGGTCAAAAGAATAGTCACTTCCGTAATAAATTTCAAATTTCTGATAAAGAAAAACTATATTATCTCCAAATATCTCACTGGTTTAAACACCATAACAATTTAGACTTCTTATCATCCTATAATTCAATACTTACTACGGCTCTAGATAATCTCATGGTTTCTCAATCCCGTAATAAAATCGGGATTATACAAACTTTAATATGGAGCAACCCGACCCTCAAACCTCATCCTATGGACTTGACTGCAAAAAAATGGTCCACCTATCTTCATACAGAAATCTCCCCAGAAAGCTTAACCAACGGTATAAAGCGCTTTGATAAACTTATACAAACTGAAGTCTGGAGAGACCAAAATTATAGACTTATACACCTGGCCTATAAGGGTTTCAACTTTGTCTCAAAAAATAAGAATTTCATCAATAATTGTCCCAAATGTAATACACCGCTTCCAAATTCAATTCATTTACTTTGGGATTGTCCTCATATAAAAAATTTTTGGAAAGTCATTGAGAATCATCTAAATTCTACATTAGATTCTAAATATAACCTGACGCCAAAATCTGCTTTATTAAATTTCTCAGTAGATCCAATACAAATATCTACTCTCCTTCAACCTAAATTTGGGAACACCACTTATTCTATAAATTACTTAAATCTCATTTTAGCAGCTGCAAAGAGGATTATATTTAAGAAATGGTTAGATCCGAATCCCCCTTCTATAAAGGAAGTTATAATGGAGCTAAAAGTTCTTTGTACAAATGAAGCCATAGCCTTCAAACTTGGTAGCACAAAAAACCATACAAGATACTTGTCTAAATGGAGACTGTTCATAAATAAACTTCCTCCCAATGATAGATCGCAATTGGACTCGTTACTTTACATACCATAGTTCCATGATAGCTCTTGTACTATTTACTAGCCTTTGAAATTGTTACAAACAGAAAAGTTATTTGTAGTATAACCTTGGACAACTGTATAATTCTAATCTATGTTTTTGTTTTTTGTTTTTCCTCCTTATTTCCATCTTTTCATATGTGATCAAATGAAAATATGTTTTGGAAATGTTCATTGCTATATTTTATGTATATCTTGGACGTTATTATCCCATTGGGGATTTGCTTATTTCTCAATGTTTAATGTATTGTTTATTCTAATGAAAAATAAATTTAAAAAAAAAAAAAAAAAGAATAGTCACGTGTCAAAAAAATAGTCGCAGGTTTGAAAAGAATAGTAGCGTGTCCCAAAATTGTAGCAAGAATAGTTGCGGCGTCAAAAGAATAGTCGCGTGTCCCAAAATTGTAGCAAGAATAGTCGCGGGCGTCAAAAGAATAGTCACGTGTCCCAAAATTGTAGCAAGAATAGTCGCGGGCGTCAAAAGAATAGTCGCGTGTCCCAAAATTGTTGCAAGAATAGTCGCGGGCGTCAAAAGAATAGTCGCGTGTCCAAAAATTGTAGCAAGAATAGTCGCGGGCGTCAAAAGAATAGTCGCGTGTCCCAAAATTGTAGCAAGAATAGTCGCGGGCGTCAAAAGAATAGTCGCGTGTCCCAAAATTGTTGCAAGAATAGTCGCGGGCGTCAAAAGAATAGTCGCGTGTCCAAAAATTGTAGCAAGAATAGTCGCGGGCGTCAAAAGAATAGTCGCGTGTCCCAAAATTGTAGCAAGAATAGTCGCGGGCGTCAAAAGAATAGTCGCGTGTCCAAAAATTGCAGCAAGAATAGTCGCGGGCGTCAAAAGAATAGTCGCGTGTCCCAAAATTGTTGCAAGAATAGTCGCGGGCGTCAAAAGAATAGTCGCGTGTCCAAAAATTGTAGCAAGAATAGTCGCGGGCGTCAAAAGAATAGTCGCGTGTCCCAAAATTGTAGCAAGAATAGTCGCGGGCGTCAAAAGAATAGTCACGTGTCCAAAAATTGTAGCAAGAATAGTCGCAGGCGTCAAAAGAATAGTCACGTGTCCAAAAATTGTAGCAAGAATAGTCGCGGGCGTCAAAAGAATAGTCACGTGTCCAAAAATTTACGCCAGAGTCGGCGTGGGTGTCAAAAGAATAGTTGTGGGCAGTTTTTTTTTGCCGCGCGAAATTTTTGCCGTTTTGCAAATCTTTTGAAAGGTCAGCAAATTTTTTGGCGAAGCGAAATGGGACAGATTTACTCATCACTACTGGAGTATACTGTCCACAAAAGATATATATATATATATATATAGCTCCTTTAATCATCTTTATATCATTATACTACATAAGAGCCATGAATATCTTATAAATTATATCCTTATAATCCGAGCTTAGTGATGTCATTACTGTCACATGACTCACTGAAACTTGTGTATTATAATAAATAACGTACTCCCTGTTGTAAAATATGAAGATATTAGAAGTTACCTCTGAGTTCCATGGCCTGTATTAAAGCCTTATGCTTTTATATGGTCATGGAACTCTTTGGTGACTTATTATATCCCTTTATTTTACGACAAAGGGTACGTTATTCACTATATATAGGGGCAAGCAAGCAGGAACACTACCCTTTTATTATATAGGTCAGCTGTCCTGGGTACTGGTAAGTATATAGGTAAATATAATAAACCAAAAAAGGGATTTACTAGAGAACTGGTGCAAAATCCGTGATTTATTAAAAAAAAAAAAAAGTATTGCTTGATCAATAAAGGCTACTGTTTTATGAGAAGAATAGGTAGGAAACGTATGGGATCCCTTTCTGTAATGGGGTCTTCTGTAATTTTGATCACCATACCTACATATCTACTCAAAACATCAAATATACCCAATAGGATTGTGTTGCTTCCAATAAACATTAATTGTATTTTGTTATTATTACAGAAAAAAAGGATTTTATTATATATTATTTTTTTTTAAAAATTGAATGATCTAATTAAAATGGAGTCTTGGTAGATGGCCTTCCTGTAATTTGTAGCTTTCTGCACAACAGGGTTTCCAGATAACGGGTCCCGTTCCCGTATATTATCTAATCTCTGGCAGAAATCCAAAAGGCCAGTTTCCAGAAATAGAGTAAATTCCATTTGCTTAGAATTGGCTTTTTCAGTAAATTCTAATTGGGGGAAAGTCAGAGGGCGGGTGAGGAAGGTGAGGTTTTATTGGGATTCAGACAGGGGTTAAGTATGAGCTGGAAGAGTAAGTGCTGGAATACGGTGCGTGTCAGGTAATGGCATTTGTGCCGGAGCTGATAGTGACGGGGCGGCTCAGTTCCGCTCTCACAGGGCGACTTCACCAACGCGGAATAAATAGATTCCATTTTGAATAACATTATAATGTATTACCTGTATGTAATGTATTTACCCAGTGATTAATCAATACCCTATGAAATGCCGCTATCTATTAAGCGCTTCTCGTGCTAGTATTGCCTGTACTTGGGCCTTACCCAACTGAAGCATTAAAGGAGTCATTTATAGCAAACTAATCTGAGGAGCTGCCGGGCTCCAGGTTTGGAAGAAATTAGGAACATGGGAACTTTATATTCTATGAAGAACAATTCATTGCATAAGGGAGTGTCTGTAAAATGTAGGGCATTGTCTATCTATCCTACTGCACATAGGGGCCCATCTATGGTTGCTAGTGATGAGCGAATCTGTCCCGTTTCGCTTCGCCAATAAATTTGCAAATCTTTCAAAAGAAAAACAGCAAAAAATTTGCGAAACGGCGAAAATGTTGTGCGGAATAGTCTGCGACTATTCTTGTGACAATTTTGCCTGCATGACTATTCTTTTGACACCTGTGACTATTCTTGCAACAATTTTTGGATGCGCGACTATTCTTGCGTTAATTCTTGGACGTGTGGCGAGTTTTTCCGTGGCAAATTTTTTCACCCGTTTCGTGAAACAATCCGCCAATGGCAAAACGCAGAAATTTGCCGTGAATCCATGCCTGCCGAAACATTTCGCCCATCACTAATGGTTGCCCTTGCTTTCATGCTTTCAGGCAATCATAAAGGAAAGCCCACAAGAGTTTACTAATCACATGGGGTTTTGTGCCTGGAAAGTTGTAATGAAGAAAAACTTTGGCACCTAAAATCTTTAGGTTTATCTTTATCATGCCAGCATCATTGCAGCCATCAGAGGGAGCTTCGACTGAGGCAGTTGTAGGCAATGCATCCTATTGGTGGCGCTAGGTGTCAAAGTGACATGAGTGGTCAATTCTGGAGTCTACGCCATATAGCTGAACTGTTATTTTTTTGTTATACCTGTTACCATTGCAGACATTTTGCGCTCACAGTGGCGTAATTACGATATGTAGTAAATGCACAAGGGTGAAAAATGTAATGGTAAAAAATATGCCTGATGTATTGACCAGGAATGAGCACATTTTTTGGCCTGATACAGATTCACGACAAAATTTGTGTATTCGCGAGTGATGAAAATTTTTATGAATTTGCACCAATTTGCAATTGGTCTTTATTTTTTATCATTTGTAGGTTTTATAGGTCACTGTTTGTTCAGCAGCTCTCCAGTTTTGAGTTTAGGCAGCTATCTGGTTGCTAGGATCTAAATTACCTTAGCAACCAGGCAGTGGTTTGAATGAGAGACTGGAATATGAATAGGAGAGGGGCTGAATAGAAAAATAAGTTATAAAAAGTAGCAATAACAATAAAACTGGAGCCTCACAGAGCCATAGTTGTTTGGCTGCCGGGGTCAGTGACCCCCATTTAAAAGCTGGAAAGTGTCAGAAGAAGAAGGCAAATAATAAAAAGGCAAAAACAATAAAAATAAACAGTGAAGACCAGTTGAAAAGTTGCTTAGAAATGTCCATTCTATAACACTAACAGTTACCTTAGAGGTGATCCAGCCCTTTAATGCATTTGGCAGGAGAAAAAACTTCAGAGAGATGCCCAACTGTCCCCAATGCATTAATATTTATCCATTTTTTTCTGTGGTTTTACACATTTTTCAGCAAAGTGTAAAGGGGCTGTTTTACTCATAACTTGTATTGCCATGAACGTTGGTTAAACAAGGGGAAAATTTGCACTTTAGTGAATCTGTCCCTCTATCAGCTTTATTGTTAGGTCAGTAGGAACCAACAGAGAAACCATTGCACTGAAGCAAAGAATTTGATTTTCAGAAATGACATTTTGATCTGTGTGGGTGACAGTTACCTTTTCCTCCTTACGCTGCTCTGGTAGAGCCAGGTTGGCCACAGACATGCAGGGAAATTGTTCTGGTCGCTGTGAGTTTAATTGGGCGACACTGAGCTGCCGCATTGCCGTTAGAAGCATGGATAGCGTATTGACCCATGTATTATGACAATTACCCGCTGTGTGCTACAAATAATTGCCATTTTGAAAGATAAAACTAAAACTGCAGAAATGGAGGAGCCACAGGATTGTGTTTTCTTTGCAATCCGGGGTCTATTATTAGAGAATCCGCATTTGTCAACAGAAAATGAGATTTCACAGAAGCTTTCTAGGAAAACATGATGAGTTTGCAGCCCAGTGAATCACAGTGACGCTCCTACTGCTCTCAGTCATAACAAAAGCCTATTGGTTTTCAGCCGGTGAGCATGCAGTGTGGGGTTGATTTCATAAAGACCATTATTATTATTTACAAAGTCTGTTCTAGACCCCTCTCAATATGGATTAGAATAGGGTCCTTGGGAATGGGAGAGATTTGGGGCAATGTTTTTCACTGCCATGTAGAGTCACAGAAGGGCGGCCAGCTTGGGCTCTGTATATAACGGCAATACAGCTTCGTACTGGTAGTAGAACAAAATGGCAACAGTAACACAATCTACCAGTATAATGGCCCTTCTACCAGTATAATGGCCCCTTATAATGGGTAATTTATGAATGCACCCACAAGTGCTTTAAAATGGGCACAATCAAGATATCAACAGTAGGTTGCATCAAGAAGCACATCAGATTTTCACCCAGTGAATCGGATGCAAACACCTTCCTGAAGGGTGCTCCAGTGATTCAACCCCCACTCTGAAAATTCTAGGCTGCAATTATACTGGGAAAATGCTGCATTATGGGAAAAATGGAAGATTGAGTCTGAAATGGCAATTTGCACACTGCACTTACAGTAAGTTCATAATATGCCCCCTATAAGAGTCTATTTAAAAATAACTCCAGAACTATCAAGCGCTTTACTGAACAGAACGCACCGCCTATGGGCTTATCTATAATTGGGAAGAGAAGCTTCTGCAATATCACAAACTGTAGCCAAAAACCCACAGAGGATGACCACCAAGGGGGCCACAACTGTATCACAGTGGCCACTGGTCTATTATTTGTAGTAGAGACTTAAGGTCCCCACACACAGGCCGATTCTAGCTGCCAATATCGTTCCCTTGGACCTATTTGGCAGCTAATTGGCCCGTGTATTGGCACTTCCGATGGGCCTGCCCGACCGATATCGGCCACATCTCGATTGGGCAGGTTAGAAAATCTAGTTGGATCGGAGACTACATCGGACCGACTTTACCTATGCCCGGCATTGCCTAAAGGTCCCCAGTGTATGGAAATGTTTAGGAGGGAGAAGACTGGTATACAGTAATGAAGGGTGCTTGCACAGATATGCAGAAGAACCTCAATACAGGGAAGGCTTATACCTCTAGCCTGGTGTGTAAGGGGAGGGATAAAGGTTGTAATGTACCAGGTAACTGTTTCTAATCCACCAGAAGACAAAACATTGAGAAATGAATTTACATGCAGTTAGATAACAGTTTATCTTGCCTATGATCTGAACCAGGCACAACCTCTGTACCAACAGTTTATAATACTTGTTCAACCACACTCCTTGAACATGGGCGACATAATGGTAATTGTGCTTTAATCTCTATCAGCCCTCGGTATTGATCAGGTAACAAAGATTGCCTTCTGTTGTAGAACCACCGCTCTTCATTATATAGCCCCCCCCTTTCTTGTGCTTGGGAATCAGGGGAAAACCCTGCCTATAATGACATGTTCTGAGATAAACTAAGTAGGTGGATGAAAGGATTCAGCTAAGGTGACCTCTTTAATCTTGGTTATTAACAATTATCAGATCTGGGGACATTGTTTTTCTTTATGTTCATGTTTGTGATTAAACAAACTTAAGGCTCAGCTAGGAATAAGGATTGGGATTGTTCTATTTTGTTTACATGGAAATTGGCACAGATTGTTCTACCCAGTGAAGTTTATTTATTTACATGTATTCCTTCCTATGAGTTGCAGCACAACCAACATCTTCAATACCAACCAAGATACCTCCTCCCCTGATATAGTTTGGGATACAGTGAAGGCTTACATCAGGGGGGGATACATAAGTAATATCAAGGCCAATTAATTCCTATGAGTTGCAGTTGCCATTCTGTTGTAATACACATTGTGAACTTGGTGTATGGTGAGATTTTGTGCCACAAATTCACTTTCTCACCAGGGCTCTTGACTTATATATATATATATAAATATATTTATTTCAATTTGCTTGATGTTTCAGAACTGTTAAAATTCCCTTTCTCTCTGCTTTTGAGAAAGGGACTTTTTACAATTCTGAAACTTTAAGAAAGTCTCAATTGCCCTGGTGACGAAGGGGATTTGTTGCAACAGTGTGAGGGGGTTCGGTAGCCCCCCATCTGCTGAGCATGGAATAAAGTAAATCAACATTGGGCGAGGGTGAAGGTAAAGATTATAAAGGGTAAATCCAAGCGGATGTGAAGGTAATCACTTGGAAAGACTGAGATTTGGTGCCACACATATTTGAGGTACAGGTATAGGACCCATTATCCAGAATGCTCGGGACCAAGGGTATTCCGGATTAGGGGTCTTTCTGTAATTTGGATCTCCATACCTTAAGTCTACTAAAAAAACAATAAAACATGAATTAAACCCAATAGGATTGTTTTGCATCCAATAAGGATTAATTATATCTTAGTTGGGATCAGTTACAAAGTAATTCTTTTTAATTTAATTATTTGATTAAAATGGAGTCTATGGGAGACGGGCTTCCCATAATTCGGAGCTTTCTGGATAATGGGTTTCCGGATAAGGGATCCCATATCTGTACAAAGGAAGTGCCCTTTGTTTTGTTCTTTTTGACCATAAAATTGTCCTTGTTTCATCCTATGGATAACAAAGATGGGGGCTTTCAATAACGTGTTGGTAAATTCTGTAAAAATGCTTATTTGCAATGAAAAAAATGGTTCCAGGTAATATTTATATCCACTGCTCCCCATATTTAATCATAATATATTGCTATGTCAAAAACAAAATTCAAGTTGTAAAAAAATCCTGGACCCCAGGCACTTAACAGGTTAATGCCGGTGACCTCTAGCCTAAGATGTGTGTTAAATGCCATATTTACTGGAAACAATTCCTCTTTGCAGCCACTCTCTGGTGCTCTGTAATTCAGCTTTATTGCGTTACCGACTTCAACCGAGAGCACTCAATCACCGCACATGCAGCATAAAGGAAGGTCAGAATCCGGTTACTTCTATAAGATGTCTAATTCTCTTTTATAAATTGATCCTGTTGTGGAATGGATGTCCCCCTCCCTTTAATTGGCATGGGGTGAAACCACATCAGATGATAGCAGCTGGGGTAGCAATCTATCATTAATACGGTAATCAAATGACCCAAACCGTAAAAAAATGAGCCCCTTTGGTAACACGGCACACTGCGAGTTGTTTGCTTTGTACAGAACTAAAGGAAAAGCTCCTTGAGCTGAAAGAAAATTCTCAGTCGCTATTATGCTTTTTAATAAAATCAATAAAGATTATTGATATAATTAGTGAAGAAGAGATTAGGTTGTCCATAGTTCCTTGAGTATTCCACCACGGACATTCTCCAAATACTCGTTTAAACTACTCCCAAAACTGTCCCTTCCCTGCTAATATCTTGTCTATTCCTTTCTAAATGACTGATAACTTGAATATACAGTAATGCTTTCAGCCTTCTGCATTAATATACTTTATGGTTTTCAAGGAGGAACAGTGGTAATGGAAAGACTTTTAAAAGACAGAGCCAAAAGTTCAAGAGAATGTTGAGTCGCCATAACAGTTTTAGTTGAGTTGGTCATAAGGAGTCCAAAAGTGTTCAATTATTTTTGGTTGAGGAGATATTATTTATATGCAATGCAGAAGGAAATCTGGGGAAAATAAGCCCAGGATTGCGCCTATAGTTTCTATGGAATACCCTAGAGCAGGGGTTCCCAACCTTTTTTTACTCGTGAGCCACACTCAGATATAAAGTGTTGGTGAGCCACACAAGCATGAAAAAAGATCTTTGGGGGCCAAATAAGGTCTGTTATTGGCTATTTGGTAGCCCCATGGGGACTGCTGGCCTGCAGGAGGCTCTGCTTGGAGTAAAACTGTGTCTCTGTGCTTCCAAAACTTGTCTCCAAGCCAGAAATTTAAAAATGGCACCTACTGTGAGGCCACTGGGAGCAACATGTTGCCCCTGAGCCACTGGTTGGGGATCACTGCCCTAGAGAATGAAGCTCAGCCACTAGGTTTTACAGCAAGGGCTAAATGCTCCCTGGTTGTCTGCCCAGGTGTAGATAATGCTTCAGGGCAGTAACCTCCCCTTTATCAGACTGAGTATTACACTAGATTAAGCTTTAGCTACTGGGAGAGCCACAGCATATAGTATATGCTCAACAAAGCAAAACAAGCACTTTGCAAGGTGGCATTGCCTTCCTAAAACATTTGACTTCTCCCTACATAGGAACATTGTTTTAATAATTATTAGCATCTACTGTATCTTGCTTTTGTGGCACTAAGTAGACCTAAACCATGCCAAAAAATGCGCTATACTCCATAGCTGAAGCCCCGGAACCCTTCCCCAGGAGAAACGCTTTCCTGGTTTGCACTTGAGCGGGATGACAAGTGACTCATGTAACCATGACACAGTTCCATTGTTTGGTAAACCAATTATTCTGTTATTTTCACCACTTTGTTTCTACAAGTGGATTTTTAGATGCTATAAAGAGTTTATTTACTGCAATCCATTTACAGACAGTTGAGTCATTCCCCTCCCCCCCACCCGTCGCCCATTGTAGCTGCTGTCAAACTGTCCAACTCTTACTTTTCTCTCAAGGTCACTGAGGTCTATACTGGTAGCTATGATTGATTTGTTGCCAGGCATGGATTGGCTGTGAAATTTCACATTTCACATTGGCTATTTTTTTGTGAAACTGCCACAAAAATTCGCTGTGACAAAAATTTGCAGAGGGAGGAAAAAGTTGAGGTCATGTCAAAAAAGTTGCGGTTGCCTCAAATAAAGTCGCAGTTGCATCAAATACATGTGATCACATAAAATAAGTTGTGGTTGCATCGCTGTCGAGTCAAAAAAGTTGCACATTTTCGACGTTTCACAATTTTTTCAGCAGTTTTGTGAATCGTTCACAGTGTGGGACTGGCCCAGCAGGATACCAGGAAAACTCCAGGTGGGCCCAAGTGTCAGTGGGGCCTCTTGCTTCTGACTATTTGGCCAATGGCATGGTCATTCCCTATTTCTGTATGGGAAAAACAGATGGGACGATAGAAAACAGAGACTTGGATAATGAAAAAGTGAAGGGAGGAGAGATTGAGGGAGGAGAGGAGGAATAATAGTTTAGAACATGGGCCTATGGTCCAAGGTTTTCTGGTGGGCCCCTGGCACCTCAGTCTGACACTGGTTGCTCATCACTAATGATGGCATAGTCACTGCTTAATTAACACTCCAACCACACTTGGTTTGATGTGTATTTTTGCTGCCTAATGTACATTCCTAAATGTTCTTGACTTTGGCCTTAACATATATATTGTCCCATTGAAAGCTTAGGCATTGAAATAAGCTCTTGAACATTCATATTTTCCGTGTTGGGTTAATGCATATAAAATGGATGATAATAGTCAGCACTGATAAGACAAATGTTACATAGTAGTAAAACCATCACAAACATTGCATGGCAGAAAATAGAAACGAAAGGTCATACTGCCGCTAACTCGTGTTCGGTAGCAGCTGGAAATGTCAGGGTGTGAAGCTAAGGTTAGATATCTAACATACTTCCAGCTTTAGAGATCAGTGGAAAATCTAAAATGCTGTGTGTTTTTTCATTTCAATCTGTTGTTTGCCCTACACTAGTGCCTCCATACCTTAAGTCTACTAGAAATTCATTTAAACATATATAACCCCAATAGGGCTGTTCTGCCCCCAATAAGGGGTAATTATATCTTAGTTGGGATCAAGTACAGGTACTGTTTTATTATTACAGAGAAAAGGGAATCATTTAACCATGAAATAAACCCAATAGGGCTGTTCTGCCCCCAATAAGGGGTAATTATATCTTAGTTGGGATCAAGTACAGGTACTGTTTTATTATTACAGAGAAAAGGGAATCATTTAACCATGAAATAAACCCAATAGGGCTGTTCTGTCCCCAATAAGGGGTAATTATATCTTAGTTGGGATCAAGTACAGGTACTGTTTTATTATTACAGAGAAAAGGGAATCATTTAACCATTAAATAAACCCAATAGGGCTGTTCTGCCCCAATAAGGGGTAATAATATCTTAGTTGGGATCAAGTACAGGTACTGTTTTATTATTACAGAGAAAAGGGACTCATTTAACCATTAAATAAACCCAATAGGGCTGTTCTGCCCCCAATAAGGGGTAATTATATCTTAGTTGGGATCAAGTACAGGTACTGTTTTATTATTACAGAGAAAAGGGAATCATTTAACCATGAAATAAACCCAATAGGGCTGTTCTGCCCCCAATAAGGGGTAATTATATCTTAGTTGGGATCAAGTACAGGTACTGTTTTATTATTACAGAGAAAAAGGAATCATTTAACCATTAAATAAACCCAATAGGGCTGTTCTGCCCCCAATAAGGGGTAATTATATCTTAGTTGGGATCAAGTACAGGTACTGTTTTATTATTACAGAGAAAAGGGAATCATTTAACCATGAAATAAACCCAATAGGGCTGTTCTGTCCCCAATAAGGGGTAATTATATCTTAGTTGGGATCAAGTACAGGTACTGTTTTATTATTACAGAGAAAAGGGAATCACTTAACCATTAAATAAACCCAATAGGGCTGTTCTGCCCCCAATAAGGGGTAATTATATCTTAGTTGGGATCAAGTACAGGTACTGTTTTATTATTACAGAGAAAAAGGAATCATTTAACCATTAAATAAACCCAATAGGGCTGTTCTGCCCCCAATAAGGGGTAATTATATCTTAGTTGGGATCAAGTACAGGTACTGTTTTATTATTACAGAGAAAAGGGAATCATTTAACCATGAAATAAACCCAATAGGGCTGTTCTGTCCCCAATAAGGGGTAATTATATCTTAGTTGGGATCAAGTACAGGTACTGTTTTATTATTACAGAGAAAAGGGAATAATTTAACCATGAAATAAACCCAATAGGGCTGTTCTGCCCCCAATAAGAGGTAATTATATCCTAGTTGGGATCAAGTACAAGACATTTTTAAAGGAGAACTAAAGTTTAACTAAAGAAATCGCATAGAAGTATTTTTGTGAAGATTCTCATTCATCCAGGTCATGGTATATCTGTATTAATAAGCCAAATCAACTGGACTTGCTGTGTTTTACTTAAAGACGTTTCACCAGTCATCCAACTGGCTTTCTCAATTCAGAATGACTTGTACAAAGATCTTCCTGGAATAAATACCCTTGAATGTTGCTCCAATCAGCTTATTAACTTATGGCTAGAGTAGTCAGTTTATTACATGAAATATGACACTTCAAACTATAATCATTTTTAGGGTTTAGTTCTCCTTCAAAAAATTGAATTTTTGGGAGATAGCCTTCCAGTAATATGGAGCTTTCCGGATAATAGATTCCATATCTGTTCTATAAATGATATGACAGCCATAGAAAAATAAGAAGCACAGGCATGGAACCATCTCGCTGTAAGTATATAAGTTAAATATTGAGTTTTCCAACAATTTGTTTCCATTTCAGCTTTTTTATTGGTTATTAACAGACTGACGTAGAGTTTTTAACATAAATTATTTGACTTGATTATAGGCACAACAATATAGCAGGTAAATATGCATCCAAGGTTTCTATGAGGTTCTATGTACAGTTGACCATTGGGTTGTTCCAAAGCCTAAACCCTGATGTTTTCCTGCAACACTCCGGCTGCCCGGCTAAAATAACCATCTCTTTGCCCATATTTGCTCTGATCTAAATGTAAGTTTATGTCTTCGGCTCACAGATTTCTTGGCTTTATGTTGCATTTTCTTTACCTACTGTTACGTGGATATTCAGCACGTCGTATATTATGTAAAGGCTCCTTTTCACCGCTCACTAGAGTTTCCTTGAAGTTATAAAATGCAAATTATCATCATGTTCTAAAATATGCAGTGCATATCCCATTCGTTTTATTGCTCTCTTTCAATAAGCCATTCAACCTTCCTTGAAAAGGCAATGTTTTCACCGAGGTCTCCAAAGAAACAAAGGTGCTTTCTGATCATCTTCACCTTTTTTGCTCTTCAGTACAATATCATTTATAAAGTTTGAGGTTCTCAGAAAACTTTTCCCCGGTTTTTGGCTCTTCATTCAATTTATCATGCCCATTTATTGTTTTCACTTGGTTTCATGTGCTGGCTTCTCAGATATCTCCAGGAAAAGTTATTCTCCAGGTCACAATAGTAAAGTTTTTGTAATATAACCTCAGGTTTCTCACTCATATCTTTACTCTCATGAAGCATGAAACTGCTTTGTTCCCATTTTTGCTCACCACTAGTGATGGGCGAAATGTTTTGCCAGGCATGGATTCGCGTCCACAAATTGTTGCAAGAATAGCCGCGGGTGTCAAAAGAATAGTCATGCGGCCAAAATTGTCGCAAGAATAGTCGCAGGCATCAAAATAATAGTCGCACATCCAAAACTGTCGCAAGAATAGTTGCAGGCGTCAAAAGAATAGTCGCGGGTGACAATTTTTTTCCGTGCAACAGATTCGATCATCGCTACTCACCACTTGCATCTTCCTTACAATCGTCTGCAATTTGTGCCCTAGCTGTCTACAGTTAATTATTTACATAAACAGAGAGGGGCAGTTTATAGGCTACTATACCACATACAGTAACTATAGGGGAGGTCAGCTTTGTACATTTCTTTCTTTCCCCAATTAATGTTTCACAGAACAGAATAAAAGCTTATTGCATTACGAGTTCTCAGAATGGAATATTCCCTACCACTTTGTCAATTAGATGTAGAAGCCAGTGGAGTCACTCTTTCGCTGTGGTCTTGGTCAGATAATTAAACTAGCACAATTTGATTGTCACACTTTTTCAAGATTGCATGTAATTTAGCTAATTTCCCAAATTTTGAATTGTAAAGTCATTGGTAGACACAGAAAGGCCTGTGCTTGATCTCCGCCTTTGCTCTAGTAACTATGCCAAATTGAATTATCTTTATTTAATTATCTTGCTGTTTGTTGGGAACAAAACCATACACCCATTATTAGTGATGAGGGAAATGCGTTCTGCATTTTACCATTGGCAAATTGTGGGACAGATTCACTAATCACTACCCATTATGGTCAGTTATAGAATGGTATATGAAGTTAAGAATCTAAATATCTGATAGAGCCCCCATATTCCAGCACTGGGTCTAACCTATATTCTGAATTTGACTAGCTGATAGAAATGATAATATACTAACAATACTAGTTCAATATGATTCTATCCGCAGGGCAATAAAGAGTTACTCCCAGCTTTCAGGTTAAGGCCACTCCTAAGTGAAACCCAGGCAATTCTCTATTAAGCCCTCAGTCTGTACACTTGGACCCTACTTCTAGGCAACAGTACACCTGGGATATTAATCCCACTACAATACTCGTAGGAGCCAGAGCTGCTCACTAGCTAGCCCTTACTATCTCTCACACTTAGGGGTATATTTATCATGGTGTGTAAAAAGTGGAGTAAAACATTAACAGTGAAGTTGTTCATAGCAGCCAATCAGATGCTTTGCTTTGGTTTTCTAATTACTGAAATCTAAACGCTCATTGGTTGCCCTGGACAACATCACCGGTAATGCTTCACTCCACTTTTTACACAGCATGATAAATATACCCCTTATTGTGACCTATAACAAAATATGAACTGATCTTTCTAGACCTAAATGTGGGCCTAGGTTCCACATCTATCTTACCTGCCTGCTCAGGTGAGGTTCTAACAAAATGGACCCTAAACACATGGCTGCTCAGCCTTATATACTATTACACAGTGCTACCTTGTGGCCAAACTGAAGAACCACAATGGTCATACTTTCACCCAGGAAAGGGACTCACTTTCTTTCTACATTGAGGACCCCCTTCTACATTGAGGACCTAGGACCCCCTAGGTGTCTAAAGTACTAGGGGACTGCCAGAGAAAAAGAGGTGCGATTTACCAGTCCCCTACACCAGTTATAGAATTTAGTCATTTTATCCACTCCCAAATCAGTGCAGGCCACTCCAATACGCCAAACCATAACCTTATTGTTGTAGTAAATGGGCCTGTCCATAGATACTGTAAGGAACGTCCAAATCCCCCATGAGCTCTCATCTGTAATTATTTATTTTGTCACTGTTCATTCCTATATTCAGTTTTAGATTTTTTTGGGATACAGCATTCATTTAAAATTTAAAAGTGGCCAACCCCAGGCAGTGGGGTGGGACATGACATCACAGGGCAGTGAAGTTGCATCACATGTGCGTGGCCATGACATCGCAGAGGCGGGGCTATGACTTGGCGATCAGCCAAATGTCCTGCCTGGTTTTCTAAATTAGGGAAACTGGACAGGTGGGTTTGACCCGGGCAGCCCTTCCGAAAACCGGGCTGTCCGGGTGGCAACTCTAATCTTTAGTGAAATAAATGTGGCTTTGGTGTATTGCCCACAGATATGCCAAAGCCTTTATTATTTAAAATACAAATATTTACTATTTCTGCATTCTCTTTACTAGACCTTTATATTGTTAAACAATATCCAGTAAAACACATGTGCACAGGTTATTTTGAGAAGAAAGCAAGATAAAAACGGAATAAAATAACTTTTCATTTTTAAAATATAACTTCAGCTTTTATTAATCTTAATTAGGAAGACCCAAAGACTTCTTACACATACAGATAGCAGTCAGCAGCCAACTGGATTCTGCCAACTGCAGTTCTTGACATAAAGCCGTTGCTCAATGATACAGATATATTCCCCCCATTCCCACCCAGGGCATAGCCAGCTACAGGCTGCACATTTGACTCACTATCACCTACAGAACATATCATATTAAATGCTGGTCAAGGCAAAAAAACCTGTCAAATCCTGACTTTATAGCCTGTCAGTACTTATGGGAGCAGAAATAACTGGCTGATAAAGAAGCGGATAGCCTGACGGATGGTAACATTGGCTTAGAGATCAGTCTGACATTTCCCCCACCAGTTATTACGCGGTGACTCTAACGTGAATGATAAATACGGTGTGACACTGAATGGATTTTCATAGACCTGACACAGCAGCGCAGTCTTAATGCTACTAAAATCTGTCGGCAGGGGCCTGATAAATCAGTTTGGCCAATCTACATCTAATGGACACTGATTAATGTCACTCACTGGAAGGCTATGTGTAGCATTGGCAGAACAATTCCCAGTTTCCAGTCGAGATTTTTTTCTTTTTTTTATAAAAGCCCTGCCATACATGATCAATACAATTACAGAACAATCTGTAGATTGCAGCATGATAGTGTCCGAACTCTTGGTTTATTGATTCCCAACTACCTGAATCCCCAAACAGAATTTCACTCAATTTATAACAGCAACCAATGGAAGAGAACAGATGTGTTGTACCCATTATATAGAGACAGTGAAGCCTGCCGAGTGTGTCTTGTGCACAGAACGTTCCCTCTTTTCATATGACACAATATTGTTTGCATACCTGTTACTGGTTCTGAGGAGCCGATGTGCCCTGTGACATTATGAGGCTTGGCACGAACTGCCTTGTGCAAAAGGTTTAATAATAAAAAAACAGAAAACACACAGACCTCTGCTGAATGTAAATAAGGGACTGGCAAAATAAAACAGTGTGCAGGCTCAGTCACAGAGTCAGGATAGTCAGTAAATAATCAAATCCATATAACAGGCTCAGGTCATAACTGGGCAGGAACTTACTCGGACAGAAAACTCACACAGGCAGATAGGATACTCAGATAGGATATTCAGATAGGATACTCAGATAGGATACTCAGATAGGATACTCAGATAGGATACTCAGATAGGATACTCAGATAGGATACTCAGATAGGATACTCAAATAGGATACTCAGATAGGATACTCAGATAGGATACTCAGATAGGATACGGATAGGATGCTCAGATAGGATACTCAGATAGGATACGGATAGGATACTCAGATAGGATACGGATAGGATACGGATAGGATACGGATAGGATACTCAGATAGAATACGGATAGGATACGGATAGGATACTCACATAGGATACGGATAGGATATTCAGATAGAATACGGATAGGATACGGATAGGATACTCAGATAGGATACTTAGATAGGATATTCAGATAGGAAACGGATAGGATACTCAGATAGGATACTCAAATAGGATACGGATAGGATACTCAGATATGATACTCAGATAGGATGCTCAGATAGGATACGGATAGGATACTCAGATAGGATACGGATAGGATACTCAGATAGAATACGGATAGGATACTCAGATAGGATACTCAGATAGGATACTTAGATAGGATACTCAGATAGGATACTCAAATAGGATACGTTTAGGATACTCAGATGGGATACTCAGATTGGATACGGATAGGATACTCAGATAGGATACAGATAGGATACAGATAGGATACAGATAGGATACTCAGATAGGATACAGATAGGATACTCAGATAGATAGGATACGGATAGGATACTCAGATAGGATACGGATAGGATACTCAGATCGGATACGGATATGATACTCAGATAGGATACGGATAGGATACTCAGATAGCATACTCAGATAGGATACTCAGATAGGATACGGGAGGCTTGATCATGGCAATAGCACAATGATTTAGCCCAGGTTGTTGGAAGACATAGGCTTAAATAGCCCCTTAGTTGGGCATGGACCAGGGAATATCAACCAGAGACCCAGTCGTTAATATTATCAGGCAATCCCAAACCACACTGCCTCCCGTGGCTCAGCTTGGGATGGCCAGTAAACACCAGGTCCCTGGTTCTAAACCAGGCAGTAAGCTTCCATAAAGGACAATGACACAGTCTGACCAAAATGGAAAAACTTCTAATGTGGACCTAAGTCCAGATTAAAGTACAAGGGTCATGCAAAAATGGTGCCAGGTTGGTCCTCTTTTAAGAAAAAGCAAAGGCACACCAGCCTGGGGTAAAGACATTGCAATTTTTTTGTTATTGTGGGGTCGCAAAGAAGTGGCACTCTAACCCCTTCCTCTGTATTTTTAACTTCTTTCCTTGTACCTTAAGAATGATATATAGATATAATGACAAAAGTTAATCCAAGAAGTGAATGAGTGCTCTTTGTGCCCAGTATGAAGCAGTATGACTGGTGATATTCCCAGTCCCTTCCCCCTGTACCCACAGATCCTGCTTATACACTCTTTGTGCCCAGTATGAAGCAGTATGACTTGTGCCATTTGGACATGATGGTGATATTCCCAGTCCCTTCCCCCTGTACCCACAGATCCTGCTTATACACTCTTTGTGCCCAGTATGAAGCAGTATGACTTGTGCCATTTGGACATGATGGTGATATTCCCAATCCCTTCCCCCTGTACCCACAGATCCTGCTTATACACTCTTTGTGCCCAGTATGAAGCAGTATGACTTGTGCCATTTGGACATGATGGTGATATTCCCAGTCCCTTCCCTCTGTACCTACAGATCCTGCTTATGCACTCTTTGTGCCCAGTATGAAGCAGTATGACTTGTGCCATTTGGACATGATGGTGATATTCCCAGTCCCTTCCCTCTGTACCTACAGATCCTGCTTATACACAATAAACTGACGGAGAGAACCGTCTCTGAGCCCCAGAGCTGCAAATGCTCCATCCCCCTTTTGCTTCTCAGAGTAGCCCCAACCATGGCTGCCATAAGCTGAATTAATTTAACCACCTCCATTGCTTTTTTTCTCTGCTGATTCTGTAATAGAGGTTTACTGTAAGATTTATACGTGGAGCTTTGCTATTTCAGGTAATTAACGAGCAACGGGCAGCATTCGAGAAACAATAGATCACTCGCATTCTAATCACAGTCGTAGGGATTATGCGCCTTCTTGGCAGCACTCATTCCTTATTGCACGATATAGCTTTTGATTAGAAAGGATCACTTTATCATCCCTAGATAAGTGCTTGAAAACAGCCAGTGATTGCAGATTGCTCCACTAATAAAAAAGAGTTCTTAAGTGCAGTTTTCCCTTCTTCGGGCCACGGACAAGTAAACTGCTCAGGAAGCTCTGATAGCTGGGGTAGAATAACAGAATAATGTCCCCGCTATTAATGGGAGGATATTAGAGTCACAGAGTAACATATAAGCACAAGGCTGCCATTATAATGGAAAATGCCTATTCGGCTGTAAATTAGAAGGATCCTACTGCCATTGGGAGGTTCTTCCACAGTATAAAGGCAGGAGATTCAAAGCTGAGTTATACAGGTCAGGGAAATGTACCGTATATACTCGAGTTTAAGCCGATCCGAATATAAGCCGAGGTGCCTAATTTTACCTAAGAAAACTGGAAAAACGTATTGACTCGAGTATAAGCCTAGGGTGGGAAATGCAGCCGCTACTGCTTAGTTTCAATAACCAAAATAAATACCAATAAAAAAACCAAGTAAACTAGCTCTGTAAGCGGAGAAGAGGGTCAACAAAAACAATATGAGTACTACCCCACACTCATTGCACATTGGAAAACTGGCAGAAGACCCGGTCTCAGAGGACACGAAAGGGGGAATAAGTATTGCTAGTGGGAGCCTAGGCCAGGGCACTTGAGGTTCTGGTTGCGGGGGGCCTAATTTGCACACCAGAGACAAAAGGTGCTAGTCTACAGGGACCCATGGCACCCGACTCGAGTATAAGCCGAGGGTGACTTTTCAGCACATTTTGGGTGCTGAAAAACTAGGCTTATACTCGAGTATATACAGTAAGTTCCACTCGCATTGTGAGGGACAATGGGGCCAATTCACTAAAGGCTGATAATGCTTATCGCATGCTTTTT
Organism: Xenopus tropicalis; assembly: GCF_000004195.4. Taxonomy (NCBI): domain Eukaryota; kingdom Metazoa; phylum Chordata; class Amphibia; order Anura; family Pipidae; genus Xenopus; species Xenopus tropicalis. Next base: position 16,330,355 of record NC_030678.2, read on the forward strand.
TGCGTTAAAAAACATGCGATAAATAAGTCCTGATTCATCAAAGTCATTTTGCATGCATTAAGACGCATATCACGTGCACAAAAAAACGCACAATCACGTGTGTTATTTACCTCGCATTGTGTTAATTAGCGCTCAGAAATAACACTAACGCATGATTCACAAACACTTAGACGCGCTAAATATCGCATTAGTCTGTGCGAAAATTAACCCCTACTTGGGGCAGGCGGTAATTATAGAAAAGTACAGTTCATGAGCTTTTGGCAACACAATATGGACTTTGCAGTCGGATTTATTCAAGTCTGTGTTGGCCCCAGAGTGATGCAGCCGCCAGTTTGCAGGGAAATGGCCATTTTCAAAATAAGTCGTTTTACGAATGTAACGGTGTGTATGGCTAATATGGCATGCGCGCAACAAGTAGTGCGCACGTTGTATGAAATACCGCACGAAAATAGTCTTCGCAACTTAAATAACGTAAACAGCATTGCGTCTAAATTAACGCAAATATCCTTTTAGTGAATCGTGCGTTAAGATGCGAAAAATAAGACGCGATAAAATTTTTAACGCATGCTATAAATAGCGCTCGTTTTAACGCACCTTAGTGAATCAGCCCTATGGTTACGTACGTAAAATCAATCGCTAATATAGCAAGCGGCGAAATATATCGCGCGAAGCGGGAAATAACGCACGCGGCTGGAATTAACGCAAGAAAACCGCTCATCGCGAGTTAAATAACGCAAAGAACAATGCGTCTTATTCGTGACGCCTGTCCTTTTAGTGAATTGAGCGTTAAGTCACAAAAAATAAGAAGCAATAGAATTTTTACCGCATGCTATAAATAGCGATCGTTTTATCGACCTTTAGTGAATCGGCCCCAATGTGTCCTTTAAACTAAGGGGCAGATTTATTACATTTGTTTTGTCTGTTTTACCATTAGTGATCAGCGGAATTTTTTTGTCAGTCATGGATTTGTGGCGAATTTCCGCATTTCTTCATTGCTGAATTTTTTAGCAAAATGGGCACAAAATTTGCAGTGAAGAAATTGACGCACAACCAAAAAAAGTTGCACATGTAAAAAAAAATACACTTTTTTTTTTACATGCGCAACAATTTTTTTCAAAATTCTTTGCATTTTTGCTAATTTTCGCAAATTTTTCAGCGAAAGGGGACAGATTCACTCATCGCTATTTACCATGACTAAACTCATCTAAAGCACAAATGTCTACTCAGTTATTAAAAACAAAATTTGGGAAAAAGCGAAAAATTTGCGAAATGAGGCTACCGCACAACTTCTTTTGATGCCAACGGCTTTTTCGCGCCTTTTTTGAAGCGCCAGCAAATTTCTGGCATTTCTGGGAAAAAATTTGCCGATGGCAAAATAAAAAATGTTTTCACATATTTTTAAATGAGAATAGCGGGGAAGGGATCTCCATTGGGTTAACTCAGTTACTCTCCGACATAAAGGAAAACAATACTTTGAGAAATGATCTTCTCTTTTCACATTCCACAACCATTGTTTAATTGCTGGGCTGAAATCAATAGATGTGGAGGTAAGAGCTTTCATTAAAAGGAGTTTAGGATAAAAGAAAAACTAAAGGTCGAATGTTCCTTTTTATTTGTTCTCGGGTGGACAATTGGGAATCTCCCAGGTTTATCTGATATACAGTAATGTTTACTTACCCATTATGTGTCATGCCCCAAGCAAAGGGAACAGTAAATTACACTGTCTGCCTGTGTGACTTGTAATATACTTAGATGCTGAAATTAGTCCTTGCCCTGTAGAACTTTTGTCTAATAAAGGTGCCCAAATTAGTGTTAAAGAAACATCTTTGTACAGGTATCTTAGTTGGGATCAAGTACAGGTACTGTTTTATTATTACAGAGAAAAGGGAATCATTTAACCATTAAATAAACCCAATAGGGCTGTTCTGCCCCCAATAAGGGGTAATTATATCTTAGTTGGGATCAAGTACAGGTACTGTTTTATTATTACAGAGAAAAGGGAATCATTTAACCATTAAATAAACCCAATAGGGCTTTTCTGCCCCAATAAGGGGTAATTATATCTTAGTTGGGATCAAGTACAGGTACTGTTTTATTATTACAGAGAAAAGGGAATCATTTAACCATGAAATAAACCCAATAGGGCTGTTCTGCCCCAATAAGGGGTAATTATATCTTAGTTGGGATCAAGTACAGGTACTGTTTTATTATTACAGAGAAAAGGGAATCATTTAACCATTAAATAAACCCAATAGGGCTTTTCTGCCCCAATAAGGGGTAATTATATCTTAGTTGGGATCAAGTACAGGTACTGTTTTATTATTACAGAGAAAAGGGAATCATTTAACCATTAAATAAACCCAATAGGGCTTTTCTGCCCCAATAAGGGGTAATTATATCTTAGTTGGGATCAAGTACAGGTACTGTTTTATTATTACAGAGAAAAGGGAATCATTTAATCATTAAATAAACCCAATAGGGCTGTTCTGCCCCAATAAGGGGTAATTATATCTTAGTTGGGATCAAGTACAGGTACTGTTTTATTATTACAGAGAAAAGGGAATCATTTAACCATGAAATAAACCCAATAGGGCTGTTCTGCCCCCAAGAAGGGGTAATTATATCTTAGTAGGCCAAAAGAACAGACCTCCTTCAGTGACCATTTATATCAATAATATCCATAGAGAATGTATGCAACATCTTCTTAGTGCCTTATATTCAAAATACACTTATACAGTATAATTTATTATTTTGCCACTATCCTTTATTCTTTGTGTGTTTATCCCAAGGTGAACTTATCCTTAGCTTTGTATAGAAAACTCAAGTAAAATTATCACCAAAGAGACTTACAGTTTACTGTCTCCTCTTAATGCTTTGATTTTGAAGATTATTTCAGAGTATGATGCATGAAATAATGATTATCATCTATCCTTGTTTATCTCTTGACTACAGGAGGAATATTCGAAACAGTGGAAAATGAGCCAATTAATGTTGAAGAATTAGCTTTCAAGTTTGCCGTCACCAATATTAACAGGAACAGAACCTTGATGCCTAACACCACCCTCACCTACGATATCCAGAGAATTAACCTCTTTGATAGCTTTGAGGCTTCCAGGAGAGGTAACTGATTCTACCATATTATTATTATCTTTGCTTGTGCAAACGATACTTGGCTGATGTTTATCACTTCTGCCTGAAATAGAATTGGGCAGGTTTCATTTATTTTTTCTAATGATAAAAAAAGCCAGTTGTATTTTCAGACACACTGCTTTATTGAGTCTATATTAGAGAGAGTAACCTGAAGGTGATATATATATATATGGCCATTGCCTAGTCCTAATTTATAGTTGGGAACAGGGTGCAACTGGGCCGCCCGGGTGGCCCAGACCCGATGATTGTTGACGCTCCCCCTGCCCAACAGTTCCTCCCCTGATGCGTTAAACTTACTCGAACTCAGGGGAGGACGTCGGGTGGGGGACCCTGCAGGGGATGGTTAGGGGATGCAGCTGGCGGGGGCAACTGCAGGGCCCATGGGGCAGAAGACCTGGTGGGCCCTGCACCCCCCAGTCCGACCCTGGTTGGCAAGGGGAAATGTTTCCTTATCTTGGGTGAAAACCTTTCAGTAACTGGCAGTTCAGTAACTGGGCTGGAGATGACTAGAAGTTTTAGAATTTAAAAGGGCAAGCCAAAATGTGCTGGATCTCTATGGATCCCACCTGTTGGATTAGTTGTACGGTGTGCCTGGGTGGAGGTAGGTCCAGTGGGTTGAGATAATTTGAGGATTTGTAATAGTTTGCTCAAGGGGTGAGAGTTAAAGTGGCCATACACGGGGCAATTGTAGCTGCCGATATAGTCCCTTGGACTGATCCGGCAGCTTATTGGCCCGTGTAGGGAAAACGACTGCCTGCCTGACCTACATCTGGCCTGAAATTGGGCAGATATCGATTGGGCAGGTTAAAAAATTCAGTTGGATCGGGGACCGCATCGGCTCATTGATGCGGCCCCCGAACCGACTGCACCTATTCCAGTCGTTATAATTCAATTGCTTGGCCCCAGGGCCAAACGACTGAATTAGCCTAAATTCCCCCAATATCGCCCACCCGTAGCGGGAGAAGATCCGCTTGCTTAGCGACCTCACCAGAGCGGATCTTTATGTGTATGGCCACCTTTAGGATCATGATAGCTAGTGAGCAGCCTGATGCTCCACTTAGGAAATAAAAGGATTAGTAATCCTGGGTGCACCACAAGGACATTTCTGCCCCTAGTGCAGGCCTGAGATTGCTGCTTCCCCTTCATGCTCAGGGCCGGGGGGGAGGGGGGAATGCTTGTTGCAAGTTCCCGCTACACAATGCACGCAGTTCTGGATGGTGAGGCAAGGGAAGCACTGGTGCACACAGTTCCCAGGGGGGGAGCAAAGAGAAACAGGCTGGCCCAGTCCAACCCTGGCACAATAGCGCCCTCTAAGCTGGAAGAGCTGATATTCCAATTAAAATTCACAATATTGGTTTTTGAAGTTACCAGGAGCAGCTTTTTGCCTCCCCAGGTAACTTCAGGGGCATCTGACGCCTGAGGAGAATTTCTCAACTCCCCTGGGTGTACCATCTGCAGAGTAAAGTCTCAAGTGTACAGACCTAGGGGTAAAGGTAGTCTTCCTAGGTTCCATTTGTAGGGCCTGTACTTGGGATTAGGAGCTTCAACTGGGACTAAATCTGCAGACTGTTGACTGAGCCCTGGTTTGGAAGCTGTATTTGAGTAACAGCTGAATACTTGTACTGCATCCGTGACTATCCTCCTTCATTTCTATAAATAAAGAGTTATTGTTTGTCTTAAGAACCACTGGCGCCCAATTTATTTATCAATGAAGTTATAGTTCAGCAACCCTCTCCATCACTTACTCAGAGGGTCCAATTCAAAGATCAAGAGTCACATTTATTGATTTGTATGGCGAGCAAACAGCACCTCCATTGAACTATAGACAGGCATGTGCAAAAAGGTCCTTGTATAAAGTCTGATTAACAGAGATTTCAAAGAGAATCTCTTCAAAAAACAAAAAAAAAAATCTAAATCTTGTCAGACTTTATATTTCTGATTCTTTGAAGACAAAACGAAATTGGTAATAAAAAAATGTTGCTCTCAATTAACCAAAGAGACCTGATGCTCCAGGCACTCAGACTGAAGTATTAATAAATACAGTAGGAAGAATAAAACCAAATGAACCTTCATTTTACCCTGAGGGTAGTGTCCTTATGGAGATTTCCTATGGGATATAAAAACAATCATAACGCCATTGCCTATTTTATGTATACAAAAAATAAATTCAAAGGATCAGTGAAACTGTGTTAAAGCCTATTATCAAAATGAATTGCATATTATATATTGTAGGAAAGTGATGGATAAATTAGGAAGTCTTATAATAATCCCAGACCTTAAGCAATCAGCAAGCAGCTTTTACAAGAGCAAGCATCTGATTGGTTGCTATGGGTTAGTAAACTTAGCTTATTTTATACAATTTCCCCCTAAGACTGTGAATTCTACTTGGGCAGGGACAGTTGTGAATGACTAAACTTGCTCTGTTAGCATTTAATATGTTGGTGCCATATAAATAAAAGCATTACTTTTCACAAAGGGGTGGATAGTACAAGTTGATCCAGGGACTGGTCCGATTGCCATCTTGGAGTCAGGAAGGAATTTCTTCCCCTCTGCGGCAAATTAGAGAGACTCCAGATGGGGTTTTTGCCTTCCTCTGGATCAACTAGCAGTTAGGCAGGTTATATATAGGCATTATGGGTGAACTTGATGGACGTGTGTCTTTTTTCAACCTAACTTACTATGTAACTATGTAACTATGATATGAATAAGGATATTTTTTTGTTAAAATCTCATACAAATCCTGAAATACTCTGTGGCCAATTATCATTTCTCCCACTGGATAAGTCTCTCAGCGCAAAGTAAAGCAGAATATACTGCAAGGTGGATTGGTGGGAGTCACCGGGAAAAGTTCCTACAGGGAAAGCTCTGTGCGGAATGAGTAATTTGTGCTACCCTCAAATCTAACAAAGATAACTGCATAAGAAATGAACATGCGACTGCTGAATAACCTCTTGGGAAATAGATCCTGTCAGTCAGGGTTCTTTGCCACAAAGTTTTGTCTCATTCGGAATTCACACCCCTGACTGACAGCGAGATTCCCCATTGGCCGAGCAGTGCTTATAGGCTCTTACTTTCACTGGCTCTTATGTACAATGGTTACTAATGGAGCTTACTATGTTCTTTATTATATAAGGGTATATATAGATAGATAGATAGATAGATAGATAGATAGATAGATAGATAGATAGATAGATAGATAGATAGATAGATAGATGATAGATAGATAGATAGATAGATAGATATAGATAGATGATAGATAGATAGATAGATATAGATAGATGATAGATAGATAGATAGATAGATAGATAGATGATAGATAGATAGATAGATAGATAGATAGATAGATATAGATAGATGATAGATAGATAGATAGATAGATAGATAGATAGATAGATAGATAGATATAGATAGATGATAGATAGATAGATAGATAGATAGATAGATAGATAGATAGATAGATAGATAGATGATAGATAGATAGATAGATATAGATAGATGATAGATAGATAGATAGATAGATAGATAGATGATAGATAGATAGATAGATAGATAGATAGATAGATGATAGATAGATAGATAGATAGATAGATATAGATAGATGATAGATAGATAGATAGATAGATAGATAGATAGATAGATAGATATAGATAGATGATAGATAGATAGATAGATAGATAGATAGATAGATAGATAGATAGATGATAGATAGATAGATAGATAGATAGATAGATATAGATAGATGATAGATAGATAGATAGATAGATAGATAGATAGATAGATAGATAGATAGAGATAAAGATGTTTCAGCTTTAGTGGGGAATTGTATAAAGGTCCTTTTCATTCAGACCTGAACTTTGCAATCCATATGAGGAACTTTTGGCTCTTGGCTGAGACATATACAGGTATGGGACCCATTATCCCCAATGCTCAGGACCTGGGGTTTTCCAGATAAAGGGTCTTTCCATAATTCAGATCTCCTACCTTAAGTCTGCTAATAAAATTATTTAAACAGTAATTTAACCCAAAAGGATTGTTTTGGCTCCAATAAGGATTAATTGTATGTTTGTTGTGATCAAGTACAAGGTTCTTGGGGGGGGATGGCCTTTCCGTAATTGGGGACTTTCTAGATAATGGGTTTCTGATGCAAAAACTAGAGCATTGTAGATTGTAACTTTTTGAGCTGCTGCTTTGATCCATATATTGACCAACAATTGGCTTTTGTGTAATGTGTATTATTCTGATCCCGAATCGTATTATTACAAGATTCCAAGTCTCCTTTGACTGAGTTTATCGAAAGGGCCTTGTTGGGTTCTCCACTAGGGATGAGCGAATTTTTTTGCCAGGCATGGATTCGCAGCAAATTTCTGCATTTGGCCATTGGTGAATTGTTTGGCGAAACTTCCCAGAAAATTCACCGCGGCTAAATTCAACGCACGGAAAAATGTTTTTGTCGTGCGTCAAATTGGGCACAGTTGCGTCAGTTCAGACGCGGTTGCGTAAAAAAAAGGCGTGGTCGCGTCAAAAAAAAGTGCAGGTGACAAAAAAATATAGACGCGGGCGACAAAAAAGATGCAGGCAACAAAAAAAAAATTGCACAACAAATGCATTTCACAAATTTTCTTGCCGTTTCGCAAATTTTATGGTGAAGCAAAACGGGAAAGAATCGCTCATCGCTATTCTCCACCTTGATGACTTGTTTATTTCTCCCTATTTAATAAGCAAATCATGCACAATGCCACTTATAAAAGGCCTCAGGTTTCTATTTCACTAGCCACATTTCGAGCCAGCGGAAATATATTTAATAATCATCATCATCATCATTATACAGGGCTCAATTTATGGCCCTATTTATACTGATTGGCAAGGACCATGTTCGGTATAAGGATACCCAGAACACTATGTATTTTGCACACCATTAATGTTTAACTTTTATCACTTAATTCTTGTATCGTGTTCTGTTTCAGCTTGTGACCAGCTGGCTCTGGGGGTAGCCGCATTATTTGGACCCTCTCACAGCTCGTCGGTCAGCGCAGTTCAGTCTATCTGCAACGCTCTGGAGGTTCCTCACATTCAGACACGCTGGAAACATCCCTCCGTAGATAATAAGGACTCATTCTTTATCAATCTCCATCCAGACTATGCTGCAATCAGCAGAGCCGTCTTGGAACTGGTCCTGCATTATAGCTGGAAGACCGTTACTGTAGTCTACGAAGACAGCACAGGTAAAATAACTTGCAAATGCTTAAATGGTTCATTAAGGTGAAAATATTAATTAAGTGCCTTTAGAGCAATTTATAAATGACAGAATATTAAGCTGCTGGAGTTCTGGGTCCATGCCATTGCTTTTACCTGTGGCTGCAAGAGACACTGTGCAACTATGTCACTTCCATTCTTGCTTCACAAGAATGTACTTATTATGTCTACTAACCATGCAATGGAAATAGGAAATATACAAATGCATACTGTATGTAATACTGTTAGTATTTTAGGAACCAGAACTGCTAAAGTCCACTCTTGTCTAGTAACCCAGACCTCTCAGCAAGTAGAACTTCCTGGGGTGCTGCTTGGAAAACAAACATCAGGTTAGTTACATTGGATTGCTAGACTTGGCTTTTTAGCTTTTCCACCTATAGCTCACACTCAGGGTGATATAGAGTATATTTGGTACAATTACCATACTATGGAATGCAGCATTGCTTTTTCTCTTTACTCATATCATAAACTCTACACAAGTCACCTTAGCAGTGATCTTCAAACTGAGGCAGTCCACTAGTTGCTGAAATACAGCTCCCAAAATCCCTTGGCTGGCACGGAAATGCCTTGAATTCAGATGAGCAACCACTGGAGAGCCAATGGCAGAGAGCTCAACCCTTTAGCTAGTCATACTTCAGCCAATAAAAGCTTGCCAGCTCAGCCTTATAACACAAGTCATCAGCTAATTGGCCTGTGTATGACAATCTGCCTGGGCAAGGGCCACATTGGTGCCTCTACATAGACTAACTTTCGGATCTGATCATTGGCCCTGCACGAGTGACCAGATCACTTATTTGGTCATCTGCTGACCTTGTCTATTAAACAGATCTCTTTGTGGTCCAACATTCAGTCAACCTGCCATGTTTTAGATATAAAAAAATCATTTGTTCTAAAATTTTAACCTTTTTGGCTTAAATCCACTAACTCCTTTGGTCCCCTAGTAGTGGCAGACCCACATTTTTGTAACCACTGCTGCACATTGTGTGTGTACCCCTTCTAGAAAAGAAGTACTGTGATACAACTATGGTTATCTTCAGCATTATATCAATAATTTTGAAACTATGAGGCTTGCTACGCACCTTGTAAGAGTCATATTGACTTCTTTCTCTCCTACATACACACTAGCACAAGCCTGATTCTAACTCCTTAGGGGGCAATTTATGACTGCTTCCTTCACCTTCAGTTTCCATGCAATGAAAAAGGCAAGATTAACCCAGGGACAACCAACCTTTTATACCTGTGAGCCACATTCAAATTGAAAATAGGTTTGGGGAGCAACACAAGCATAAAAATGTTCCTGGGGGGGCAAGTAAGAGCTATAGTTGGCTATTTGGTAGCCCCTATGTGGACTGGCCGCCTATAGAAGGTTCTGTTTGGCTTTATACTGGGTTTTTATGCAACCAACGCTTGCCTCCTAACCAGAAATTCAGAAATAAGCACCTAATTTGAGGCCACTGGGAGCAACATCCAAGGGGTTGGGGAGCAACATGTTACCCCTGAGCCACTGGTTGGGGATCACTGGGTTAACCCTTTGCATGCATGTGGTCTCACTTTGCAATATATAAAATGCAGTTCTACAAGAGATATCTGAAACCAAATGAGAAAATAGGATTTTCTAATCAAACTGAATGTGTCTCAGCATAAAGAGCATAAAAACATTCGGCTGAGATGAGTTTTCACTGCACATAACTAATATAAATGAATTATTCTGGGTTTCAGCAGAACACATTGCTTAATAAGGCTATGGACTCTCGCAATTCAATCACAATGCATTGCAAAAATAATCCAAACAAGTCTTTAATTACTCCTCTGAGATGATAAATGTCCTCATCGCTCTAATGCTACTGGCTGGCTCCTCGGCGCGCGGAGGCCCTTTGCGCTGCAATTCATATGTTTAACTGTGACACTGCATAATCTGTTAGTCATTAGAGCGGCTGAAATGAATAAGCGCCGCTTCAGCTCCGGTAATAACTGTGTTGCATATGAAACATTAGTATATGGGGGGGTGTCATATCCGATTTGAAAAGAACCTTTTATTAAACGTCTTTAAGGAGAATGGATATTGCGTTTGTAGAGAATATTCTCCGCATTCCTTTTCCTCAAGCGTCGGGAGGATCTCTTCTCAAAATGTGTTTTATACATTCCCCTTCACAGCAATGCATATGTAGGCTGATTCATTCCTTACTTTACCCACAATAAAACACCCATTTACTTCAATGCATTTGGAGTGAGAAAAAAATTGAGAAAAAAACCTCCATTGGCTTTAATGCATTTGGAGTGAGAAAAATGGCCAATGACCAATGCATTTGGCGTAAATAAAAACTTGAGAAAATGCACCCATTGACTTCAGTCAACTGGACTGCACACATTTGTTCATAATTAATAGTACAGGTATGGGATCCCTTATCTGGAAACCCGTTATCCAGAAAGGCCATCTCCCATAGACTCCGTTGTAAGCAAATAATTCAGATTTTTAAAAATGATTTACTTTTTCTCTGTAATAATAAAACAGTACCTGTACTTGATCCCAACTAAGATATAATTACCCCTTATTGGGGGCAGAACAGCCCTATTGGGTTTATTTAATGGTTAAATGGTTCCCTTTTCTCTGTAATAATAAAACAGTACCTGTACTTGATCCCAACTAAGATATAATTACCCCTTATTGGGGGCAGAACAGCCCTATTGGGTTTATTTAATGGTTAAATGATTCCCTTTTCTCTGTAATAATAAAACAGTACCTGTACTTGATCCCAACTAAGATATAATTACCCCTTATTGGGGGCAGAACAGCCCTATTGGGTTTATTTAATGGTTAAATGGTTCCCTTTTCTCTGTAATAATAAAACAGTACCTGTACTTGATCCCAACTAAGATATAATTACCCCTTATTGGGGGCAGAACAGCCCTATTGGGTTTATTTAATGGTTAAATGATTCCCTTTTCTCTGTAATAATAAAACAGTACCTGTACTTGATCCCAACTAAGATATAATTACCCCTTATTGGGGGCAGAACAGCCCTATTGGGTTTATTTAATGGTTTAATGATTCCCTTTTCTCTGTAATAATAAAACAGTACTGTACTTGATCCCAACTAAGATATAATTACCCCTTATTGGGGGCAGAACAGCCCTATTGGGTTTATTTAATGGTTTAATGATTCCCTTTTCTCTGTAATAATAAAACAGTACCTGTACTTGATCCCAACTAAGATATAATTACCCCTTATTGGGGGCAGAACAGCCCTATTGGGTTTATTTAATGGTTAAATGATTCCCTTTTCTCTGTAATAATAAAACAGTACCTGTACTTGATCCCAACTAAGATATAATTACCCCTTATTGGGGGCAGAACAGTCCTATTGGGTTTATTCAATATTTAAATGATTTTTAGCAGACTTAAGGTATGGAGATCCAAATTACAGAAAGACCCCTTATCAGGAAAACCCCGGTCCCAAGCATTCTGGATAACAGGTCCCATACCTGTATATAATAAAAGGCACTAAGTTTGCCCTGAAGCAGTATCCCATAACAACCAATGATACTGTATGTTTGTTCTTAAGCAACCAGTAAATGACCAGTAAATGCTACGTTCTGATTGGTTGGCCTTTTATTTCATTACCCCGTTAGTGTCAGTGTCACTTTAAAAATAAAGAAGAAAGAAAATAAAGGCTATTTTTTTTTGCCCTTTGATGTAAACTCTTTTTTTTCTGCACGACACAGCAGAACATTCCCAATAGCTGAAGGCTCAGTAATGAGTAAAAAGGTCATTTACATGATGTTTGCTGAGTGCCAAGATTTTTAAGCAAACAATAATTAGGCAAATAACTTTGCAACTATCATAGAAATATATTAGCATTAAGCCTGCTCGTCCAATCTGAGATGATTTCGAAAAACGAATCCTTGCGCCCTTTGACTAGTAGTTGCTATTTTTGCCAGTTATATACACCATGAGGTGTCGGAGATATCATATGGTCCAACCATTACAAGAACTGAAGTGCCCTCTTTTTTAAGAAAACTCCCTCGGATGCAAAGATCTTCAGACTTCTTAGGTTCCAGGCCCCCTTAGCCCGTTACAGATTATCAAAAAAAGCAATAAACCCGTAAAGTGACTTCTGTGTGTAAAGGAACCTGCTCTTTGGCAGCTGTAACACATTCCAGGGAAACTTCTATCATAAGAAACAGGTTTTACTTTTGCTGGAAACCAATGTTATTGGCACTTTTTATGTGGCATTTTATATGGCAGGGGTCTTCAACCCTTTTTACCACTGAGCCACATTGTAGAAAGAGTTGGGGAACAACAACAGCATGAAAAAAGTCCTAGGAGGGTGCCAAATAATGACTGTGATTGGATAATCAAGAGGCTCTGTGTGACAGTGCACCTGGTTTTTATGCAACTAAAAATTGCCTCAAAGCTGGGAATTCACCTGCTTTGAGGCCACTGGGAGCAACATCCAAGGGGTTGGGGAGCAACATGTTGTTTACAAGCCACTGGCTGGGGATCACTGCTATATGGCATTCTGGATATACTCCTAGGATCAGAAGCACTGTCCCAAGAAGATATTGGTGACAGACATCTTCTCAGAGACAGCTGGCAGGACCGGCTTCCCTACAATAGAGAGGAGATTGGTCATTGCACATTTCTTGGTCCCCTGTTTTATTAGTAATTTAATATCTGTGCAAGTGCACAGATACTAGTCTGTTACTTAGATTGTAAGCTCTACGGGGCAGGGAGCTCCTTCCTACTGTGTCTCATACCCCATGGCACTTACTCCCTGGGTATTTATACTTATTTATTGTATTTATTATAACACTTGTCCTCCCTGTGTGTAATAGTACATTGTAAGATTGTGCAGCGCTGCGTACCCTTGTGGCGCTTTATTTATAAAGTTATACATACATACATACAAGTGCGGGTATTTTCAAAAACGGGGGCTTTTAGTTACAAACTTATGATCAAAAAAATAGTCAAGCCACTATATCACGTCAAGGTAAATCTATGTGCTAACTATTAGCTGGTCATATTGTTCATAGGCTGGCACCTCCCTGCATGGCTTCATTTCTTGGAATAAGTGTCTTCTGACTAGAGCATTGGTTCCAATCACAGGAATTAGGAGAGAGATTACAAAGACCAAAGCATTAAGGTGGCCATACACGGGCCGATTGTAGCTGCTTATCAGCCCATATAGGGGCACAAACGACAGGCCTGCCTGACCGACACCTGACCTGAAATCGGGCAGATATCGGTCGGGCAGGTTAAAAAATGTAGTCGGATCGGGGACTGCATCGGCCCAGGGCCAAATGACCGAATTAGCCTGACTTCACCCAATATCACCCACCCATAGGGAGAAGATCCGCTCGCTTGGTGACCTCACCAGGCGAGCGGATCTTAGCATGTATGGCCACCTTTAGTCTAACAGGCTTAATCCTCCCCCACTTGTGGCTTTTAAAGGAGAGAGATCGCTCAGATAAGACCACCAATAAAGGGACGTTCGTGGGAGTGCTACAGCCTAATGGAAGTTTGGCCATTCATCCATCAGAATAATTCTGCTAATGTAAAGAAATACACAAGCATCAGCACCTCATCCCTCAGAGACAAAGTATTTCCCTTATAGTGTTGGTAGGTGGATAGGGTGTTTTGGCCACTGCTATTTATTGCCTGTGCAAAGTGGTGGTCAAAATGCCCCAGAGATAAAACAGATGAGAAGGTTCATTAACGAGTGCAATGTGCAGTGGGCAAAGCTCAATTTCGGGCCCAAACTGGCAGATACAGATGCATATGGTGCATTGTGTAAGTAGCTATGGTCTTTGCACTCACTTTTTGGTGCACAATGTATTGAGTGCTGAGTGCATTAGGCAGCACTTGATCCAAGAATAGTGGGATTTTTAGTCTGGCAGTCACTACAGAGAGCAGCAGACCTCTGGGCTCAGTACTTGGATGAGCACTAAGTGGTGCATCTTTAGCCCTTTAGTGTTCTTGCTCTTGCCCCCCGAGGCATTGTAATTGAGCCATCATTTTGCTACCTACTGTATATTCCCATCCCAGGAACGTTTTGGCAGCCTCAGATACCAACAGTCTCTTTTATTTTAACATCTGGGCAGAATAAGGATTTTTATGTTCCAATAAAGTCCCAGGTTTCAGCTCCTCGTGGGTAAAGAAATGCAATTTAACACTTTTGCTTGTCACTCAGATTATTACTTCACTTCTCTTGTGGAAATATGTCTACGGACTAATGAAAAGATTGATGTGCAAACAGGTTTACAACTATATTAAATGTGCCTAAATGATTAATCAATACCAACAAGAATGGAAGGATTAAAAGCATTGTGCATGATCAATACATTTCTGTGACTGATAGATCTGATCTGTATTTATAATGAGCTTTGAACTACTTTAATCATGATTAGGTAACAATATCCTTCACTTGAAAATGATATATAGGGAGATCTACTCCCTGCAGAGGATTTTAACAATATTGGAACCCAGGTATGAGTGTGACCTTATAAACAATGCAGGGCCAAGGTCCGGGTTACATGGGCTCTATAAATTATAGTCAATAGTACGTTATTATTGCTATAATATTAGTGATGATGTCACAGTTTAAGATGATAACGTACCATAACCATATAGATAATCTGTATTGCACATCATTAATCATGACTTCAAAAATCAATAGTGATAAGGATATTAGCATGTAGTTTAAGTGACCTCTTCCAAATCCTCCCTTACATCAATACACATTGCACAGACAACCTTCCCATGGGCCAGTAGACCACCTAGGTTTCCAGATCTAAGCTGAGGGTTGCACTTATAGAGCGTGGGGGCTTCTAGACTGAGGACTCTACTTCCTAACAGCCCAACTGTATTACATTGAGTGGTGGTTCAATTCCAACCCCTTTAAAACTTACCAGGTTGATAGTGATAATAATATAATATAATAATATATATAAGCTAAATCCACCTTTACCCACCAGATTCAGGTCCACCTTAACATCAATAGACATTGCACAGGCAGCCTTCCTGTGGGCCAGTAGCCCACCTAGATTTCATGCAGAACACTTGCATTAGGTCATAGCACTTCACCACTTGTTGCTGTGCAAATGACTTCTTTATTTGGCCAGGTTTACCCACCATACCTCATCAAGGGAAACCCAATATGGTGGTCCTAACTTTTTACCTCCAGGCTGGCACCTCCCTGCATGGCAGCATTTCTTGGGATAAGTGTACCCTGACCTGGGCTTTTGGTTTCAGCCATAGGGCTTAGTCCTCTCCCACCATTAGTTTTTATAGGGGAGAGATTGCCAAGACTACAGCTTCTGTAGCCTTGGAGTGACCCCACAACCCCCTCTTTTTCTGTATTTTTGCACCCCTTTCAACCTAACCTGGCCCTTCATGACTGACCCCACTATGTATTACTAGAGTATTGTGTATAGGAGTTACTGGATAACTAGTTATTTAATACTATTTATCACCTACCTGTATATATTATTTTTCTTGCTCTTATGGCCTTCCAACTTCCAATAAAACCATATGAAGGACAATGTGAAAGGGATACAGTCATAGCCCCCTTTTATGATACAGGTATGGGACCTGTTATCCAAAATGCTTGGGACCTGGGGTTTTCCAGATAGGGGGTCTTTCCGTAATTTGGATCTCAACAACTTAAGTCTGCTAAAAATCACTTAAATTTTATTATTACAGAGAAAAGGAAATCATTTAACCATTAAATAAACCCAATAGGGCTGTTCTGCCCCCAATAAGGGGTAATTATATCTTAGTTGGGATCAAGTACAGGTACTGTTTTATTATTACAGAGAAAAGGGAATCATTTAACCATGAAATAAACCCAATAGGGCTGTTCTGCCCCCAATAAGGGGTAATTATATCTTAGTTGGGATCAAGTACAGGTACTGTTTTATTATTACAGAGAAAAGGGAATAATTTAACCATGAAATAAACCCAATAGGGCTGTTCTGCCCCCAATAAGGGGTAATTATATCTTAGTTGGGATCAAGTACAGGTACTGTTTTATTATTACAGAGAAAAGGGAATCATTTAACCATTAAATAAACCCAATAGGGCTGTTCTGCCCCCAATAAGGGGTAATTATATCTTAGTTGGGATCAAGTACAGATACTGTTTTATTATTACAGAGAAAAAGGAATAATTTAACCATTAAATAAACCCAATAGGGCTGTTCTGCCCCCAATAAGGGGTAATTATATCTTAGTTGGGATCAAGTACAGGGTACTGTTTTATTATTACAGAGAAAAGGGAATCATTTAACCATTAAATAAACCCAATAGGGCTGTTCTGCCCCCAATAAGGGGTAATTATATCTTAGTTGGGATCAAGTACAGGGTACTGTTTTATTATTACAGAGAAAAGGGAATCATTTAACCATTAAATAAACCCAATAGGGCTGTTCTGCCCCCAATAAGGGGTAATTATATCTTAGTTGGGATCAAGTATAGGTACTGTTTTATTATTACAGAGAAAAGGGAATCATTTAACCATTAAATAAACCCAATATGGCTGTTCTGCCCCAATAAGGGGTAATTATATCTTAGTTGGGATCAAGTACAGGTACTGTTTTATTATTACAGAGAAAAGGGAATCATTTAACCAGTAAATAAACCCAATAGGGCTGTTCTGCCCCCAATAAGGGGTAATTATATCTTAGTTGGGATCAAGTACAGGTACTGTTTTATTATTACAGAGAAAAGGGAATCATTTAACCATGAAATAAACCCAATAGGGTTGTTCTGCCCCCCAATAAGGGGTAATTATATCTTAGTTGGGATCAAGTACAGGTTCTATTTTATTATTTCATTAATAAGAAAAAGTAGAAGTGTTAAGAATCACCCCATGTGGCTTAACTCTGAGGTAAAGAAGTTAATAGGGAAAAAAAGGAAAGCTTTTAAGAAATATAAGTCAGAGGGGACAGTAGCTGCGTTTAATGAATATAAACACTATAACAAGTGTTGTAAAACAGCAATCCGGAAGGCAAAGATAGAAAATGAGGAGCGCATCGCGGCCGAGGCCAAGACTAACCCCAAAAAGTTTTTTAAGTATATTAATAGTAAAAAGATGCAGGTTGAGGGTGTGGCCCCATTGAGTTATAATAACAATATGGTTACAGCGGATACAGAAAAGGCAGATGTGCTTAACCAGTTCTTTTCTTCTGTGTATACAGTAGAGGAGCCAGTGGGCCAAGTCTCACCCAATAGCTTCACTGTTGCCTCAGCTCCAACTACACAGTGGTTGGCACAGGATATGGTGCTTAAAGGGTTACACACGATAAATGTAAACAAGGCACCTGGGCCAGATGGAATACACCCTCGGGTACTGAGAGAGCTAGGGGCAGAATTGCAGTGGCCCTTGTTTCTGATATTCTCAGACTCTCTTTCATCAGGTATGGTACCTAGTGATTGGAAGAAGGCGAATGTCATTCCCATATTTAAAAAGGGAGTAAGATCTCAGCCTGGCAATTATAGGCCTGTAAGTTTGACATCCGTGGTGGGCAAGTTATTTGAAGGCTTGTTAAGGGATCACATTCAAAATTATGTAGTGGAGAATGGCATTATGAGCAGTAATCAGCATGGCTTTATGAAGGACAGGTCATGTCAGACCAATTTAATTGCTTTTTATGATGAGGTAAGTAAGAAGCTGGACAGTGGGGATGCAGTAGATATAATCTATTTGGATTTTGCCAAAGCATTTGATACCGTTCCCCACAAACGACTGCTTTCTAAGCTAAGGTCTATTGGTCTTAGTGAAGTCGTTTGCACATGGATAGAAAACTGGCTACAGGATCGGGTACAGAGGGTGGTTGTTAATGGCACATTCTCTACTTGGAGTAAGGTTCTCAGTGGGGTCCCTCAGGGTTCTGTACTGGGTCCACTTTTGTTTAATTTGTTCATAAATGACTTAGGGGAGGGTATTATGAGTAATGTATCAGTGTTTGCAGATGACACAAAACTCTGCAGACCAGTCAATTCTATCCAGGATGTGACATCCCTGCAGCAGGATCTTGACCAACTGGCAATCTGGGCAGCTAAGTGGCAGATGAGATTTAATGTGGATAAATGTAAGGTCATGCACCTGGGATGTAAAAATATGCAAGCCCCGTATAACCTTAATGGGACTGCACTAGGCAAATCCATAATGGAGAAGGATCTTGGAGTCCTTGTAGATAATAAACTTGGCTGTAGCAAGCAATGCCAGGCAGCAGCTGCAAGGGCAAACAAGGTTCTGAGCTGTATTAAAAGGGGTATAGATTCACGGGAGGAGGGGGTTATTCTTCCCCTTTACAGAGCACTGGTAAGGCCCCATCTAGAATATGCTGTTCAGTTTTGGTCTCCAGTGCTCAAACGGGACATTATTGAGCTAGAGAGGGTCCAGAGAAGGGCAACTAAGCTGGTAAAGGGTATGGAAAGTCTCAGTTATGAAGAAAGACTGGCCCAGTTGGGTCTGTTTACACTGGAGAAGAGGCGCTTAAGAGGTGACATGATAACTATGTATAAATATATAAGGGGATCATATAATAACCTCTCTAATGTTTTATTTACCAGTAGGTCCTTCCAACGGACACGAGGGCACCCACTCCGTTTAGAAGAAGGGAGGTTCCATTTAAATATTCGGAAAGGATTTTTTACAGTGAGAGCTGTGAAGTTGTGGAATTCCCTCCCCGAATCAGTCGTACTGGCTGATACATTATATAGCTTTAAGAAGGGGCTGGATGGATTCTTAGCAAGTGAGGGAATACACGGTTATGGGAGATAGCTCTTAGTACAAGTTGATCCAGGGACTGGTCCGATTGCCATCTTGGAGTCAGGAAGGAATTTTTTCCCCTCTGAGGCAAATTAGAGAGGCTTCAGATGGGGTTTTTTGCCTTCCTCTGGATCAACTTGTAGTTAGGCAGGTTAGGTATAGGCATTATGGTTGAACTTGATGGACGTATGTCTTTTTTCAACCCAACTTACTATGATATTACAGAGAATAAGGGAAAAAAAATGAATTATTTGCTTATAATGGGGTCTATGGCAGATGGCCTTTCCGTAATTCGAAACTTTCTGGATAACGGATACGGGATCCCATACCTGTACCACTATTTTTGTTTTCATGCAAGCTCTTAAAGGCAAGGAAAGGTAAAATCAATGGGGGTTGCCAAATTGCCAGGCACCGCCCTACCATTTATCCTTATAAACAAATACCACTTTCCCCTGCATTGCCAGTATCGAAACATGCCTTTCTGATATATATTTTTTCAAAAGTACTTTACACAATAATAATACCCATTGTAGGTAAATGTTTTATGCTTCAAGCAGCACAGGTCACATAAATCATAATACAAGTACTCATCTAGCAGAACCCTCCCATTGCTAATGCAGGTTACCAGTACAGTGCAGGGAAATTAGCCTTAACCCAGATGACTTGAGAAGAGAATAAACCTAATGACTTCAAATTGCCCCTAGACATCCTTGGAAGAGTGAAATCTCCTTCAAGACTGTTGCGTTTGCTTGCCCCCCAGCGCACTACAAGTCCAAGCCATTAGGAAGGCGAGTCATTAGTAACGTGGCAATATTTCATCAGGGACGCTTTCTTGTGCCTAATCGAATAATGTAGATAGGTTATGCCTGATTTATTGTACAAAGCAGATCTCACAATGCGGAGATTCTGTGCCTCCAAGTCACATTCTCTTCTCCGCAATATGGAAATAAATGAGGCATCTGCCTGTATGCTACAGATCCCATTGCTTCATTTAGCTCTATTATTTTAACGTGGCAACAGCTGGAGGCTCATTTAAAGGCAAACTGGTGCAAAGGCTCTCAGTGCTAAATATATCCACAGAAACATTAGAACAGGATCAAAACATTTTGGATGGTTGGAAGCCATTCCAACCCTGTACAGAAAACATGTTGTCCAAGATTAAAGCTGGCCATACATGCACCGATACTATCGTACGAAACCTCGTTTCGTACGATATTCGGTGCGTGTATGGCATGTCGGCGAGTCGACCGATATCGCAGGAAGCTGCTGATATCGGACGACTCGCCGATCGGGCAGGTTAGAAAATTTTGATCGGGCGCCAAAGAAGGCGCCTGACCAAAATCTGCCCTCAGGGCTGAATCGGCAGAAGGAGGTAGAAATCCTATTGTTTCTACCTCCTTACCTGCTGTTTCAGCCCTGCCTGTGTGTGGCGGATCTGACGATGTTTTGTGCGACCATCGGTCAGATCGCCACATGTATGGCCAGCTTTAGGCCAATGAATGAGACCTCTATGCTGCTAATTATACCTTTATATTCTGTAGGCCAAATACAAATTTAGGCTGAAGACTTTTTGGCTGTCACGGATAATTTTCTTTCAGTAGAAGTACTTGCATTTATTTATATATTTTTACCCAACCAAGGACTAAATATTAATGAATAGAGAGTAACCAGTTATCAGTACATCTCTCAATTATTTTAATGACTCCCATGTAGATAAACTGCAGTACAGGAATAGGACCAGTTATCCAGAATGCTTGGGACCAAGAGTTTTACTGAAAAATCAATAAAACATTAATTAAACCTAATAGAACTCTTCTGCCCCCAGTAAGGATTATTTACAGTGGCTTGCAAAAGTATTCGGCCCCCTTGAATTTTCCACATTTTGTCACATTACAGCCACAAACATGAATCAATTTTATTGGAATTCCACGTGAAAGACCAATACAAAGTGGTGTACACGTGAAAAGTGGAACGAAAATCATACATGATTCCAAACATTTTTTACAAATAAATAACTGCAAAGTGGGGTGTGCGTAATTATTCAGCCCCCTGAGTCAATACTTTGTAGAACCCCCTTTTGCTGCAATTCCAGCTGCCAGGCTTTAGGGTATGTCTCTACCAGCTTTGCACATCTACAGACTGAAATCCTTGCCCATTCTTCTTTGCAAAACAGCTCCAGCTCAGTCAGATTAGATGGACAGCGTTTGTGAACAGCAGTTTTCAGATCTTGCCACAGATTCTCCATTGGATTTAGATCTGGACTGTGACTGGGCCATTCTAACACATGGATATGTTTTGGTTTAAACCATTCCATTGTTGCCCTGGCTTTATGTTTAGGGTCGTTGTCCTGCTGGAAGGTGAACCTCCGCCCCAGTCTCAAGTCTTTTGCAGACTCCAAGAGGTTTTCTTCCAAGATTGCCCTGTATTTGGCTCCATCCATCTTCCCATCAACTCTGACCAGCTTCCCTGTCCCTGCTGAAGAGAAGCCCCCCCAGAGCATGATGCTGCCCCCCCATATGTGACAGTGGGGATGGTGTGTTCAGAGTGATGTGCAGTGTTAGTTTTCCGCCACACATAGCGTTTTGCATTTTGGCCAAAATGTTCCATTTTGGTCTCATCTGACCAGAGCACCTTCTTCCACATGTTTGCTGTGTCCCCCACATGGCTTGTGGCAAACTGCAAACAGGACTTCTTATGGTTTTCTGTTAACAATGGCTTTCTTCTTGCCACTCTTCCATAAAGGCCAACTTTGTGCAGTGCAGACTAATAGTTGTCCTATGGACAGATTCCCCCACCTGAGCTGTAGATCTCTGCAGCTCCCCCAGAGTCACCATGGGCCTCTTGGCTGCATTTCTGATCAGCGCTCTCCTTGTTCGGCCTGTGAGTTTAGGTGGACGGCCTTGTCTTGGTAGGTTTACAGTTGTGCCATACTCCTTCCATTTCTGAATGATCGGTGGAACAGTGCTCCGTGGGATGTTCAAGGCTTTGGAAATCTTTTTGTAGCCTAAGCCTGCTTTAAATTTCTCAATAACTTTATCCCTGACCTGTCTGGTGTGTTCTTTGGACTTCATGGCTCCCAATATTCTCTTAGACAACCTCTGAGGCTGTCACAGAGCAGCTGTATTTGTACTGACATTAGATTACACACAGGGGCACTCTATTTAGTCATTAGCACTCATCAGGCAATGTCTATGGGCAACTGACTGCACTCAGACCAAAGGGGGCTGAATAATTACGCACACCCCACTTTGCAGTTATTTATTTGTAAAAAATGTTTGGAATCATGTATGATTTTCCTTCCACTTCTCACGTGTACACCACTTTGTATTGGTCTTTCACGTGGAATTCCAATAAAATTGATTCATGTTTGTGGCTGTAATGTGACAAAATGTGGAAAAGTTCAAGGGGGCCAAATACTTTTGCAAGACACTGTATATCTTAGTTGGGATCAAGTACATGTACTGTTTTATTATTACAGAGAAAAGGGAATCATTTAACCATTAAATAAACCCAATAGGGCTGTTCTGCCCCAATAAGGGGTAATTATATCTTAGTTGGGATCAAGTACAGGTACTGTTTTATTATTACAGAGAAAAGGGAATCATTTAACCATTAAATAAACCCAATAGGGCTGTTCTGCCCCAATAAGGGGTAATTATATCTTAGTTGGGATCAAGTACAGGTACTGTTTTACTATTACAGAGAAAAGGGAATCATTTAACCATTAAATAAACCCAATAGGGCTGTTCTGCCCCCAATAAGGGGGGGGATCAAGTACAGGTACTGTTTTATTAATACAAAGAAAATGGAAATCAGTTTTAAAATTCTGTATTATTTTATTAAAATGGAGTCTAGGGGAGATGGGTTTCTGTAATTCGGAGCTTTCTGGATAATGGGTTTCCGGATAAGGGATCCCGTACCTGTACTAGAATCTGACTACAATCTGACCATCTGAGTCTATTAACATAATGCACACCTTGTTTGTGTGGCTACTGCTAAGGTTGCTTCACCCATGAGGGGAGGTAAAAACATTGAATCAGATGATTCTCCTGAAGTGATGGAAAGCCATGGTAGGAAGAGAAAGCCTTGTTTTTAAACAAACGAGAGCGAGAGACCTGTATGCCAGTGGGTGGATAAGGGGTCCCCAACCTTTCTTACTCATGAGCCACAGTCAAATGTAAAAAGACTTGGAGAGCAACACAAACACCATTAAAATTCATGGAGGTGCCAAATAAGGGCTAAGATTGGCTATTAGGGGCCTCTATGCACACTATCAGCTTACAGGGGCTTTATTTGGTAGGAAATCTTGTTTTTATCCAACGAATAACTCCCTGGTTTGGGGGCACTGAGAGCAACATCCAAGGGGTTGGTGAGCAACATGTTGTTGTTCATGGCCATTTGTTACAGTATTGTATTTGTTAGTGATGCTTCTAACCTCTTAATTACTCCAACTCCGTGTCAAGAAAACACAGACAACAGGGTTGTTGTTATTTTACAGGTGGCACAAACACCTGTTAGTTGGCTTAGTCGTAAGGTGTTACTTTATTGATGTTCCCTAAAATACACGGAAGGTGTCAAGAAAGATATTCACACAATATCTGTGAAACATATTGTGTGAATATCTTTTAATGACACCTTCTGTGTATTATTTTAGGGAATATCAACAAAATTACACCTTTAAATTAAGGGAAATATCATCCTACATTTGTTCGTTTTTTAATTGATCTGATATAGTGGCTGAAATTAGATCAAAAGTATAATCTTATTTTAGCTAATTATTCCCTAAAGGTGCTTTATAGAAGATGAGGGACAAAAAAGCATAACCAGTCCCTATATATATATATTGTCTTTACATATATATATATGTATACATACATGGAGACTTGCGATTGTTTGTAGAATACATACAGAATGATATACATATAATTTATTATTTGTATAATGTGTCGACTGCTTGTGTAGACTGCTTGTCTAACATTAAGCTTAAGCATATGAAGTCTTCAGCCTCCTTTGCTTCTATAGCAGCCTCTATAGCTTTCCACTAGATTCTGGAGTTGTCAGGGCCCAACAGCCCAGGGTTGAGGTCTGGACCAAGGAGGAAGCTGTGTGCCGAAAGTCCAATTTGCAGTATCCAAGGGGTTAAGAGAGCCCAAAGTCGTATTCAGGCAAATGGTTGAGGCGGCAAAGGATTGTAGTCAGATTTAAAGCAGAAAGTCAGGAACCAGAAGAACAAATCAAAATCACAATTTAGACGCACCCAGGAACTCAGAGTAAGACCTACATTTTGGCAGGTTCTCAGCGTCTATTAATTTTTAATTATCGCGCCAGACACAACGACTTCACACAGCAGTGACGCATCACCATGAAGTTGCATCTATGGGTGCCGCCATCTTTAGTGCAGCTCTCCTAACCGGATCGGCTCCTAACTTCAACATTTTTAATTGATTTGCTTCCATTCAATCCCAAGAGTATTGCTGGGATTGGGCACTAATACTGTGGATCAGACCTGGCTGTTAGTCAGCATTGCAATTCATCCCATTGCAACATTGGGTGGATACTCTTATATTCCCCTCTCCTCTTGAAATTTCAATATGCCCCTTGTTCAACATGATGCATTTGGCTGACATTGAGAAGCGCTGCCTCTATATCAGCAGCTATTTATAGATGTACAGCTAAAAAGCTGAATGTGCAAGTTGCAGTGATGCATGGATCAGTAGGAATTAGATTCCAACTTGGCTGTTCTTCAGAACTGTCCGCGGACGTGTAATATCGCTGCAGAAATCTACGAGCTGATGTAGTGATGTATAGACACGTGAGCTCGGCATACGCCTGATGTAGCATCTCAGCCTGAATAGCAACGCTAACATGATGTTATGTGTCATTGCACAGTATTTGTATTCTATTGTAATGGCAAAAAGGCCTGCAAGTTATTATTTTGGTGCATTTTTTTAGGGAAACTAGAATTAAAGCCGTAATTTGGGCTTTGTCAAAAAATGTATTATTATATTTAAGCACATTCCCGATGATTGAAAGCAACGGAAAGAGGTACTGGTGGTTTACCCACTGTTGGGCGGGTTCGGCTCGACTTCTGCATTGTCAGGTTGTGAGTGGGTTGTGGATTTAGCTCTTCCTTTCGCTCTCTCTGCCTGTGTCAACTTCTGCCACCAGTGAGCACCTTTGTAGACTTGTCTATAAATTCGGAGGCACGCCGGGTTAGGTACGGGCGGTGGAGCAGCTGTTTGCGGTCGGATGCGCGTGTCGACTTTTTGGTTTTTAAATGCCCGCAGTGTAGCTAAAGACTAGCCCCCATATGTAAAAAAAGACACTAAGTTTGCCCAGGAGCAGTAACTAATAAGCCCAATAGGGCTGTTCTGCCCCCAATAAGGGGTAATTATATCTTAGTTGGGATCAAGTACAGGTACTGTTTTATTATTACAGAGAAAAGGGAATCATTTAACCATTAAATAAACCCAATAGGGCTGTTCTGCCCCCAATAAGGGGTAATTATATCTTAGTTGGGATCAAGTACAGGTACTGTTTTATTATTACAGAGAAAAGGGAATCATTTAACCATTAAATAAACCCAATAGGGCTGTTCTGCCCCCAATAAGGGGTAATTATATCTTAGTTGGGATCAAGTACAGGTACTGTTTTATTATTACAAAGAAAAGGGAATCATTTAACCATTAAATAAACCCAATAGGGCTGTTCTGCCCCAATAAGGGGTAATTATATCTTAGTTGGGATCAAGTACAGGTACTGTTTTATTATTACAGAGAAAAGGGAATCATTTAACCATTAAATAAACCCAATAGGGCTGTTCTGCCCCCAATAAGGGGTAATTATATCTTAGTTGGGATCAAGTACAGGTACTGTTTTATTATTACAGAGAAAAGGGAATCATTTTTATAAATTTGAGTTATTTGATTAAAATGGAGTCTATGGGAGATGGCCTTTCTATAATTCAGAGCTTTCTGGATAATGGGTTTCTGGATAACAGATCCCAAACCTGTAGTATAGAACTGTTTAGTGACTGTAAGAAATCATTATATAGGGTCCGTAAGGAATATTTTTCCTTTTGAGACTACATTGGCAGCTGGATTTCTATATTCTTTGAATAGACATCACCACTGAGGCAATATGAATGTATGTATAACTTTATTTATAAAGTGCCACAAGGGTACGCAGCGCTGTACAATCTTACAGAATACAAAATTTACACACAGGGAGGACAAATGTTATAATAAATAAACACAATAAATATATATAAATACACAGGGACTAAGTGCCATGTGGTATGAGACACAGTAGGAAGGAGGTCCCTGCCCCGTAGAGCTTACAATCTAAGTGATCTTCTTAAAAACCTTTATTGATGTAAGGGTTCCTGGACACTAGCAACGTTTCAGACCAACACCGGCCTTTTTTCAAGCTTGACACGCACATTGGCAGCTGGATTTCTATGGCATATTGCTTGCCTTTCACTTCAACACCATCGAGAGGTTCTTGTAAAGCTTAAACCAATGGGTTTGTTGGTCCTCAGTATCTCAGCATCACTATTTCTGACATTTTCATTCTAATAAAGTGTTAACTTGAACAATTCCTGGAGATATGGAACATAGTAACACCTCATGTTGGCATTAGGTGACTTGCTGAGCATCCTACCTTGATATTTACCAGCACTTAGTAGAGAGGCATGGCGTCGGCATAAGAGTAATGCATAAATAAATACAGTATTCTGCAAGCAAAATGTATCTTTTCATCCATTCTCTAAACGGCGCTGTGTCCCTTTGGGCTCTACACGTTCTGTATACAATACGACAAATGGGTTTTGTGATTCCTAGTTTGTCTCCCCCCCAGGCTCTCTCCAGATAAAGAATTCAGCTTATGAATATCCATCAGTGCAGGAACCAGTCAAGAAGCAGGGAATTAAAAGAACCCATTGCTCATGCTGTGAAAGTAAGCTTGACATCTAACTATAATACCTGAAAACGAGACCCAAGGAGGGGGCTGATCCTGCTTTTACTGTAATTTATGCTGAGAGCCTAGTGCTGCTATGTTATCTGTGAAAATTATGCCAACTGACACTTACGTGTGGCAGCTCGGCACAGATGCTAATCTGAGAGCAAGATACTGTAAGAGAATTATGGGAAGAATTAGTGAAACAAAGTGAAATAACCCATTTTCTCTCAATATAGCAACTGAATCAATGCTTAGTAGAAAAGATAACAACATACAGTATTTATAGGCAGGGTTTCTCTTCTTTGTTTTTTCTTACTTTATTTCCACCCAAAGGTTGAATACGTTATTATGGGCACATGGAAAGGCTTGGCTGGGACTTGAACCTGGGACCTCCTGGTTACTGGCTGCTCTCCTTAACCACACAGGTATTCTCTGTGCATTTAGGGTTAATGCTAAGGTGGCCTAGAGGACATTTTCCTTCATAACCAACCTTAGTGGAAGTTTCTTGGCCAGCAAATGTCATTAATTGTAACTCAACAACAGATGGAGAGCTCCAGGCTGGACATCCCAAAGTTACATTGCATTTAAGTCAATTTAAGTCCCCAACATTATCAATTTGCTCTGGGCCATGTTTCTCTAGTGCCAGTCTTTACCGTGCACTTAATGCTGAAGTATTGTCCTCTGTGTATCTTTTCATGGCTAGAGATGGATTTGGGGAACCTTTATTCTTTGGAATTGTGAGATCCCAAATGAGCCCCTTGCGATTTTCTAGGATTATAAATGGCTGTAGGAGTAAGGGCGGATTTAGGACATTAACTTCAGGTTAATAATGTTACAGATGTCACCAGGGATGTCAACAGAAACAGTCGTTACCAAGTCATTGCCTTCATAGAACACATTGCCTTCAATGACAAAATGGATACCAAAGAGCTAGTTAAAGATTTCTCAATCCCAGAATGTTTAAGCCCTGGAATATGCTGTGGGGCAGATTTATTTATTATATAGTATAGGCATCAGTTGTATAGCATTTGTATTTTGTCTTTTTTTTTCTTCTAAAAGATAATTTTATTAAAATGTTGGTCATAAAGATGATCAAGAATGAATAAAATAAAAAAAGATATGTGTTACAAGAATTCTCTGAATTGAGTGATTAAGGAAAGAGAAAAAAAATGCTTCAATTGCTTGAACTGTTGGAAGTTGATTTCCAGGGCAAAGTAGAGTAACTTCAGTTGTGGTGTAGAGGTATCTCATGCTGAGAGTTGAGTTGGGAGGTCCAGCTGAGGAGATATGCTCCAGAGATACCATAAATGATATCCAAGCAGATCTACATGGCCAGTTACTAGCTTAGGTAATAGTTAAACACATAGGGGGCCAAGGGGTTCAAAACAACAGCCTAAAAACACACCACTTGCCTTCACACATTGCCATAATGAATAATGTTACTTGTGGCCTAAAACCAGTTCATTTATAAAGCTGTATATTGATTTCAGGTGTGTAAAATGCATCAGTACTTGAAAAATCCCATCGCACGACTAAATAGAAATAAGCAGCTAAATAGCTGCCTGATGACCTTGTAGGTTGAAAGAGACATTGCACTGACTTGATCTTGCATCTATAAGAGATTTTCATATGTGAATCTGGAACATTTATTACTAAATGTTTCAGCTGATGCTTCTTTAGAAGACTTGCTAGAATATTGTGGGCTCCATGGAAGCAACTGGTCAAAGCCCAAGAAATTCCCCTTAGTAGTGATGAGCGAATCTGTCCTGTTTCACTTCACCGAAAAATTTGGTGAAAAAACTGTGAAAATGTCGCCCGTGACTATTCTTTTTTGACGTGCAACTGTTCTTTTTTGACATGTGACTGTTCTTTTTTGACGTGCGACTATTCTTTTTTGACGTGCGACTACTTTTTTTTGACGTGTGACAATTCTTTTGATGTGGGCGACAATTTTTGGACGCGCAGCAAATTTTTCCGCAGCAAATTTTTTCATTCTTTTTGCGAAACAATCTGCCAATGGTGAAACACAGAAATTCGCTGCGAATCCATGCCTGGTGAAACATTTCGCTCATTACTAACCCTATGGGGCACATTTACTAACCCACGAACAGGCCGAATGCGTCCGATTGCGTTTTTTTCGTAATGATAGGTATTTTGCGATTTTTTCGGAAAATTGTCGCGACTTTTTCGTTACTAATACGATTTGTGCGAAAAAACGTGAGTTTTTCGTAGCCATTCCAAAAGTTGCGTAAAATCTGGCGATTTTTAGTAGCGTTAAAACTTGCGCAAAAAGTTGCGATTTTTTCGTAGCGTTAAAACTTGCGCGAAACGTCGCACCTTTTAAGTTTTACCGCTACGAAAAAGGCGCAACTTTTCCGCACAAGTTTTAACGCTACGAAAAAATCGCCAGATTTTGCGCAACTTTCGGAATGGCTACGAAAAACTCACGTTTTTTCGCGCAAATCGTATTGGTAACGAAAAAGTCGCGTCAATTTCCGAAAAGTCGTAAAGACGCCGAAAAAATCGCAAAAAATACGAAAAAGTCGCAAAATGTTCGTTTTCAAATCGGAATTTTTCCAATTCGGTTCAGATTCGTGTCTTAGTAAATGTGCCCCTTAGTATTTTCAGTTGTGTCCGGGTGATGTCCAAGTGTTGACCAAACCTAGAGGACAAACAGCTTTACTTCAGGCACACAGACTAGTGTACATCTGTGGATTAAAGAGCATCCATCATGATGAACATATGGCACAACATCACATTGAGGGGCTGGGGGGGTCCTGTTAGGGGTCCAGGTCTTATGGGAGACCACAGTAGCAGGGCTTGAAGAGAAATTGGTGGGCAGAATGAACAAGACATGACCAGGCAGACATATGGGTCCCTATGATTTATCAGAGTAACCTTGATCAGTTGTTCTGCTGAAGTAAAGCTGCAACAGATTTGTCATTGTCATCACCTTCTTCCTTCCAGTCTGTACCCCCCTTTCTTCTGTCTTCAACTACTTTCCTATTCAACTGCTGGAAGGATTGAAAACCTTTAAGACTAGACAGTTGCCTTTATATTCTTTAAGTGGACATTTCATAGGGAAATTGGAGCGTCGCAGTCACTGTTATTTCAGATCAAATGACAGGTATGGTAATGGGATCATTTGTAAACCAGGAGCTGAACAAGCACCGTGTCACTTCAGATCCAGCAATATGAGGCTCCTCTGTAGCAGCAACATGGTGGCAGACTACGCATCAGTGGAGGTGGCAGTGACAAACAGATTCTGAGGGAAGCTGGGAAGTGAGAAATCGACTGCGTCCTTCCTTGGGCGGCTTTCTGAACAGCAGCCGAGAGAGACATATGGCTTTGTGCATTCTGATTTATGAGACCGTTATGGCACAGGCTGATTAAGGCGCACAAGGGGAGGGGTAAATGAGAAGAAGAAAATGAAATATGAGGATGTAGGGTACGATGGATTTTAATTGAGACATTTTGAAGCTGGTTAATTTTAATGGCATCATTAATAATAAAATTAATTTCTTTATTGTTATAAACAGGGCTATTAGTATATGCAGGGATCCATGCAGAGTCGTACAGGCAAGGAAAGTCCTTGGTCCATGGTTGTTTAGGGGATGGAACTGGCTTTTGTATGAGGAGAACTCATATCCTTAAATCATAGGATATGAGTTCTGTCCTTTCCATAGAACTTATATCCTATTGTATAAGTGTAGAGATACATTTAGACAAAAAGGGGTCCTGGAGGTTAAAGTAATCTGACACCCCAATGTTCTTTTACACTTTTTGATGACTTGCAGGTCAACAGTTGAAGGTGGGAGAGTGAGTAACAAGAAGTTGTCCGTGAGTGTGACAGTAGCGCGAGATGACTACAGTAGGGTAAGATGGCAGGTAGCACTTTATAGCAATATTACCCATCCTGAAGCCTCTTAGATGTCGCTGAAACATAACTTATGGCACATACCAGCATGAAGCGTGGATGCTGGACAACAGCTGAATGGTTACCTTGACCTGACGCCCAGCTCCACTAAAGAGGACATTGCTCTTCTGCTGATGACATTTCCTAGTCCTAGGAAGGCCAATTAGAACATCTGTGCCCCTAGGCAGGAACTTAGGGAGAACAGCACACACACCCCCTCTGCTCTATTGAACCTCTTCCTCTCTAATGGTACAAGTGTGCATTTTTGGATGTTCTCAAGCCACCCCATTATGCCTTAAAGCTCTGCCTTGTACTCCGTATATAGACTTCCTGCCAGTCTAAACAGACTAAGTTGCTGTTCATTGCTAGTGATGAGTGAAGCTGTCCCGTTTCGCTTCAGTGAAAAATTCACTAAATGGCGAAAAATTTGGGTAACACGTCTTTTTTTGATGCATGTGACGTTTCTTGATGCGACCGTGCCTATTTTGACATGACCGCACCCAATATAATGCGACAGTGACTTTATATGTTGCGCGTAATTTTTTGTTCGCACCAGATTTTGGTGTCCATTTAGCAACAAAAATCCACCAATGGCGAAATGCGCAAATTCACCGCAAATCCATGCCTGGAGAAAAGGTTCGCTCATCACTATTCATTGCAGCTTTACAAAAACCTACATTATATTTGGATTCTTATCTGTTCTTTATCCTCTTTTAAGAGCAAAACTAGAAAACAGAACCTTTTCTTTTTGTTCTGCACTATTCTTTTCAACCAAACTCTCTTGTAATAGTGAAGTGTACATTGCGCGGATTGTTGTTGACACATTTCATTATTTATGTTTTGTCACTTTGTTGTCAAATTTATTTGACATACATAATGTATATAAATAAAGTATACATTCTAACTATTCATTTTAAATACAGGTATGGGACCTGGGCATTTCCATATAAGGGATCTTTCTATACTTTATATCTCCATACCTAAGTCTACTAAAACATCATTCAAATGTTAATTAAACCCAATAGGATTGTTTTGCCTTCAATAAGGGGTAATTATATCTTAGTTGGGATCATTTTTATTATTACAGAGAAAAGGGAATCATTTAACCATTAAATAAACCCAATAGGGCTGTTCTGCCCCCAATAAGGGGTAATTATATCTTAGTTGGATCAAGTACAGGTACTGTTTTATTATTACAGAGAAAAGGGAATCATTTAACCATTAAATAAACCCAATAGGGCTGTTCTGCCCCAATAAGGGGTAATTATATCTTAGTTGGGATCAAGTACAGGTCCTTTTTTATTATTACAGAGAAAAGGGAATCATTTAACCATTAAATAAACCCGATAGGGCTGTTCTGCCCCCAATAAGGGGTAATTATATCTTAGTTGGGATCAAGTACAGGTACTGTTTTATTATTACAGAGAAAAGGGAATCATTTAACCATTAAATAAACCCAATAGGGCTGTTCTGCCCCCAATAAGGGGTAATTATATCTTAGTTGGGATCAAGTACAGGTACTGTTTTATTATTACAGAGAAAAGGGAATCATTTAACCATTAAATAAACCCAATAGGGCTGTTCTGCCCCCAATAAGGGGTAATTATATCTTAGTTGGGATCAAGTACAGGTACTGTTTTATGATTATAGAGAAAAAAGAAAATCATTTTTTTAAATTTAGAATTATTTGATTAAAATGGAGTCTTAGGGATGGTCTTCCCAGAGTTTTCTGGATAACAGGTTTCCAGATAATAGATCCTATACTGTAATATAACTTCTGCTCAGACAATTACAGGATGTGAACATGTAGAGTATCACAATATACAGTATTAAACTCAGTAACAATGCCTATTAGACCCCAGGGTTTTGTAATTACCAGCCAGCAATATTAGAAATGATAGAAACATACACAAAGGCCATGATGCGCCACAAGACCAAATTACCATTTCCTATTGCTGCATTCATAAATGGCCTAATGGGAATACGCTTCTCTGCGCACCCTTTCTGTCATATAATTTGCTTTCCCCTTTGCGCTTCAGTGAGTCTCATCCGTGCCCTTTTTATATTTTGCATGTTAAGCATTTAGCTAATTGCTTGTAAATGTAGCTAAGAATTAATGAACTATAAAACCACCTAGCCTTATAAATATGCCCTGATTCGTTCAGCATGAAGCCTGAATGTCCAATGACTGGTCCTTTTGTTATCACACATACTCATGTTGTAGAGAGCTGCCCTGCTACAGATGGAGGGCCCCAGGTAGGACATTCTCTTAGTACAGGTATGGGACCCGTTATCCAGAATGCTCGGGACCTGGGGTTTTCCCGCATAAGGGGTCTTTCCATAATTCAGATCTCCTACCTTAAGTCTACTAAAAAAAATATTTAAACGGTAATTAAATCAACTAGGATTGTTTTGGCTTCATTAAGGGGTAATTATATCTTAGTTGGGATCAAGTACAGGTACTGTTTTATTATTACAGAAAAGGGAATCATTTAACCATTAAATAAACCCAATAGGGCTGTTCTGCCCCCAATAAGGGGTAATTATATCTTAGTTGGGATCAAGTACAGGTACTGTTTTATTATTACAGAGAAAAGGGAATCATTTAACCATTAAATAAACCCAATAGGGCTGTTCTGCCCCCAATAAGGGGTAATTATATCTTAGTTGGGATCAAGTACAGGTACTGTTTTATTATTACAGAGAAAAGGGAATCATTTAACCATTAAATAAACCCAATAGGGCTGTTCTGCCCCCAATAAGGGGTAATTATATCTTAGTTGGGATCAAGTACAGGTACTGTTTTATTATTACAGAGAAAAGGGAATCATTTAACCATTAAATAAACCCAATAGGGCTGTTCTGTCCCCAATAAGGGGTAATTATATCTTAGTTGGGATCAAGTACAGGTACTGTTTTATTATTACAGAGAAAAGGGTATCATTTAACCATGAAATAAACCCAATAGGGCTGTTGTGCCCCCAATAAGGGGTAATTATATCTTAGTTGGGATCAAGTACAGGTACTGTTTTATTATTACAGAGAAAAGGGAACCATTTAACCATTAAATAAACCCAATAGGGCTGTTCTGCCCCCAATAAGGGGTAATTATATCTTAGTTGGGATCAAGTACAGGTACTGTTTTATTATTACAGAGAAAAGGGAATCATTTAACCATTAAATAAACCCAATAGGGCTGTTCTGCCCCCAATAAGGGGTAATTATATCTTAGTTGGGATCAAGTACAGGTACTGTTTTATTATTACAGAGAAAAGGGAATCATTTAACCATTAAATAAACCCAATAGGACTGTTCTGCCCCCAATAAGGGGTAATTATATATTAGTTGGGATCAAGTACAGGTACTGTTTTATTATTACAGAGAAAAAGGAAATCATTTTCAAAAATTAGAATTATTTGCTTATAACGGAGTCTATGGGAGATGACCTTTCCGTAATTCGGAACTTTCTGGATAACGAATTTCTGGATAATGGATCCCATACCTGTACAACATATTTAACAGACATATATTACACAGTTTTATAATTTAGTGCTAATACTGTATATTTGTATTGTATTAAGGGCTCCAAAGCCGGCAGCAATGTAAAGAAAGGGCTTTTAAAAAGGATCTAGGACCACAGTGGAGGCAATGGCCTGCTATAATGATAGCTAGAATACAAACCCCGACGCTTGACAAAAGTGATGCTTTGTAAGAAAAATGATGAGCGCTTAAATGTTTGATTAAAGTTTATTATGCGAGGACAAAAGAGACTATAACTTTCATAATGTAAGTAATTATGTTCCCCAGAACTACTCTACTAATCATTATACATTGTTTCCAGGCATAAATACATTCATTTATCTGACTATATTCGGCTGACTTCTTGTTCTGGGTTACTGGACCAGAGCAGATTTTGCATTCTGTTATTATCTATGCCTAATAAACTATAAACTGCAACATCACACTCTAATAATCTATAATAATTAGCTATTTGCTTTCCAGTTGGCTACGTGATTAATCTAGAAAGGAAACATGACACAAGCAGAACAAAAACTTCAGTACATGGATCACAAAATCGTTTTTGTAGAGGGAGGGGTGTGAATGTTATAGCCTTTTAAATTTCGTTGGAGGAGACAATTAAGGTGGCCATACATTGGCCAATAATAGCTGCTGATGGTCTGAGACAGCAGTTTATTGACCATGTATGCAGCCCTCAGACAGACCTACCTGACCAATATCTGGCAGAAAAGCGGGCCTTGGGCCAAACGATCGGATCAATCCAATATCGCCCACCTCAAGTGTGCATATCAGATCTTTGTTTGTATGGTCACCTTAAGGCGCAGATTTTAGTGAGTTTTAAGAATTCTTATAGGAGGAGGGAGCAGGAGAGGGGAAAGAGGAGAGAGCTGTGCAGACTCTGGCCCGGGGTATAAAGGATTTTTCTGAGACAGGAAGTCAAAGAACATGTTTACAAAAAAAGAAGACAAGAAATCCTGTGTTTCTGTTGATAGAGGACTCTCTGTGAGTGCTTATGGCTGTATTTACATAGACCTTTCTGATAAAGCTTACTTAGTAAAGGTGTATAAACAGCCGGGGAAGCAAGGAAGAGAAAAGTTACCATAACATCGTGATGGTGTCAGAATGTACAAATTATAATGATCAGAAGTGAATAATATCCGTTTCCCTTACACTTTAATGAATTTACTAGCAGAAAAAGATGAATGTAGTTTTTGGGAAGAGAACTGATGTTAATTAATGCAAAGGTCAAAAGGCAGAGGATTTATGCACAGAAGCAATTGTTATTCTACAGCAGGAAAACCAGGAGTCAGCAGGAATTGGCTTGATATATCGCCTTTCTCCCAAAAACGAATGGATGATATATTAATTGTTTAGATATAAAGGTTTACAGAGGAAGGGTAGATGATGTTATACCAAATGCTGCTGGTACGTATGGAATATTACAAGAGATTTGTGGTTATGAAGCTCTGCCTTTGAGAATTTCAATACGTTGTTTAGTTTGGTGAAACAAAAATGAATTCTGTGAAGTGTATAATAATAATAAGTCACGTATGTATATATATATATATATAAATGTCATATACAGTCAGGAAGTTTGTCAGTTTGAGGCAAATGTAGAGAACCGAGAGAAGCAATCTAACGTGAGTTTAAGACCAGAGATTGTAAGCTCTACGGGGCAGGGACCTCCTTCCTACTGTGTCTCATACCCCATGGCACTTATTCCCTGTGTATTTATACTTATTTATTGTATTTATTATAACACTTGTCCTCCCTGTGTGTAATTGTGTATATTGTAAGCTTGTACAGCGCTGTGTATCCTTGTGGCGCTTTATAAATAAAGTTATACATACATACATACATACACACATACATACAAATAAAACTAGAAAACAGCCCAAAGCTGTAAATAACAAGAGTTTTCCCAATAATTAAGTTAAATGACACATTAAGCAGAAATTAGGATTGTCTGTGTGAGAGCGCACAGTGGGACAAAGCCATACTAGGATTTGTATGAAAATTACAGAAGCCGTGTGTGTTTACAAACAGTGATGAGCAAAATTGTTTTCTAGGTTTTGCTGGGAAAAAATGCTCACAGACTCTAAATAGGTGTATTGTGCTCTGAAAACGTGGCTGCAGAAAAAAAAAAAAAAGAGAAAGGAGTTAGCTGTGAAAAAAACACCCACTTCAATGGGTGATGGACAGATTCCCCCATCACTATTAACAACAGGTTGTGTAATAATAATACTACAGGTGTGGGATCCCTTATCTGGAAACCCATTATCCAGTAAGTGCAAAATTATGGAAAGGCCGTCTACCATTGACTCCATTAGAAGCAAATAATTCAGATTTTTACAAATGATTTCCTTTTTCTCTGTAATAATAAAACAGTAACTTGTACTTGATCCCAACTAAGATATAATTACCCCTTATTGGGGGCAGAACAGTCCTATTGGGTTTATTTCATGGTTAAATGATTCCCTTTTCTCTGTAATAATAAAACAGTACCTGTACTTGATCCCAACTAAGATATAATTACCCCTTATTGGGGGCAGAACAGCCCTATTGGGTTTATTTAATGGTTAAATGATTCCCTTTTCTCTGTAATAATAAAACAGTACCTGTAATTGATCCCAACTAAGATATAATTACCCCTTATTGGGGGCAGAACAATCCTATTGGGTTTAATTAATGTTCAAATAATCCTTTAGTAGACTTTAGGTATGAGATCCAAATTATGGAAAGATCCCTTATCCAGAAAACCCCAGGTTCCAAGCATTCTGGACAATGGGTCCCATACCTGTAATAATAATATATTGACATTGTTATAATATTATTATTATTATTTTTATTATTACACTTGTTTTGGTTTATGATTTTTCTATAATTACCGTAAATCATTTTTTACTGAAGCTATAATTACAAAAACATTAACAGAACTTATGATTATTATATGATATGATTTTATTATCACTAACGTTACTTTTTTATAGTAGTAACACCAGTTTTATTTTTCTGTAATTAGGTCTTCAATCATTTTTTTCTTATTATTAAACGGCAACAGTAGATTACAGGGTATTACCCAAAGTACTTACTCTAATATGTTGAAGTAAAAAAACTGCAAAATAATAATTAGAAAATTCATTTTTGAGGATAATTAACAGAAGAATTATTAGCAAGCATGTTTGCAACATAACTTGTTATATACAGTAATATCATTTCTGAGCAATGATTGGTAGAACTGCGCTCGGAACCAAATGGAAAGCAACTCCCATAGAGACTAAACTTTATCTCTGTATACGGAGGAACGAGGATAGAATCAGGTTCGGCGGAATTATCAGTCGCTTGCGTGACAGCCACTGGGATCAC
The DNA here is from genome assembly GCF_000004195.4 of Xenopus tropicalis. Taxonomy (NCBI): domain Eukaryota; kingdom Metazoa; phylum Chordata; class Amphibia; order Anura; family Pipidae; genus Xenopus; species Xenopus tropicalis. The sequence goes on from NC_030678.2 coordinate 16,368,292, forward strand.
TTGAACTTTTGAAGACAATGAAGTTTTTCGGGAATGAGCGGCTGAAATCATTCCGTCTTCTTAAAAACGCGTTGCCGGCGTCCTTTAAAAACTCATTAGATTATTTTTGCCTAAAATATCAATCAAAGGCTTCAAGTACTCGGAGTAATTTATTACATTTTAAAGCGTATTTCCATAGCTCTTAGCTTGATTGGATATAATCATGGCGTGCAAGAAGTCCCCATTTTGCTATCAATCTGTAATTTATTTGCATGTGTAATCGACAATCTAGTGCGCTTTAAAATCAGTAACAATTGACGGATCTCCATAGGACGTCATTTAAAAGTTGGTGCTGGAGATGAAAGTCACATTTCAGGGTCAGATTTCTTCAGGAAAGTCAGACTAAGCACCAAACCAATATGGGACCTAGCGGCTGAATGCTGAGGAGAATCACTGAGTGCTGGTATATCAAAAGAAATGGCATTAAGGATTGAAAGGAGTATAGTCTGAATATATGGAAAGAAGTTTGTTGTGTAGAACTCAATACTTAAGGAATAACACAAGAAAAGGGGAAAGTTGTGCTCAACCACTAAATTGTAAACCATTAGGCGGGGGTGCAATGAGGCTGTGACCACAAAATACATAGAAACAACCGCAAAAGATCCTCTGCACTCACCCATTATCAATATGTAGAGATAGGACATTAGGGCATTCAGCTACCAAGAAATGCCCTCCCCTCCCCAGACCCAAAACAGGGATTGTTTGTCCGTACATTGCAATATACTTCAAGCTGGCCAACTACGTCAAAGTCATCCCTTCTGGCCAGTCCTACACTGACTGACCTATATAAGTAATTTAAGATTAGTACTGAGCAAAGGGACTAAGTTTTACCTGCAACTTCATG